>NC_067132.1:269160-609034 GCF_021347895.1 Acanthochromis polyacanthus | reverse complement strand
AAACTGACTGGTGCTGTCCGATCCTGTGAGTGCATGAAATGCAAGCAGCGACGATCTTTGTTCCTCAGTCAAGTCAATCTGGTGGATAGGTACGTAGCACATCTTCTTGGCAGTCCCTTTCTGCATCCATAAGGCAGGGCTGAGTTGTGCTTGGTGGGCAATCAGGAGAAGAAGAACATCTGTGTCACGGCTTATGATGATGGTCTGGCCAAATCCTTGCTCACGGGCTTCCTTAGCATGGAGGAGCATGCGAGTGTCAGCCTCCTCATGATCAGTTGCTGACAGCTGTGGCACATCCCTGCCTAAAGATGACCAGAGTTTGGTGGCATCCAGAAATCCACCACTGAGTACAAGTTCTTTGCCCCATTCACTGGGGAATCTCTCAGACAGCTGAGTGCTCAGGAAACTGGCTAAACTAGCTTTGTTTTCATCAGACAGTATGAATCTCTCCCACTGACCAATGGCCTGGTTTCTGGAATCCACATTTTCGTCTGATTGCTTTCCTTTCTCCAGCCCGTTTCTTGCGGGCAGATGACTTGATGGTCTGCTGATTGTATCTATCAAAGACAAGGTCTACCCATGTGCAGTTGTCGGAGAACAAACTCGTGACATGCCTTGTAACATTGTCACTCCACTCTCCAAATGTCTTTTGCACCAGCACGATTGCCAAGGGCTTGAATCATGGCCATGCCATCTACAATTGTACACAGTGGCCTGTTGTCAGGTTGGATTTCAGTCTGTGCCAGATCTCCTTGAAGAAGTTTTGCCAAGGCAGCCTTGTTGCGAGGCAGTCGCAGGGAGCCATCGCTGTTGCAAGAGACAATGGCACAGGACACAGTTCCTGCCTCCAGCAGCTTATCAATGTCAACCTCTCTTCCTGCCTGCATGGCTGTGACTACTCGTCTCAAGAGATCTCTATCTGCTTTGAGAGACACAGTCTTTTGCTTGCCAGCATTCACTTTCACTCTATACATTGTGTCAAATGTTGACAGATTCTTTGTCTTTATCCTGTCATGGAAACTGGTTGTCTTCTTCAAAAGTCTTTCTGTCACAAAGTCATGGATGACCACCTTTCCCATTTCTTCTGCTGTCAGGAGGTCATTTTTCACAACATCGTTGGCAACATCACCCGTGGTTAATGACACCAAGTCTGACGTTGCTTGGGAAAAGGGGTTGAAGGTTTTGAACAAGCAAAGCAGCTTAAGCTCATCCTCCTGGTCACGTTTCATTCTCTGCTTTCCCCAGTCTTTGTGCCTGCGTTTATCCTTGTCTTCTTCGTCAGTGTCCAGGTTGAGCATGGCTTTTGTGTCCTTTGCCAGCTGAGCTCTTTCATTGTATGTCAGGCACCACCTGTCTCTGGCAAAATCCATGCGTGTTATTCCAACAAGTCCACCTGCATCCTTCCCAGTTTTGTTGACGTGCTCGACAGCCTGGTCATCAGGAATGATTAAACCTTTGTTTGGATTCCTTTGTAACAAAGTCTCCAGACACAAAAGCCTGGTACACCTCTGGAGCTGTCTGAGGAAGGTACCTGAAGGTACCATCTTCTGCATGGCTGGTGTCAAACTCCTCAAGCAGAACAGACACCTGTCTCACCTCTGAGAGAAGCTCTGTGAGGGATGAAGTGATCTGCTGATCATCTTGGTGAGAGAGGCTTTGCACCATCCTTCCAGCTGCCTCTTTCGGACTGTCACTGATGAGCTTGTCATTTTCCTCAGCCCACTCCTTGAAGCTAATCCAGAGCACTGCCCATAGGGCTTCAAAAGTCAGCTTGTGTGCGCGGATCGCTCTGTTCCAGCCCTTGCCTTTTAAGATGTTAGCAGCTGTGTTCTCACCAAGGATGCCACTTTCAACCCAGATATCAGAAAGTCCACTTGAATCCATGTACTCCCTGATTACTTTGGTGAAATTGAGCTGGGTGTGAAACCCTCCCAGCATGATGATGAAATCGCTGCAGTTACCTTTGTGCCATTGCAGCATCTTTGCTTTGCAGTAGAGCTGCTCATCAAATGTCATGACAGTAAACTTTTCTCCCAGTTTTTTCGAAATTGCTTCACATCTTTGCATGACTGTCCATATGGTATCAAACTCATGTGCTGGTGCATTCAAGATGGGCAGTGGTCCAATGACAGTCACTGGAGGGTTATTCATGGACACACTTTGGTTGAATCCACTCCAGCCGGGAATGGTCTGATCATCAGGCTGCTGTTGACGAGCCAGAACCCATGCCATGTCCAATGTTGATGACTCTTTAATTTTGTTTTTGTCAGGTTCATACCAGTGCTCCTGTACTTCTTGTGGAAAGCATGGTTCCGGTTTTTGGTTTGGCATATTAGCATCCTGCACATCAGCAAGCTCAGGAGGCGATTGCAACACTTTAGATGATGTCATCTTGATCTGGATGTCCATTTCTGGGTCACCTGGAGCCTTTCGTTTGAGAGCAGCAATCTGGGTAGCATGAAACGTTCCTGCTCCACTCAGTGTTTCTTCAATTATGTCAATGTTGTCAGCGGCAAAACGAACATATCCCTGCTCTGTTCCTTGTGTAAAATTTCTTGGAATCATAATGCCACCATTCTCTTGAAATCTGGTCATAACGTCATTGGCAAGAGTGGTGTCAGCACGTAGCACAGTCTCGTATGAGACAGAATGGCCGGCAGCATGGAGTAGTGTTACCAGGTCTTTGGAGCGGGTAGCTTGGTGCACTGACAGACCCAAACCAAGATGTTTTGGTGTCATTTTGCGACCCCGTGATGCAAGGAATACAATGTCTTGACAGATGCTGAGAACTTTTGTCCTAATCTCTGCTTCTTTATCTGAGAGTGTTTCTTCATCTGCATCGTTCTCATCAATTCTGTCTTCCCCCTTGCAAAGTAGATGAATGAGCATGAACAAACTTTCATGCACCACTTTTTCAGCATGTTCAAGGTTGAGGCCGCCAACTGTGGTGTGTCTGGGGATGTCTTTCGTGTCACTGTGGACTTTGAGAGCAACCCTGAACAACCAGCTCAGGACTTCTTCTTCATGATGCATCCTTGTGTGTTGTTCCCCTTCTCTGGGCTCAAGAATGTCATCATCTGAACTGTTGCTTTCCTCATGCATTGTCTTCTGAACCATTTTTCTCACAGCAACTTCACTGAAGACAGATGGCACGATCAAAAGTGGCTTTGTGGTATCCAGGGGTTGAACAAATTCCACCTTTTCTCCAAGGAACTTTGAAACCTTTTCTTTGAATCTGTTGCTCCTGTAGGTCCCGGATTCTATGCAGAAATCTCTTGCAAGCAGATTACTATAATGTTCCCACACTGCCTTGAGTGAGAAGATGTATCCCTTCATCATTTCATTTTGAAGATCTGTCATTGTTGTTTCAAAGCAAATTGACTCTGGGTCTTTACCCTCTTGTTCTTTGCTTTTCTGCTCATACTTTCTACAGAACAGCACGTAGCACTTTTAGTGGTATTTTCCTTCTGCAGCCATCATGTCTGAAATTCCAGCCAATCTACAGCTCATGACCGGGTCAAATTTGGCCAAATGCATCATTTTTCAAGAGGTATCTTCAAAGACAACTTGATTCAACTTGCTGCTTGGGTCATCTTTCTGGCAATAAACACATTTTGACCAGTCTACTGCTGCCACAGATGATCTCAGTGATGCTTTTGGCTGTTCTGTAGAGGTCGAAGGGACTGGACATGTTTCCTCATGAGGCTGAGCTGCAGGGTCCGGCCTAATGCGTTGTTTTAGGCGTTGAATATGGCCTTTATGTGTGAAGCTGCTGTAACAAGCTTTATGCCAGCGTATTTCATGTCCATGATCTGAAAGCTGCACTGCTTTGAATGTGTCAATGACTTCAAAGAAGGTTTCATCATTGTATTTCTCCCTTTCCTGCATACTTTCAAGAACATTTTTCAGACCTTCCTCTGATGCTTGGCGCAGCGGGTTTATCTTGCTGGTTGGCTTTTGATCTTGACAAAATATGCACTTTCCCCAGTCAATAGCTGCTCCAGACTCTCTACTCCTTCTCCTTGTGGGCTTCATTTTCTAGTTTACTCTTGCAAAACACACTGAAATCAGAAACTAAGTTAGCCAAGTGCCAACGACCACTTCCGCAAGAGAAATAACGTATATAAAATAGTGCAGACCTCAACCTTCTCACAATAAACTGACAGTAATGCGAATTTTATTAGCATTTTTGAAACCTGCACCATCATAAATGTATATAAAGCAAAAATCTGTGCGCCTCTATCATTATTATAGGCAAAGTTAGGGGATGAGATAGCCATCACGGCGACCATTTTTAAAACTGTCATGGTGGCCAAAATAGTGAGTTTGAGAAATGGCATCCATGTAGGTTTCATTTACGAACATCCACTCTTTACCCACAAATCGGATGCCTGCTTCTAACAAGCAACGTTTAGGGTGTTTCACATTCTCAAAGTTAGCCACTAAACTAATAACCTTTTAGCAAAAATGCGAAATTCTCCTCTTCGTATTATGGTTGTTTTCCCTTGACTGTATTAGTGTATACATTTTGCTATTTTTCTCTCTCTCACTAACATATCCCACGATATAAAGACATTGTTTTGACACAGCATCTTATTGTACAGTGAGCAAAACCTCAGTACAATTGCTTTTGTTGATTCAGGTAGAATCTTGTGCTAAAATATACACCCGCAGTGGAGCAACAAAGCAGGTGAAATTCTCAGTACAGAGTTAATAAAGTTATATTTTTGTGTATTTAACAAAAAGTTACAGACCAGTGCTCCCACTTGAACATTCAGAAATGCTTTTATTTTTATTATGCTTCCTTTCGCATCAATGACCACCACCGTAATAATCTTATTCATTTGATCACTATCTAAAAGTTGAATGGGCTGGAATGAAGAGTGTTTAATAAAGGAGAAACCTGAAACCAAACTGAACGTCTTCAATCTTCTTTCATGGCATCCATACACTCTTGTTGCTATACTGGACATGATTGTTGTGTTTTTACTCCAAAACAAGAATCTGAAGAGAAATGTCTTTGACAGACCAGTCATTTATTTTTTCATGTTGATGTCTACATTTGGTGTATGCCACTAGAGAACTTCAGTAGCCACTCCAACTGTGGGAGGGCTTTATTATCTCCAAATGCTGCCTAAAAAACAAATTAAAATGTTCATCATTTTAGAATTTCAGGATGATTGATGCTGTTTCAGAAGTGTTTTGACCATGAGGAGAATGTTGAAGAAAACAAACATGAAACGTAAAATGCCAAATAAGTTCAATCCCATTCATTTTCTCTATAGATAGCTTTGGGGGCTTATAGTTACAACACCTCTACAGCCATCTCACTGAATTTTCAGTGAGATGGCTGTGGAGGTCTAGGGTAGGCTAGCTAAAGTGTCTGTAGTTGCAGGTAAATGAGTGATAGGTGGGGTGCTACAGAGCACCACCAGAGTTCAATAGTCTAACAGTTTCTGGAAAGACGCTGTCCCTCAGTCTGGTGGTTCTGCTCCGGATGCTCTGCAGCCTCCTGCTTGAGGGGATTGGGCCAAAGAGTGAGTGTACAGGGTGGGTAGAGTTCTTCATGATGCAGATGGCCCTCTTTTCTGCATCTACTGCAGTAAATGTCTGTGGTGGTGGGTAGGCTGCTCCCCACAATCCTCTGTGCAGTCTTCACCACAATCTGCAGAGCCACACACTGATGCAGAAGCAGAGGATGCTCTCCACCACACATCTGTAGAAACTGGTCAGGACTGGCCAGCACACTTCTGCTTCCAGAGGAAGAAGAGTTGGAAGGAAGGGCTGGGTGTTGAAGCTTCAGATGAGATCCTCAGTGAGGTGTATGCCTAGGTACCTGAAGCTGGAGACATATTCCACAGCTACTCCCTTTTTTAAAATTCAGTATTTGACCAGGTAAGATCAGTTGAGAACAAATTCTCATTTACAATGATGACCTGGCAAGAGGTCACAACAGAAAGAAAGATAAACAAACAACACATATACAAAAAAGGACACAGAAGTATTTAAAACAATCGAGATGAATGCTAGCAGTTCAGTGAGAAACAGTCAGCATGTGCAGCAGTCAGCTAGGGTCTGCTGCAGCTTCTGCTTAAACATGTAAAGCAATGGAAGAGCTGACAGCCTGAGAGATTTTTGGAGGGTGTTCCAATGGATTGCTGTTGCAAAACGAAAGGAATCCAGTACAAACCTTGGGGATAAAGAGTGTTATCAAATCACTGGACCTCAGGGGGTAGTTGATATGGGAGGGGTGTAGGAGGTTGGAGAGGTTTTGAAGTGTCTTCCCTGATATGGTCTTATAGATGAGTAAGAGTCAGTGCTGGAATTGCCTGGTGTAAAGGGAGGGCCAACCCACCAGTTTGTAAAGGTCACAATGATGGGTGGCGAAAGGTGCACTGGTAGCAAGATGGATGGCTGAGTGATAGAGGGCATCAAGTCTGTTAAGGGAAAACTTAGAGGCCATTTCATAGATGACATGGCCATAGCCAAACATGCAGAGGATGTTCATCTTCAAAAGAGTGTTTTTTGCAGAGTATGTCACGGAGAGAGGTGCGTAGAGTAGCCAAAAATTGTACTCAAGTACGAGTAACATTACTTCAAAAGATATCACTCAAGTAGAAGTAAAAAGCAGTCATTCAAAAAAATTACTCAAGTAAGAGTAAAAAGTATTTGATGAAAAGACTACTCAAGTACGAACTTGTTTGATTGTAATGTCCCATTTATTTTTTTTAGAAATGATTTGATTAGACAGACAAAAATGTGAAATAATGGGCAAATTCTGGTATTTCCAAATAATAAAATAGCAAAAATAAATAACATCTTTACAAAATGATAAGTTAAGGCACAAGAAACACAAATTTCCAAATCAGTGTTTCACAACATAAAGCTTTAAAAACAAGCACTTGTAGTAAGGTAATGTTTGAACAGTGAAAACTACTTCCAGTGACAAGCTATACTGTATTTCACTTCCCTCCAATTGGCACAGGCTCAGTAGATAAAAAATAACAATACAACTAGGGCTGGACCCGAATATCTTGTATTTTACAAGAAACAAGGTTCATTTTACGTTTCATACAGTTTTCAAGCTGAGGTATTATTTGTAGAAGCTACACAATCTAGATTTAAGTAATAAACTTCACTTGATTCAAGTAAATGCGTTTTATTGGGAAATCACCAATTAGTTCATAATATCAAGTTTGCTAATGCGTTGCATGGAAATTCCAAAAAAAAAAAAAAAAAAAAATGATTTCAATGCTGGACTTGTTTACACAGTGTAAACTTATTTATAAATAAGGGACTAAAAATCATGGCCACATTTGCACCAAATGTATTTTCAACCAACTGTATGTGGACGGATATCTTAAAATGCTTAAATCGCACTTTTTAATCTTGTTTCAAGGACAAGGTGGTCTTAAATCTAGAGTCATCTCATTGTTATACAACCTAAAATAAGTAAAATACATCTTAAATTTTGTACTCAACATGAATGTTTAAAAAGCAAATGTCTACTTTTTAGTGAAAAACACCTGCTTTTGGGCATAGCTGGCTTACCCTAAAACATAACACTTCCAAATGCTATCAAAACATGACTAAATAATAGGATTTCTATCTAACTGTGAGAAGACATATCTCAAAATGCTTAAATTAATCTTTTTAATCTTATTTCAAGTACAAGATGGTCTTAAATCTAGAGCAGTACCACAATAATACAACTCAGAATAAGTTTAATACATCTCAAATTAGGAGCTTACAAGAAAGCAAAGATCTATTTTTGAGTAAAAAAAAAATACTATTTTTTAGCATGTCTGGCTTAATTTAAGACACCTAAGCTTGACAATCCTGGTAAAATATGACTTAAAATAAGTTTTCTCAGCTAATTTTAAGATCTCAGTATTCTAAATATCGTATCTTATTTCAAGAAATCTTACCAAGTCATTGTTCACTTGTTCTATTGGCAGATTTTTTTCTCTACTTTTAAGATAAAACTTCCTTAAACTAAGTTGTTTTTCTGTTTTGAGATGAGCATTTTTTCCACTGTAACAGTTCAGCTATCATATCATATGAACATACCTGTTTCTGGAAATGTTCTAGTTTTTAGAATTCTGTTTATAGGTGTTGTAAAGGTTAAAATAATAATAGAGCACTCCCAATACTGGATTTGTACAGTCAATGTCTGTCCATACTTATGTTTTAGATTTTAAAAAATATCAATATTAATTTTTCTTTTAAAACTTAAAATTGGTTATCAAAGCACCAGAAACAAGATGTGCACTGAGCAGGACAAAGTATTTAATGGGGACGCGGTTCTTGTATTATTATAACTTAATCTGCCAATGTGTGTGCGTATGTGTGTGTGAATTTGTGCATATGCATGTTTGAGTGTGCACTTAATAGTAGGTACCTTTGTCCATTCATCAGTATTTAGACATGACAGGCAGTGGTGTCAGGCCCAGTGTGTTGGCCTCATACCTGCACACACACACACACACACACACACACACACACACACACACACACACACACACACACACACACACACACACACACACACACACACACACACACACAGAGAGAGATTGGTTTTAGAGTGTGTGCTTTGTAATCCTGTATAAGTGTAAAAGCAAGAGCGAAACAGACAGAGTGCGGAGACACAAAGGCAGTCAGCTGTTGTTATAGTAGCTGGTGACCAGCGAGAGATTATGAATCAGAATTCATTCATCCTGTTAGAAGCCAGTTAAACAGATGGAACTGGAGGTGGATTTGGGTATGTGTGTGTGCATGTGTGTGTGAGTAATCATCACACTTATGTGCTGTAATTTTCACTGGGTATGTTCACAGTATTAAAAACATGTGTCACTTCAGGAAAAAGCTAATCTTGTGTGTGTGTGTGTGTGTGTGTGTGTGTGTGTGTGTGTGTGTGTGTGTTTACTCTAGAGAGGTCGGATTAGAACTGTTATTCAATTTCCTGAGTGAGGCATCACAAACTCTCTCTGAACACCACATAGGTAGCAGGTGTAAAGCTGACTTGAGGGAGCCCAGGACAATGCCAGTATGAATAGCACTCAGCCTCACCCACCCTGGTGTGTGTGTGTGTGTGTGTGTGTGTGTGTGTGTGTGTGTGTGTGTGTGTGTGTGTGTGTGTGTGTGTGTGTGTGTGTTTACTCTAGAGAGGTCGGATTAGAACTGTTATTCAATTTCCTGAGTGAGGCATCACAAACTCTCTCTGAACACCACATAGGTAGCAGGTGTAAAGCTGACTTGAGGGAGCCCAGGACAATGCCAGTATGAATAGCACTCAGCCTCACCCACCCTGGTGTGTGTGTGTGTGTGTGTGTGTGTGTGTGTGTGTGTGTGTGTGTGTGTGTGTGTGTGTGTGTGTGTGTGTGTGTGTTTCTCTTGAATTTTTGTAAGAACACCTGAAAATGAAGAACAGCAGAAGGATTGAGAAGATTGTTTTTAACAACAGCCATTCCCAGCAGGTGTTGGCTGGTACATTAGCCACACTATTACCTATTATCTTATCTTAACAAACAGATCTGGAAACAGAGCAGCAGGGTATTATGAGGTGCAGGGAAAGGATCAGGTGGTTCTATTCGTTTTAAAAAATACTTTATTTTCTATAAAAGATTAAAAACTTTGGGGAAGGGAAGAAGGGTTCTCTTGATTCCTGGAGAGCGCCTGGCTGCGTCCGCAGCTGGGCTTTAACTACGATGGAACCCCCCCGTTCGGGGAGTGACGTCACACATCCAGGTGAAGATGATTCCCTCATTAGGCTGCCAACAAACGCAACACTCCGGCCCAATGAACTTGCATCCTCCAATCAAGGTTCATCCACCTCCAACGGGTAGAGCAGTTGCACAGGTCTCCTGAGGATAAGATGAGAAGGCAGTCTGACAGCACATGATCTTATTTTCCCGTCTCTTCCAATAAAGGTTTCCTCAATCCGCCCCAGTTTTCCACATGTGTTTTGGTTGTTTATCTTCATGTAACAATACAACATCTCCCACTTTGAATGGTGCAGATTGGTTCATATTACTCACGCAATGAGCAGAACAAAGTTCCATCAAATAATCATTCCTCCAACGATTCCAGAAATTATTACTCAACCTCTGGCAATAGTACCATCTTCTGTTGAGCTGTGTGGCGTTGCTTTTATCCACCCTGACGTCACGGGCTGAATAGGAAGGAAGGGTGGTAATCCTTCGTCCGGTCAGGAAATGAGCTGGAGTGAGAGGTGAGGGTTCACTGCTTTCTGTGTGAAGAAAGGTTAAAGGACGAGAGTTTATTACAGCCTCAACCTCACAGATCAACGTCTGAAGCTCCTCATGGTCCAGGTAAGATCTCCCAAGCATCCGGAGGCACGTCTTGACGGATCTCACCAAGCGCTCCCACATACCGCCCCACCAGGCGGCCCGCTCCACAATGTATCTCCAAGAAATCCTCTTCTCTGTGAACAATTCCTGCATCTCTTTACCTTTCATCAGAGTCCACAAACACTTCAGATCTTGTTCAGCTCTCTTAAAGGTTTTTGCATTATCAGAATAGATTACATTACAGATACCACGTCTGGAAATGAATCTTCTGAAGGCAAGCAAGAAAGCACGAACAGATAGATCTGTCACAATTTCCAAATGCACAGCTCGTGTCACAGCACATGTGAATAAAGCTATGTATACCTTCTTGTTGTCTGGTTTCACATACAACGGTCCAGCAAAGTCCACGCCAGTCATTCCAAAGGCTTGCACAGTGGTGTCAATGCGTTCCTTTGGCAACGGCACGCTGAGTTGCTGTCCAGCTTTAACTCGAGCTCGTTTACAGATCAAACAATATTTTACGCACCTCTTCGTCATCTGTCTTGCCCGAAGAATCCAATAGGTTTCTCTGAGCTGATTGAGAGTAGCTTGTAAGCCCGAATGCATCACTTCTCTATGGGCTCTTTTTATCAAAAGTTCAGAAAATTTGTCATTACCTGGCAGGATGCAAGGGTGCTTCTGGGAGTAAGACCAGTTCGCCTCCTGTAATCTGCCTCCCACTCGCAGCAGTCCAGTCTCATCCAAAAATGGCATCAGTGTAATGATCCTTGATTGTCTGTCCAAACTTGTACCTTTTAACAGGTGATCCATCTCCTTTGGAAAACTGACATGTTGAATTTGCTTAATCCAGTAATTCTCCGCTTGCTGTATCTCCTCCGTACACAGCTCTCCAGTGCGTCTCTCTCCGGCTCATGCATTATGCGCAAAACGCTGTATCCAAGCTGTTATTCTCAAAGCTTTACTGAGTTCACTGTGCCTGCTCAAATCAAAGAGGTTGAATTGTACAATCCAATTCAGTCACCGCATTCTGAACGAGATATTCACGAATTTCACCCTCTTCAATGATCATTTCAGTGGTGTTACTCACGTCTTTCAGCCACTCCGGCCCGTGCCACCACAGATCATCCTCCTTGAGATCCCGCACACTCTTTCCTCTTGTTCCACAGTCCGCTGGATTCTCCTTTCCAGCACAGTGATTTCAGTTCCCAGGTACAGTCAAACTCTGAATTTCACTGACTCTGTTCGCCACAAATTGTTTCCACTGTTTTGAGCTGCTCCGAATCCAATGGAAGGTTATCATAGAATCAGTTCAAAAATGCACGTAATTTTCTTCAACCTTCAGGTTAATTCATAATGAATTTTCCGAGTCTGGTTCCAATTAGTGCTCCCATTAATTCCAATCTGGGTAGCGTCATTTTTTTCAGTGGGGCAACCTTAGTTTTAGAGGCAACTAAAGTTGTTGCGCATTGTCCATCTGCTTTTACGCACCGCAAATATGCGGCAGCACAGTAAGCCTTTTCGCTGGCATCTGTAAACACGTGGATTTCATGTACCTCTGTTGACTGCTCATCCCACTCACTGTTCAATTCAACATTATATTGTCGGTTAATGGCAATGTTGCTCAAATCTGGGATTTCTGAACACCATTTATGCCATTTCTCCGCCAGATCTTCAGGAAGGTCTTGGTCCCATGCAATTCCTCTCTCCCACATTTCCTGGAAAAGACACTTGACACGACTGATGAATGGAGACAGCAACCCGATTGGATCAAAGAGGCGTGCAGCAGCCTGAAGCACACCTTGCTTCGTGTCCTTTCTGTCCTGCAGATATTCAATTAATTCATTAGTTTCAAACACAAATTCATCAGTGTCAGTTTTCCATGCCAAGCCCAGGACCTTGAGTGGGGTTTGACGCTTGATTTCCACTTGTTCCATTTCATTTTCCTGTTTCCACACAGTTTGCAACACAGGCGAGTTAGTGTTCCATTTGCACAAATTCATTTTTGCGCCTGACAAAATTTCTTGGGCTCTCCAAGCTAATTTCAGGGCCTTGTCATCACTCTCTGCTCCAGTAATAAAATCATCCACATATAAACACTCATCCAATGTCTTTACTTCGTCTGGATAGATGTGCTCATAATTTTTGAGGTGATGTCTAATTGTTGCTGCCAACAAAAAGGGACTGGCAGATGCGCCAAATGGCACGCGCGTTATTCTCATAATTACCACCTTTAACTCCTCAAAGGGGCCTGGTCTCTCCTTCAGCCATAAAAAGTGCAGCACATCTCGGTCCTTCTTGTTTACGTTAATTTGCAAAAATGCTTTACTTATATCTGCCATCATTGCAACTCTGTGCTGTCGGAATTTAATCAGAATGCTTAACAAATCAGGATTCAAATTTGGTCCAGTTAATAAACATTCATTTAGCGAGGGACTTTCCTTTTCATGCGAAGAAGCATCAAACACTACTCGTAGCTTAGTAGTAGCTCTACTTTCTTTGATCACTGGATGATGCGGCAGATAATATACCAGATTTTCTGTGTCAACATTAATAACTTCTTCGACAATTCCCTCAGCCAAATACTCTTGGAAAACCTGATTATATTGATCATACAGTTGCGCATTATTATGAAATCTTCTGGCAAGACTATTCAATCGATTCAGTGCAGTACAGTAATTAGTAGCCAATATCACATTATTTTCTTTCCAAGGCAAACAAACTTCATATCTACCTTGCTGGCATTTCACCGACTCATTGAATCTCCAAACTGCATCCGTCCCCATGCTCCGTTCAGGTTCCATCTGAATCCCGAGCGACTCCGTCTCCCAGAAGCTGCGCAGCTGGTCATTCAGATTTTGTTCTTCTCCAACACTCAGATGTAAAACATCCACATCTACAGGCTCAGTGGTAACATTCATAACTGGGATGGAAACAACACCTTGAATCAGCCATCCAAACTTACTTTCCACAGCCACGAGCCCGTTGTTAAGTCTCTCTGTGCGTCCTGACACCGCCTTCCAGTATTGATCTCCTCCGATCAAAATTCCCAGACATTCCTTTTCCATGCCTCTTACCGGAGTGTCAGCAACCTGCAGACCTTTGTCTTCCAGAGACCTTCTTAATGTTTCATCTGCCATTTGTATTTTTGAAGAGCACACAGTTGGTGTTTCTAATAACTCCACATCCACAGCTTCATTCGTTTTTAAATTTCTCAGAATTGCTGTAACTTTCCTTGCCATTACTCTTTTGTGAGTTACAGATCCAAATGTGTGTAACTTTATAACTTCTGTTCCCACAATAGGCAAATTCAGAGCCCTAGAGATGTCCTCCCGAATAAAACTGCGCTGGCTTCCCCCATCTAATAAACATTTTGCTAATTGGCTTTGTTTAGGGGCATCAATCCACACTGTAGCAGTTTGTAACAATACAGTGTTGCCTTCAGAGTTACTCGGGGAAACTGATACTACGGTGTCTGCGGGTGTGGGTTCATTAACATTATCATTCTGTGCACATTTTGATTGTTGCATGCAAACAGTTTTGTAATGTCTTTTGCCACATGTGCCACATTCAATGCCTTGTGCTTTGCAATTACGCGCAAGGTGTCTGGGCCCAAGACATACAAAACATCTGCCAAATCGTTTCAATTTATCTCTTCTTATGTCAACGGTAAACTCTGTGCACTCTGATGATTTGTGTTCACCCTTCCCACAAAATAAACAGTTACCGTTGTCATTTTGGGTCCAGGTGTGGAAGGTTGCAGCTGAAGCCATGGGACCCATGAATGATCTTGTCATCCTGCGCTCCTTCTGGAGACCAGCATTTCTCTCTTCAGGCTGGTGTTTTTCTCCTTTCTGTGTGAGATTTGCCGTTCTTTCTCTGCTTTCCACATCAATTTTCAGGAACTCCATCAGATCCTTTGCTTTCAATACATTGTCTTCTTCCTGTCGAGTAAACTCGAGAGCAATTTCTTCAGGAATCATTTTTAATAATATGGGGCATAAAAGACTCCCATAGGTCAGCCCGATCTCACGAGGATTCGTGAAACTGTTACGTAAATTTTTGTTTCGGTTTCGTGCGCACCAACACGATTTCGTCATGTTTTTCGTGCCGCTCACCACGAAATGCGCACCAATGTATTTTAAACGGCGGACTTTTCGTGCCACCCAGAACGTATTTCAAACGAATGTGTGTATTATATTTTTAATGTAAAACCGTGGCGAATCCAACGCTATATTTTGCATGACATCGTCCCTAACCATAACCCTAACCATAACCCTAACCATAACCTAACCATAACCCGGTGGTACACTTACCAATTTGCATAGGAATTTAAAGAATGTCCGGCGGCCGGCGGCCGCAAACACGATCACACAAGCAGTATACGCCGATGGACAGCTTAGATCGTCATGAATCCGCTGGTATAAACCACTTTCAGCTGTGATTACCACAGCGGGTTTCGTTGTGAGCAACACGAAAAACATTTCGTGGTGAGCGGCACGAAAAACATGACGAAATCGTGTTGGTGCGCACGAAAAAGAAACAAAAAATTTACGTAACAGTTTCACGAATCCCCGTGAGACCGTGTTGGTCGGACATGACACCCATGGCGTCTCGGCTTCGCACCTGCACCTCACAGTCATCATACAGTTTGCGTAAAGATGCAACGTCATTGGCTCTTCTTACTGGGATCATGTTTAGCAGCTTATTCATGTGAGCGTTTATCACTAAATCGTCTTTTCAGCATGTCAATTGCACGGTCATAATTGTCATCAGACAAGGCAAAACCTGCCACTGCACTGGCGGCGGTGCCCGACAAGAATGACTAAAGGTAACTGAATTTGTCTGTCTTGCTCAAACAATCATTATCATGTATAGCTGTTTGATATTGACCCCAAAACCCTTGCCACTCACTAATTTCCCCAGCAAATCTTGGAATGACTAATTTGGGGAGTTTAACCTTATGAATTCTTTGTCCATTGTTTCTTTGACTGTGGGTGGTGCTTGCATTATCTGACTCTCTATCCATGTGCAATGTGCGTCTGATTCGTGTCTTTCGTGCGCTTATGCCAGTGTTTATTTCTTCATCCAAATCATTTTCACTGGTTAATGCTTCAATGTCTCTGTCATATTCAATCAAACTCTGTTCCTTACTGATCAGCTGATACCTGAGTTCTTCCAGAGTATTGACATCTGGTTCTTCCTTCCTTAGTTCCCCATCAATCTTATTCAGTAGTCGGGTTGTGGCAGATCTCACGGCTCCTCTTATCCTTTTCGTCCGCGCACCGCCTTCAGCCATACTTCTCCTTTTCTTTGTCCCCGCAACTTCAAGTCGAGCTCCTAATCCAACACAATCTTGCTCATCTTCTGTTGGATTAAATCCCAGGTTTCAGCACCAAATATTATGAGGTGCAGGGAAAGGATCAGGCGGTTCTATTTGTTTCAAAAAATACTTTACTTTATTTTCTATAAAAGATTAAAAACTTTGGGGAAGGGAAGAAGGGTTCTCTTGATTCCTGGAGAGCGCCCGGCTGCGTCCACAGCTGGGCTTTAACTACGATGGAACCCCTCCGTTCGGGGAGTGACGTCACACATCCAGGTGAAGATGATTCCCTCATCAGGCTGCCAACAAACGCAACACAGGGGGAGGGGGTGGTGGTGTCACAGCTGACTGGGGCAAACACGACACCCCTCTGAGAAGAACATGGTAGATCCGGCCTCACTATGACACATTTGACCCACTAGGGTTAGACAAGGCCCTGAGGACAGCGACACAGGGCTGCAGACTTTCTTGACACTCTCAGAGTAATTTATTGTCAGTGATTAATTTGGGGTTCAGAGTGGTAAGTGGATAGAGAGACCTTTTTAAAAGAGTTGAGGAGGTAGAAGGGGATTATCTTCACCTTCACCCATTAGAATGCAATTATACAGGCACAGGATGTACAACATTGGATGAACTACACACAAGCACAGAAATATGGAAACTTCTTTTTCAGAATCATCTAATTACAAAGAAAAGTGGCCATTTTATTGTGATCTCCACTTCATATATGGTGGATATTATGCTAATTATTAGCACTGACTGATTTTTTTTGTATTGAATCCATTGTACTTAGAAGTCTTTGACACAACCTTTTGATCTGACTCAGAAAATAATGGCGTGAAATAACATTTACTTCAGATTTGGTAGGTGTCAAAACAACATTTCTTTCTCTGTAATTAATGTTTTTTCCCCGAATTGGTTAAAAGTAACTAACTTAGCAAAACTAAAAGTAACCAAAGTAAACAAACTTTTGGTAACATATTATCCAGTCAGGTTACTAATAACACTGGTAAATCCACAAGTATGCACGTAGGATTGTATAGACAGCAGTCAGGTCTAGATAAAATATTGTATTTTTTTACAGAGAATGGCCACATTAACCACTTCACCCCATTTATACATATCAGGAGTCATATAAAGTCAAAAGATAATAATCATTTTGATAAGTCAGAGTGGTCTGGAGTGTGCTGAATATACTATGAAACTCTTCTCATGTTTAATTGGAACAGACCACAAAACAGCCATTGGCTGTGCTATACTGTGTCGGACGTGTAAAAGCCTTAGAATGTGTCAGACAGTGGTCAAACAGATTGAGAGAAGAGCTAGACAGTTGCTTCTCACTTCCTTGTATTTAACTTCTTCCCACGCCCTACTTTCTATCTCCATCTCTCTGCACCATGGGGTTAATGGTTGCAATGTATGCCGTAGAAGAAGGGTTTGCCCTCAGTTATGCAGGGTTTGAAGTGAGCAAACAGAATCCAGGGGAAACTGAAATTATTAATTTAGACTCCAATATGTTTAGTCAACTCAGATGGTGGCTTCAATAAAATATGAAGAGTACAGTGCCCTATCAATATATATCTATCTGGTGATGGACAAAAAAAAATCCTTCCGCTTTCTTCTCTCCAGTTATATCCATTAGCTGTCTTGCTAGATAACATTAAAAAAAAATTAGATAAAAAAAATGAATCTGTGGTGACACTTTCTTTCATCTGTATTTGGCAAAGGTGTCACCTGTTTACATCACTGAGACAAAAGAAGAATGAATGGATTTGACTCCAGTGGCAAACGAAGTATGAAAGTGAAATGGAATATGCCATTAGTTCAAACACAATAAATAAGCAGAGCACCTGAGCAGAGGTTCTGACTCACAAACAGCATTTTGTTAGGTGGTGTATAAGGAAATAGTATAATGTAGTTGGACATGTTAAATGAAAGTAAAATGTACATTGGCAGGCTGGAGGGTCAGTGTCTAACACAGAACTGTCACCCTGGAGAATGGGGCTTGTGTGCCAATAGGGACCATTGTTCCTATGCTCATATTTGCACTTAAACTTCATAGAATTTAAAATATTTCTTCATAAACATGACCTACATATTATCAGATTTTCACACAAGTCCTAAAAGTAAAAAAAAAAAAAAAACTGAAACAAACAAGTAATAACAAAAAAACACTCAACCTAACCTTTGCATTTAGAATCTAGTGTGACTGCTTTGTGTAGTAAAACTGCAGCTAAATGTTTTCATAACTGTTATTCAGTCCTGCACACTCATTCCTTCACTTGTGGGACATTGGTAGGTTTCCTCACATAAACTGCTCATTTTAGGTCCTTCCACAACATCCATCCATCCATTCTCTACACACCGCTTTATCCTCACTAGGGTTGTGGGGGGTGCTGGAGTCTATCTCAGCTGATTCGGGCAAAGGCAGGGGACACCCTGGAGAGGTCGCCAGTCTGTCGCAGGGCTACATATACAGACAAACAATCACACTCACATTCACACCTACGGGCAATTTAGAATAATCAATTAACCTCAGCATGGTTTTGGACTGTAGGAGGAAGCCAGAGTACCCGGAGAGAACCCACGCATGCACAGGGAGAACATGCAAACTCCATGCAGAAAGATCCCAGGCCCAGGCCGGGATTTGAACCGGAGACCTTCTTGCTGCAAGGCAAAAGTACTAACCACTACGCAGCCCCTTTCCACATGTCAAATGGATTAAGGTTAATACTATTCATTTTGAAACATTAAAAAACCCATAAAGCAAACACTTTATTCCTCTTTAACCATTCCTCGGTAGAACATGTGTCGAGGGTCACAGTCTTATTGCATGACCCACTTTCTGTTGAGATTAAGTTCATGGGCAGTTGTCCTGAACATTTTCTTTAGCATTTATTTACTAGTATAATCTATAATTTATTTACTAGTATAATTATGAATCCACTGTTGGAGTGTTGTCCATCCATCCATCCATTTTCCTCCGCTTATCCGGGGCCGGGTCGCGGAGGCAGCAGGCGAAGCAGGTCGTTCCAGATGTTCCTCCCCCCAGCAACGCTTTCCAGCTCTTCCTGGGGGATCCCGAGGCGTTCCCAGGCCAGACGAGATATGTAATCCCTCCAGCGAATTCTGGGTCTACCCCGGGGTCTCCTCCCAGACGGACGTGCTCGGAAAACCTCCAAAGGAAATCTCCCTGGAGGCATCTGTATCAGATGGCCAAACCACCTCAACTGGCTTCTTTCGATGCGAAGGAGCAGCGGCTCTGTTCTGAGCTCCTTCCGGATGTCTGAGCTCCTCACCCTATCTCTAAGGCTGAGCCCAGCCACCCTACAGAGGAAGCTCATTTGGAGTGTTGTGTGAGAGGGTATTAGGTACTTAGAAGTTACCCTGGGTTTGTTTGTCACCTCACAGGCTATTGCAATTTTTTTTCTCCTTTGGTGATCCTTGTTGGTTGATCATTCGTGAGGAAGGTAACAATTGTCTGTAATTTCCATGATTTGTACACTGTTTGATTGTAGCTTGATGGAGTAACAACTCTTTTAGAGATTCTTTTGCAACCTTTTCCAGGTTAATGTACATCAACAACTCTTTTTCTGAAGTACTCAGAAATTTTCTGTTTATCAAGTATGCACTTCAGCAAATCTGCTATTTTGAGGTCTCCCTCGAAAAAGAGATTTTTCATCTCAAGGGACTTCCTGGTAAAATAAAGGTTAAATAAATAAAAGGTCAGATTTGTAAGATCTAGAAAAAAAATCTTTTATAGATAGGTTCTTTCTAGGTTCCCACAAAATACAAAATGCTGGCGCCAGAGTTCTGACAGGAACCAGTAAGAGATCAAATTTCTTTCGTATTAATTTCTTTTTATTGGCCCTCTGTAAAATCCAGGATAGAATTTAAAATCCTGCTTCTCACATATAAACCCTTAATAAACAAACTCCATCTTAAATAGCTTATTGTACCTTATTATAAAGTGTTACCATGACTTCTACTGCATGTACAGTATTTGTTACCATTTAGAATTATCCACTTAACAGATACTGCATGTTTTACTTCATCATTTCCAAGAAAGGTCTTCATTTTTTCTTTTAAGTATGTCATATTGCTTATTTCTGATGTTGGTCCCAATGCACACTCATTTGAAAAAATGGGGTGGTCAAAGCTACTTACATTCTGACAACATTCATACATTTGATTATGCCTTATCAATGACTTACAGACACTTTTAAAATTAACTTTTGAAGCCCATTGTTTGAAAAAGCAGTGTTTTGATTCAAATCTCATGCACATGTGACGAACCATTGGTCCCAGCAGTTTAATTTGTGATGGAGCATGAATCAAATACGTTTTAAGTGTTGTTCAATAAGTATTTTCAACTTGTTAATTGTCTATAGACCAATAACAGGAGCAAACAATATTTGAACAATCTCTATGAGTTCAAGAATAACTGCATAGTGTTCAGTGTCTTAATGAGAAATGGCAGTATCTTTAGAAGTACAATCATTTGCCCTGAGGACTGCTTCAACTTATTATCACTGGAGGCCAATGTGCTGTAAGCTATAGGGCTTGGTTTATCTCGAGCATCAAGTGGAGAGTAGGGGAAGCCAGTTAATGCAGTATTGAAGACATCCAAGTCAAGTTGTCCCAAAAGAATTAACTGTTTCATCGCACACTTTATTTCAAATGGGGCAATCCCTTCAAGAATGATATGCATTATGTCTTGGGGTGTTTGCTGGATCAAGTTAAAGGCTGGGAAATCTACCAGTTTGCTTCTTCTATTGATGCCATATGTTGTTTTTAAGCTGTTTCTGAGATATTCTGTGCTGGCCTTCTCAATGTCACTACACTGCCAGACATGTCTCTCTATTGTCCTGGATTTGCATGTCCTCAAATGAACATTCACACTGCTGGCATTTACTATAAACAAAACCAACACTCTCTTTAAATCCACAAACCTCATGCTGAGCCAAAGTGTCACCACATATTGAAATCAATGCTCCAAATATTTCACGTTCACCATTCCCTGTTTGAATTGTAACTCCATCATATAGCATTATTAAATCCTCATGCAACCTTCCCAAGATTCCATCTACTCCACATTCAGAGAGCTCGCTCTTTTTTGCAATGGCAAGTAGGCGAATGGCAGCTAGTTTTGATCGATATTTAGGATTAATGTTTCCTAAAGTATAGTAAAACATTAGCAACTTATTTTTGGAGGCATGAGACCCAAGTGGATTGCAAATTTCAATTTCATCAGAGTAAAGGATTATCTGCAAAGCAGAAGTTCGAACAGAAAATAAAGATGTAACTTCATGAGATCTCCATCACTGATGTCATACAAATATGCACCACTGTATTTCTATGGCTCATCTATCATTGCCAAAACCTTTGGATGAGATAGTAACTGTTCCAAACCTCTGATAAGGGGTATATAATGAAAACATTTGGGCACTATAGCGAGGGGTCTTTTTCTCCCTTTTTTCACCATGCAAGCTTTATGCCCAACAGAAATCTCTTGTGACTCCACAAAATTAAAACTGTCCTTAATCACACTATCCTGCCTGTACGTTGTTGAAACAGAGGCAAAGGGATCCTCAATCTGGTCAAATACTTTCATAGCTTCCTTTTCAAGTCCACTTCCTTGATGTTGCTGGAAGACTTTTTATAGCTGACTTCTCAGATTTGTCACCAAGAGAGCTTGGTACTGCTGCATTGCCACTAAGACATCATTCACACCACTCTGAAAAACAAATCAGAAACAACAATAAATTAAATCACAGTATTTGACAATAAAAAACATTTTGTAGTGTGGCCCCTATAGACTAGGTCCCCCATTTTATAAGGATTAATGATAATATGAATAACTCTATGACAAACAACCAGGGAACCTCAACTTATCATCTGAATGATGGCAAAATAATTATTATAAAATGTGTATGTATCTAGATTGTGTTGAGCAAGAAAAGAAAATATTACACACATTAAAATATTATATCTCTGATAGATATATCAGTGGTGTAACAGAAAAAGTAAGCAAATACAGAGGGCATGTGTGGTAAAAAAAAAAAAAAACCAAGGGGTCAGAGGGCTACATGTGAGACAAAGAAAATAAGTTACACAAGCAGACAGCAAAACTGAAAGCGTATGCCTCTGATGCATGGTATGCAACAGAATTAACTATTGTCACCAATAGTGACAGGTTTTCAGAAAAGGCACTCAAGGCTGCAACTGTCAGGATTTTGCCCTGTTGCTGCTTTTTTGTTCCTTTTCCACCTTTCCTCCCCTCGTTTGGATTTAACTCTCTTAGATTCTGTTGTTTTTTTGCTTTGACCTAAGTCTGTTTGTTCCCTCAGTGTTTGTTGTCCTTTAGTGTGTGTTTTTGGCTTGTGTGTTTCTGTCTCCCTCTGGCTGTGTCTTCCCCTTCTGTCTCTCTTCCACTCGCTCGTCCCTTGGCTCTGTCATCTCATTTGTTCATCACTCTCACCTGTTGCAATCAGTTCTATTCATCTCACCTGGTCCCCTTCCTTCCTATTTAAGCCCTGCCTTCCCCTCAGTTCTTTGCTGGCGCATAGTTAGACCTACATGCAGCTTCTGTCTTCACTCCCCACTTTCCCTCCACCGCTGGATTGTATCACTTGTTGGACTTCGTCATTTTTCACCCTTTTCTGGATTTACCCCTTAGGACTCGATGCTTATTTGGACTCGAGTTTGCTCTTGCGTTAGTCGTTTGTTCTCCTTATGTAAGTACCTCTTTAGTCTTGCCGTTTTGCCTCTGTCTAGTTTAGCTTTTTGTCTACTCCAGTCTCACTTTCAGTTTGTAAAGGTTTTTTTTTTTGATTTTGTTAATAAATTATTTTAACTATGCCTAGTGTTCTGTCTGTGATGTCTGCGCCTGGGTTCTCCACACCCCCCATTCCTAACATTATGCGCCAGCCAAGATCGAACCCAGCAGACAAACAGTCCAGAACCTCAGACCACCCATTAACAATTTTCTTTTCTTGTAAGGAGAACGCTGAGTTTTTTAATTTTATGCTGGAAGTATGGAGGGAGTAGGTGGACGCTTCAGTAACGGAATATAGGGATAAACTGGTGATTATAGGACGCAAAGCTTCCGCCAAAAGGCTTGACCTGATTAACCACTTGCCGGATTACCTTCTGGAATTTTTGAACTCTCATGTGAGCTATGAAACCCCTCCAATCGCTGCCACAGATCCTTTTGTCACTCAGGATGCCCGTTTGCCGGATAGCTTCCCAGTCACCATGACCTCCAGCGAACTATGTGACTTCTTGTTGGACAGAGCTCTGGGACTCGATAATTTTCAGTCTTGCCAGGACAGTTTACCACCAGACCCCGTACTTCAGTTTTCTGATGAGCCCCCTTCCCAAAAGAAATCTCGACGGAAGTGGGGTTCTAAGAACCTCCAGATCTTGCCGCTTCCCAGCGTCCAGACCTCGCCGCTCCCCAGCGTCGCGAGGATTCCGCCGCCGAGCGTCGCGACCACGGACGCTCCAGCCGCAGTTCCCGAGCAGGTCGACCCTTCCGCTACGAACGCCCCAGCTGCAGTTCCCGAGCAGGTCGACCCTTCCGCTACGAACGCCCCAGCTGCAGTTCCCGAGCAGGTCGACCCTTCCGCCATGGATGCCCCAGCCGCAGTTCCCAAGCAGGTCGACCCTTCCGCCATGGATGCCCCAGCCGCAGTTCCCAAGCAGGTCGACCCTTCTGCCTCGGACACCTCAGCCTTTGCCGTAGAGCGGGTCGACGCCGCCACCTCAGCCTTCGATCCTGAGTGGGTTGACACCACCTCCGACCCCGCAGCAGGTCCCGAGCGGGTCGAGGGCGACTGTGCTGCAGCAGCAGCAGGTCCCGAGCGGGTCGATTACGATGACTCCAAGTGGGATTACTACGACGACTCTGAGTGGGTCGAGAACGCCGCCCCAGACGCAGCAGTCTCTGAGCGAGCCGCCGGCCTTCAGAGTGTCTTTGCAGCCGCCGGTCTCCAGAGCGCCTCGGCCGTCTCTCCAGCCGGTCTCCAGAGCGCCTCGGCCGTCTCTCCAGACGCCTTCGTTTCCGAGCGCCTCGGCCGTCTCTCCAGACGCCTTCGTTTCCGAGCACCTCGGCCGTCTCTCCAGACGCCTTCGTTTCCGAGCGGGTCGACGCTGTTGACATCTCCAAACAGTCAATCCCTGCTGATGAACCACCCAGCAGAGGAATTACGCTGGAGCCAGAAGGCCCATCCTCCAGCCAAGAGACTGTTAGGCCCGAGTCAACTGCTGACTCCCCCAGCCAAGAGACTGTTGAGCTTGGGTCAGCTGACCAATTCCTTGGAGTAGAAACTATGCCACTGGAGTCAGTTTACAAAAACCTTTTCCTAACTGCAGTGGCTCCCCCTGTTTCTAAGTCTACAGAGAGCTCCCGTCACAGCTGGCCTCCAGCCCAGCTGCCAAGGGGTTCCAGTTTCGTCCACCGCCGCCGGCCTCTAGCCCGGCTGCCAAAGGGTCCTCGCCTCGTTTGCCGCCGCCTTCGTCGACTGCCTCCAGAGTGGTTCCGCCGCCAGCCTCCAGCAAACTGTAGGTGCACAGGAGGCGCACATTGAGAGGGGGGTACTGTCAGGATTTTGCCCTGTTGCTGCTTTTTTTGTTCCTTTTTCCACCTTTCCTCCCCTCATTTGGATTTAACCCTTTTAGATTCTGTTGTTTTTTGCTTTGACCTAAGTCTGCTTGTTCCCTCAGTGTTTGTTTTCCTTTAGTGTGCGTTTTTGGCTTGTGTGTTTCTGTCTCCCTCTGGCTGTGTCTTCCCCTTCTGTCCCTCTTCCACTCGCTCGTCCCTTGGCTCTGTCATCTCATTAGTTCATCACTCTCACCTGTTGCAATCAGTTCTATTCATCTCACCTGGTCCCCTTCCTTCCTATTTAAGCACTGCCTTCCCCTCAGTTCTTTGCTGGCGCATAGTTAGACCTACATGCAGCTTCTGTCTTCACTCCCCACTTTCCCTCCACCGCCGGATTGCATCACTTGTTGGACATCGTCATTTTTCACCCTTTTCTGGATTTACCCCTTAGGACTCGATGCTTATTTGGACTCTAGTTTGCTCTTGCATTAGTCGTTTGTTCTCCTTATGTAAGTACCTCTTTAGTCTTGCCATTTTGCCCCTGTCTAGTTTAGTTTTTGTCCACCCTTTTTAGTCTTGCCATTTTTGCCTCTGTCTAGTTTAGCTTTATGTCCACTCCAGTCTCACTTTCAGTTTGTAAAGGTTTTGTTTTTTTTATTTTGTTAATAAATTCTTTTAACTATGCCTAGTGTTCTGTCTGTGATGTCTGTGCCTGGGTTCTCCACACCCCCCATTCCTAACAGCAACAGTTTGGGACAAAACCAAATATTAAATTGTTTCTATATTTGGATTAAAAAAAATAACCATCACCATTTGTCAAAACAATAATATTAATAATGTTGCATGAAGACAAACCTGTGAGAGATGGTGTTTTTCGCTGGCAGTCAGCACAATAACAGTAGCTTGTCTCGTCAGAACATTGCAGCAGTGGTCATCCTTCAGGGAAAAAAGAGGGAAATAATTATAGGTAAGGTACTTTATTGCATATTATTGTGCATTGAAGAAAACTATCAGTAGACTAGACTTACCTTAGATTGGCCAGATCTGCAGCCATCTGCAAGCTCACTTGGACAAGCCGCTGGGATGTTCAGAATATTGTCATTGGTCTGGGACAATGTAGGGTGCTTTGGAAATGTATGGAGACCATTGTCGAAACCAGAGTACAATGACACATTATCAAACGTTCCAAAATGTTCAGGATCGTCACGTTCCGGATAGTGTTGTACTCTGTTATCCTCCATTATTGCATCTTCCACTGACTGTACTCTGTTGTCCACTGCTGCATCCGTCATTGGTTGGCCTCTGTTCTCCAATGTTGTACTCTCTGTTGGTTGGCATCTGTTTTCCACCACTGGATCAGCAGGTCTGTATGTCCAAATGTTGCTGGTGTTTCTGTCTGCCACTGATGTGGGTTCCCTTCTTGTAGAACTGCAATTTGGATGAGTTGAATAATTGATTAGATGAGAAAAAGAAAATTAACTGCAGATATTTTGCGTATTTTTAAGTTTTTCAAGCAAAAATGTCAGTATTATCAGGTTTCAGTTCATTTACCCTGTAAGATTAGCATTTGCAAAATTACAACATCCCTTTAACCAAACATCCAAATATTATTGGACAGGATTTGTAAAGATTCAAGTAAGAAATAAATGTGTTTTTTAATAAACAGTCAAGTCATGTCTACAACAAGTAGATATTTAATTATTGTGAAATACGTTTGTCATGTTTGATTTTGAGCTAAACAGTTTAACCCTTTAAGCTTCAGTCAATTCCAGCCGTTTTCAGTACAAAAAATCGCTAATATTCTATTTTTAAATAAAAAAAATTATGAAAAATACGGGGAATATTGGACGGGCATCACGAGGTGCATTTCCTTGAAAATGACTGATTCGGGGATTTTATACGACTTCAGGACATGTTTTGGACAAAATAGTTTACTGGCTTGTGTCGCCTGGATGTAAAAGGTTGGATTATGGCCGTTTTTTGTGGAATCTTTTTTTTTGTGTGTAGTAATGAACCCGGAAATGTGAGTCGCGCTGTGTGCGTTGAAGCCGTGTATAGAGAACGGATGGATGAATATTTGTTTTTGTCGGACAAATGTGTTTTTCTCACCCACTGTAGTAATCGCATCTGAAAGTGGTTTATACCGGCGGATTCATGAGAATCTAAGCTTTCCATCGGCGTATAGTGTTTGTATAATCGTGTTTGCAGCCGTCAGACATTCTTGAAATTCCTATGCAAATTAGTAGGTGTACCGCCGGCGGTACACCTACGACGCACTGAAGCGTAAAGGGTTAAAAAAACAACCTTTTAAGTGATCCTGTTTTTTTCCTGAGTTATGTGTATTTGCCCAATAGCTAATGACAGTCGTTTATTTGATGAGGCGAGCTTTATACGGTGATTGACAGGGCAGCACCACTGAAGCATTTTTGTAAACATGTCAGCCGCCATCAGAACGGAATAGAACGAACCAGACGCTACGTTTCATGTTTTTAAGAAGGACAAACAGCTGCACGTACAGCTTTTTGTTAACAGGAAATATGTGCTTGTGACATGGGGGAAAAGAATTTCGAGTAAATGTAAATTTATGTCACAGTTTTACTGCTAGCTGAGGTTAAACATATGTTTTCTAAACTAAACAGAGCTAAAACACCCATGCAAGTCAGTGTCAGCTGTTTGTGTTTGCGTCCCATACAGATATATGTCAGTTTGCTACTGAACCGGAAATATATTTAACAATTCAAGGCTTGGATGAATAAGCAATAAATGATTTATTCTGAAAATATGTGGCTCTTGACTGAATATTTGATTCACCACCATGTCAATATGTTTTAGATTATCACTCTCATATGTAGTATTCACATACATATTTTATATTTTCCCCACATGTTTTAAAGAATATTTGTGAGATTAATATAATAATAATAATAGTAACAGCCTTACCATTTTGATGTCGATGTCCTCCCGCTCCATGACCTGCCGCTGCGTCCATTGTCAAGGTGCTCAGAGTGGCTTCTTTGAATGTGATACCAAATAGAATTGTAAACTCGATATTCTTAGACACAACCATCAATTCCGCAAATTACACGAAAATCTGGACTACGGCTATGTGCAGAATTAATGACTCAGTAAAGATTTGAGGGTTAGACCCACAAAGACAAAGCAAATAACACAGCGCCAAATCATTTTCTGTACCCTTCTTGTCTTCGCTAAACTGCCCGCTGTTTGTCCCATGAGCCCAAGATTATATGGTTTAGTCCATTAGGGGGTAAGACTTCTTATCATAATTATCTGGCTGCAATAAATAATCATGCCCTACATGGCATGTGTACGTAGATAATTATTGACTATAATCTGATTAAGCAGTCTTAATTAAAATGGACTTGTAGAAATGGAAAAAAAATTTTCGGCTGACAACAGCCCTCCCCCTCCACCTTCCTGGAGAAGATGGTATAGTCCAATGTACTGCGCCCCAGGAGGAGAAGACCAGAAGACCGTTACCAAAAAAAAAGAGAAGAGCGCCGAGTGGAACATACATCTCTGCTAGCTAAAACTGCTGCTGTTTTCTGGATTAATATTTTGAGTTCCAGTTTGTGGATTCAAGTAAAGTCAAGCTATGGATACACTGGATGAAATTACAACCGCCACAAAAGTCCAGGCAATTTCCGCCCAAAATTTCTACTGAGATTTACAGAAAGTAAATTGAATGCTGTTCTTGAACTGTTTGGAGTACATGCATGGTTGGGGTCTCATTTGAAAGCTGACAACCTGAATTTTCGCCCAGTGCAGTCAGAATTACTCTAGGTGCTACTGGCACAGAGTATTTCATGTTGGCACACACTGAATTAGGATGAATTGTTTTCTCGCCTACATTTTTTCCCTAATAAAACACCTGAAAATCAGTGTGGCAGCACTGTAAGAGCTTGAAAACACAATATTGCAAAAGCCTGGGGTCTTACATAGTTCAGGTCAAAATTTCAGAGCAATACTAGAAGAAATGAGTGTTTCACACATGTATTTGTACTGATATGCTCCGCCCCTGTCAATGTTGGATACAATCTTTATACACTGTACACACTCTCTACACAGTCTTCTCCATAGTGGCTTTGGCAGTGGTCTTCCCATCCTGGAACCCCCTGGCAATGTTGTCTGGCTAGGCCGATGGTGCACGTCATGTTAGCTCTGTCACACACCATACGCCATGGCCTTGGACTCACGTAGGGTTCAGGGTTGCTCCATACACCAGGCCAAATATCCCTCTCTTTGGAATAAACTGTAGCCAAATATTGGTACTTTACCCAATAGTTGCTGGTCTCGCTCAGGCATGGAACTACCCACTCCTGGATCTCTTGCTTCTGCAGGCCCCACCAGGTAGAGGATTCACTCCTGGTGTGTCCTTCACTCCAGGCCTGTAGAATACCTTTAACAGTGTTGTTTGCCGTCAGTCCGCTGCAGTTGTAGGTCCATGTACCGTAGTATCTGTTCCATTCTTGCCATAATGGGCATCTGGGCGAGGCACCGTTACTCACATACTCTTCTCCGTCCAGTGCTTCAGCTACTTTCTTTACCACACATTGGTCAATCTTCTGGAAATCCCCTCTTGGGGCCCCAATCAGCTCTGGTGGCGTAGGAAGCTTCTGCACATACATGTCAGTTTCTGTTGGTCCTGCCAGGCCCTGGCCTGTTCTTGCATAACCCTTCGGGAATGCTCCTCTAAAGTGCTTTACTGGAACTATCCACAACCAGGGCAAAGTGTCATTAAGCCAGTTCTCATGGTGTGCCCGTGGTTCAGCTCCATACATGCCTTTAGTGACGTAGAACATCAGGTGTGTAGCTGGAGTTATTACCAGATAATTCTGAGTTTTACAGTCGGCTAGCATGTTCCAGTAACACGGGTTTAAAGCTAAGAACTTGTCTGTTACACAGGCCTTAATTATATTCCAGTAGCGGCCTCGATGACGGTTACTTCTCGGCTGGAAGTCTGGATCTACTAACTGTATAGTAGCTTTCTGGGTAGTTGTGCTCACCCCAGGTGCTGGTGTATGGGTGGCTGAAACTGAACCCGTTTCAGCAATGATGGTGGTTGGAGCTTGGGTTACATTTCTTGAGATTTCAGTCACTGTCGGAGGCTGTGCCGTTGGAGGCGGTGGGACATCACATGTGAAATTGAAGTATCCCCAAAACATCCCATCTGACGGGAGGATTCTGGTACACGTCTCGTTCTTACATTCTCTATTAGTGTATTTGTAATCCCTTTCTGGGGAGTCTAAGTATATTTTACCATTACATTCCTGTATATATGGCCTTTCAGTGTACAATTCTACATCCGTGTATGGTACATACACTGGTTGATACGGCATTTTCACAACGACAGGTTGATCTTACTGTTGGCTGGGTTCAGGATTCTTCTTTCCCCTCCCAACTCTCTTGGTGAGGCCCTTGATTCTTGACCAAACACTCTCCTTCTCTTTCTCCCCCTTCTTGGCAGAATCTTCCTCAGGCTTCAGTTCTCTCTGTACCTCGGACACATCCGCCCCCAGCGAGTACACTCCCACGAATGGCACAATGACCATGCGCACTCATACTTTCACCGTCATCGTCTGATGCGGTCTTGTAGGCGTGGCTGCCCTTGACACCCAGGAGTTCACCAATTGGACACTTCCTTCTCGGCGCCAGTCTTCTGGTGTCACGGTGTACTCTGCAGACTTCTCTTTGGCTTTCATGCCCGAGTGGCCCCATGCATCGAGGCTTGTGATGCTGTAGTAGAGGTTCGTGCCTCTGGCACTTTCTTCTCTTGGCACTGGTCCAGCGTCTACTAGGGGGATGGTTGAATCAGTGTACACTTTTTCCACTAACCTATCCCACGTAGTTAGCTCCCATGGTCCTTCCCAACCATGCGCTTGTGGCATCTCTCTGTGAGGGCCTGGAATCATCTCCATACCTGATGTATATTTAGGCCCATCAGGGTCACGATAGACCCTGAACACCAGAGGGACTTGTGTTGTCGCTAGTGGCGGAGACATCATTTCTGCTGAGGCTGTGCTGTAAGGCCAGGCCCTCTGGATGGTCTTCTTCCAGAGTTGTTGCTCCTGGGCCTCACCCTTGGTGGCTCCCCTTTCTTCATCCTGTATCGGTGGATACAGTGGCGGTGCTGATGGCGCTCCCTCACCCTCGGGGGTCCAGGCTGAGGTCGATGCTACTCTTTCGTCGCCCTCAATCTCCCCTGGTTCCAACGCTTGGAGAGGATCAACCATCTTCCTCACCTGCCATCCCTCGGCTTCACCAGTCTGCACCAGCTGTCCACACTTTCTCTGGAGGCTGCAACTGCTGCAAGAGTAGAGCATGTCCCCATCCCACTGACAAGCACACTCCGCAGTCTCTGGTCTTACCCCGCGTAGATCCCATTGGGTGATGAAGATCAGCCTGGGTAACTTATCTATTCTGCATAACCCACAAACATAGGCATCGGTTACCTTTACTGGTTTATGGTGCAGACTTTTCATCTCTCTTCGTTTTGGCTTAACCTTCGTAGGTTTCTCTTGCCCTGGTCCTTCCCATTGGACCGTAAGGGTGGTTGGCTTCCAGCAAACCACACAGTTGTTGTTCATCTTCTTCCATTCTAACATCTCTTTTTCTTCTGACAGGAGTCCCTTTTTAGCGTAGTCCAATTTCTTCAGGGCTCTGCCTGCCCAGAGTCCCGTAGTGCTTCTCCGCATAGTAACCACCCCTTTAACGTTGGCTACTCCAATGAAGGGTGGTAAGCCTTGTGTGCTCGTAGCCTTGGTTTTTGATTCCTGGTTCTCTCTAGTCTGGAACTGGCTTAAGCTGCTCCACTCCTTGGATTCCTCCTTTCTTTAGCAAAACTGTGTTGCTGTCCAAAACTTCTTTTATTATGTCAGGCTTCTCGTATTTGGCTTTCACCGCTGTGCCTGTGGGTGCGTCTCTGGCTTTCACCCACACTCGCTGTCCAACTTGAAATGGCACTTTAGGGCTTGGTGCTGCCATCTTATCTTCAGAGCCCCGCCCTATTTCTTCTGACACAAAGGGGCGTTGATTCAGCTCCTCGGAAGGGGAAGGCCTATCAGCTCGATGTCTGTCGTTCAGGGCCTTTCCTATTTCTAGGGTTTTGGTGCTCCATTCTTTGGAATTTGCATTCTTGCCTATCCAGTTCTTTACCAGCCCAATGGCTCGCTCGACCACTCCATTTGCTTGTGGCGTGTATGGAGGTGAATAAATCCTCATCACCCCATACTGTTGGCACCATGCATCCACTTTTGCATTCTTGAAGTGTGTTCCATTGTCTGTTCTCAATTCTTTTGGCACCCCTAGTATGCCACACGTCTGTTCCAACATGCTAACTACACTGTTGCCGTTAGCTTTCTTCACTGGTTTAGTAACCACATAGCCTGACATTGAATCCACCAGCACTAAAAGGTATTTCTCACCTCTTTTCCCTGTAACCCCCATTGGGCCTGCTACATCCTTGCAGATAGAACCCCAGGGAATAGTGCTCTTGATGGTGAGCCCGTCTACTCTTTGCCCTCGGCGTCCTGCGTTGTATCGACCACATACTTCACAGGCCCTCAGTACTTGTCGCACACGGCGCTCTGGAATCCAGAGTTGCAGCTTCTCCAGCTCCCTACGGGTAGGAAGTGTACTCACATGGCCTAGCGCCTCATGTACGGCCCGCACCACTTCTTCCACGTACTTCTCTGGGACAACTTTTCCTTTAGGGGTTTGGTCCCATTCCTCGATCCCGACAAAGACGAATTTTCTCATCTGGACGAAACGATCCACTTCGTCGTTTCCCTTCCAGTGGGCCCCCTCTCTCGTATGGGCCCGTTGGTGCCTCACTTCGAGGTCCATGTTCATTCTTAACTCGGCAATCTTTTGCCACAAATCACGGTGTGCTACCGTTTTGCCTTTAGCAGTTTCAAAACCATTTTCTTCCCAAATGGCTAAGTCTTCATTTAGAGCTTGTGCACAGTAAGAACTATCTGTTATTACTCTAGCTCTTTTGATCTTTCTTTTTTCCATCTCTAGCAGTCCTTCTGAGACCGCTGTTACCTCGCCTGTTTGTGCACTGCCTTCTGCTTTACCTTTCTGTCGGTAACGCTCTTTTACCCTTGCTTAAGGATGAAGCCCCAATAGGCAGTGCTGTCTGGACCCTTTCTCGATCCGTCGGTGTACAGAGTCCATTCGTATGGGTCCTCTGTTGGTTCTTCAGGCTTTGGTGCTTTCTTACTTGCAGGTTGAGTTGGCCCAATCTCGAGGTCTGGGTCCAGTAGGATGTCTTCCCACCTTCCCCATCTCGCATTGGTCGCCTTGGTGCTCTCTACAGTGGCCTTCCTTAGGGATCGGTGTACTTGGCTTTGGGTGTTCACTTTAATGCCCTGACCCTGTGCCAGGTCCTTCAGGGTGCTCCAATATCTTGCCAGGACTGCCAATTCCTTTTCTTCTGGTGGGTACTTCTTCTCCACCGATGTCAGTGTATAGCTCCATAGAGCCACAATTCCTGCTCCTTCGTTACTGACTTTTACCACTGCGTCGTCGTCGTCGTCGCAGCTCGTTTCTGCTACCAATCTGGTCGTCAGGCTCCTGGGTTCTAATCGTAGAGCTCCCTGGATCGCCTTCTTCAGTTCTTCCAGATGGTGCTGGTCTGTCGCTGTCCATGTCCAAGTCTTGTCGTGGTCCTCCTCAGGCTGGTCTTCAACTTTCTTCAATCTTGCATACAGCGATCTGGCATACTTCTGATACCCAGGGACATGGTCTCTCACGTAGTTGCACAAACCTAGGATCTGTTGTAGTTCTCTCAGTGATCCTGGAGGTCTAATTTGCTCCAGTTTCTCTCGGTATCCCTCAGAAATCCCTAGGTCGGTTGAGACTTGGAATCCTAAGTAGTTTACCTCAAACTGGCCAAATTGACACTTTTTCAGGTTCAGCTTTAGGCCTGCATCTGTCAACTTCTCAACAATCTTTTGTAGCTTTCCCAGGTGTTCCTCTTCAGAGTCTTCTGCGATGAACACGTCGTCTATGTAAATTGTCGCTCCAAGTCCTTGTAGAATATCCATTACAGCAGCTTGGAACACATTCGGCGAGTTCTTGAAGCCTTGGGGCAGTCGGGTCCACACATAAGCTTTTCCTTTATGTGTGCACGCTGTTTTGCCTTGTGAAGCCTTGGCTAGGTGCAGAGAGAAGAATCCGTTCGCCAGGTCAATGCAGGACTTGTACTTCTTGACTTGTAGGGTCTTCAGGGTGCCCTGGGGATTGATCAAACTTGCCTTGTTTGCGGTCGTCCGACGATTAAGGGCTTTAAAGTTGATCACCAGCCTCCATCCTCCTCCCGCCGACTCAGGTTTCTTCACTGCCTGGATCGGGCTGTTGGTTATTGGATTTGGCTCTTCTCGGATTATCCCCAGTGCGCTCATCTCTTTGACGATCAAGTCCATTTCTTCTACTGCACCTGGATTGAGGGGATATTGGCGGACCGCTGGATGCACTCCTCCAATGATAGTATGGGTGTACTTCTCCCCAAGATCCCCACAATCGTTCTTGAACCTCGCTACCTTGGCTTTTGAGATGATTTCTTTCAGCCGTCCTTTTCCTGCAGCTGACAGATCACTCTCTTCAACCTTCTGTGCTGCGACTTCTTCTACATCGACTGGCTTATACCACTGCTTGAGCTGGAACTCTTCTTGTTGAGGCATAAAGCGGATCATGCGTGCATGCAACTTCTTTAGTCTTTCGGCTGGCATGTTCTTCTTGGGTTGATGTAGCCGCTTCAGATCTTTCGTCGTTACCAGATTGAAAGGCCCAAGAACCCATACAATTCCTTTCCAAATTGCATATGGGAACTCTCTAACTGCTCCATCCACTAGTTGGGCCTGTAGGTGTCCTGCTATGTCGAGGCTCTTGCGGGTCATCGACACCTCTGCCCCGGAGTCTACTTGGTAAGGGACTCCATCCACATCAGTGTAGATTTCATCCCCCTTCCAGTAGGCATGTTCCAGGGTGACCCACACCTCTTGGGCCATCATTTCTCAGGCCCCTGAGTGCTTGCCACTTGGCGAGCTGCACGGAGGGCGTCTCTCTGCTCCGGGGTCAGCTTTCTGTATTCTTCTGGGGGCAGGTAATCGCTCTTCCTTTCACCAGCCGGCTTCTGGGTCTGTCGAGGCTGGAATGGTTGCTTGTTCTGGGCTGGTCTTGTCTGGTCTCTGGGGGTTGGTCGGTTAGGCCAGGACCGAGAACGCTGTGGTGGGTTGGGTTCTCTTGGTCGCTGAGGGGTCTCTTGTGGTGGCTTAGCCTTTGGTGGTTGCTGTTGTGACTCTTTTTCCTTCCTCGTCTGGTAGAACCTCCTCTTCAGGTCCCACCCCTTTACTGCGGCATTGAGCTGGGATACCGTAGTTTCAAATGGCATGGCGGCGAAGTCCACCTCATCCCTCTGGCCTCCAGTGAGAATCCTCAGGGCTCTTACATACCTAAATGGTGGGATTTCGTCCTTGACCTCATGCCAAATGAGGTCAAGGACAGAGGTCTGTCCCTTCTCCAGCCTTGCCTTGGCTCTGAGTAACCAGCTCTCTTCATCATCTGAGTCTTCAAGCACCAACCGGTCGTAATGGCTCTGAGACGTTTCTCCCTCTTTTACTGTGTTACCTGTTGCAAAGGTTAACCACAGCTTTTTGGCTTCCTCGCACGTAGTGGTGTTCTTCACCAGCGACCAGTTGTCTCTAAGGTAATTTACCATGCTTTGCCCAGGCTCTTTGTCTTTCACCAGCATCTTGACCTTTTTGAACTCTGTGAAGCCCTGGGCTGGTGTTAGCAGGCTCATTGCATTACCTGCCACTCCAGCCGCGGATGCTGCTGGGGCCTCCCGTGGTTGTGGCTGCTGTTGGGGTCTTTCTCCTGTTTCTTCATCCTCGGAAAAGTCTTCCAACATTGCCCTTTCTACTTCTTTGGAGTAGCTGTATGCTGCTCTCTTCATTCTCCGAAGCATCACATCATGGGTTATGGCGATGAAGGCCGTTCTGAAACCGGCTGTTAGCTGCGTGCATGCTGCCAAGGTTCCATAACTGGGCATCATCAATATATTAGCCCATTCCCCAAAAGTAGCACTCACCGGCAGGATTTTCTTCTCATCTGGTTTTTCAGCCCAGCTGACTGGCACATCATAGCTGGTCTGGCCGACCTCTGGCATGTATGCTTGCCTCTCATCTCTGGTCTTTATGGGGCCAAAGCTTGGATCTCTTGCCAACCTCTCTGAGGTTCTTCTCACTGACACTATTTCCACCGGTTTCTTCTCACCTTTCCTGGTGCCAACTCTGAGGTCTTTCGGAGGATTGGGTGTCTGATGGGGGACTGATTCTAGTGACTGGTCGTCTTCTTGTCCTTCTTCTTCATCAGATGACTCACTGCTGCTCACCACGATATCTGGTTCTGGTGCTGGGTTGACGGTAACACGTCTTGGCTCCAAACTGGTGCGTCGTCTAGGGACAGGAGGCGTTGGTCCTGGAGTGATGGGTGAAACCGCTGGGCCTGTAGTTACAGGAGTCCTTGGTGTTCTCTGCTCTCTTGGGTCCTGCCCAGTGGTTTGCAGGTTGGTATAGTCACCTTCTGGGATCGCATCTCCCATGGCCCCTTCTTGGTCCCGTAGGTACAGCCTCTGTACCACAGCTCCCGGAGGAGTCTCTTGCTTCCATATTACCATGGACTTGGGTTGAGGCTGGTTCTGGACATAGCTGTGTTCACCCCCAGGGTAAGCTCCAGGCGGGGCTGCTTCACCAGGTGTGGATGATTTTCTCTCCCTTTCAGGGCTGAACACCTCAGGCATCTTTGCTTCGTCTTCCGCTGGTCGATCAGTTTTCCCTTTTGCTTTAAGGCCTCTCGCCTTCTCTGCATCTTTGCAGGGCTTCAGTATGCGATCCCTCCGCTCTTTGTTCTGAGCTTGAGAGGTCATGACCACTAGTTGCTTTAACTCATTACAGACCTCATGCGCCATCAGCTGCCATTTTGCCGCTCTTGTGGCTGCCTCTTCTGCCACTTCCCAGGGCAGCGTGTTGGATCTCAGTCCATCAGCACAAATGACCACTCTCCTGTACTTCAGGTCATTTGCTTTTGCCAGTCCTTTGACCAGGGCACTGTATAGCCTTTTTCTATACGACTCAATGTCATCTCCATCACGATATTCATCTTCTATCACATGGATTATAGAGTAGTACGTTGAATCTCCCCCGCTAGTTACCACCACAGATCTACATCCGTCTGGGCGATTTCTATTTTCCTTACTGGCTTCTTCTCTTTCCTTTTTGTACTCTTCGCCACCTCTACGTGCGAGAGCCTTTCTGAAGGCTGTATTTCTGACTTTCAGGATGGAGGAGGATACTACCAGCAGGGCATCTGCGTGGTACTGCCAAGGGTCTCCTTCAATGTAGTAAGCTGTAGCGCCCGTCTGGTTGCTGAATTTCTTACCATCTGTGGGCAACGGTGATAAGGTGGGGAGAGTCCTCTTGGATCTGTCGCTCATTGACTCGTTCTCAATGGGGTCCTCATCAGCTGGACACCTTGCAGCTTTGTGGGCTGCAGTATACGCCTTCAGGGACTGGAGGATCTTTTTGCTGGATGCGATGAGCCCATCAGTAGCATGAATATTTCTTTGAGTTGTGGGGGACAGTGCAGAGTAGTCTCCTGCGAGGCTTGGTTGGGGCGCTGGGCACGGAAGGCTCGGTCCACCGAATCCTGGATACATAGCCTCCCAATGGGCGAACCCCGTTTTCCTTGGCATCCCGGCATGCTCAGGTCCCTCTGCATCTGCGTCTTCCTCATCTGACTCTTTCACGGACCCTGAGTACGTCTGCTCGCTCCGCCGGTCCTCTTCAACCGTCATCTCATTTCTCGATGCTGCATACTCATGTATAGGCCTCAGCACATCTCGGCGGTCCTTTTGCACTGCCGTTGCCCGCACCTTGTTGGAGATCAGAACTGGAACCACTCCCGTCTCTTTGGCAAGCATCTTTACCACAGCGTCATATTTTGCAGAAGGACTCAATATCATGGCAACTTTTGACATTGGCAGACTTCTCGTTGACTCTGTCAGGTAGTTACCCCACCAGGTTATCCAATCTCTCACTTCTTGCTTCGTTTTGGGTGGCTTGGACTTTCCCTCCAATACTGTTAGCCAGTACTTTCCAATCCTTTCGTGGGAAACGTAGCACCCGTCCCTCTCGAGGCTCTCCTGTATTTGCTCTTTCAGCTGCGCTTCTGTCAACCTCTGGTTAAAGTTGCGCACGTTTCTTTATTTCTTCTTCCCAAGTATTCCACCCATTACCTGCCAGGACAATCTGGTACTGGAAGGCTGGAATGAAGTCTGGGTGAATCTTCTTTGAAGTGGAGTCTCTTACCACTTCGTTGATCGTTGTTTCCCCCGGCACCGGGGCCTCGGAGGATGGATCCTCTTCTCTGTGCTCACCGGACCCTCCGGCTTTTGCAGCATCTGGTGGGGCTGGTTCTTCTTCTTTATTGTCAGGGACGAGTACGTTTTTTCTGGTTGGCCGTCGGCCATCGTCTTTGTCGTCTCGAGTTGCCAGCTCCCTCAAAACCTCTCGTAGGACCTTTGAGCAGGGATGAGGGCAGACCTCGTCTGGCTGCTCCGCGGTGCCTTTTTTCTGGGATGCGCTGGCCCAAGGTCACTGCGGCTTCTTCTAGCCTGCGGTTCTCACTGTACCTCCCGTCAGGCATGATGATCCTGAGTCTCTCTGTCGGCTGATCACCCATGCTGTGGATCCTCGGTCAGAAGGTCTCGTCCTCTCCTTCCCCGATCTCCGCAGCATGGACCCTCGGTCAGAAGAGATTGGCCCTCTCTTCCCCAGTTTCCACTGAAAGGTTCTGGCGGTTGATTCTAGGTGTCGGTGCCGGACCCTCAGAATCTTCTTTTGGACACTTCTTTTCTTCACTCGTGCCCACCCAGGGACGCCATGTTCGCCAGTCTAGCCTTTTTAAAACCCTTACCTCAGGTTAAATTTGGTCCAGCTCTCCGTTTAAAGGGTTAGATTCTATCTGCCTATTAGTATTCCACCTAACAAGTTTCAGCAGAATAATTAAGCTGGAGTCGAGAGACACTCGCCCAGGTTCTAACTGCCTTGCTTCTGAACGTCTCACCCCTCTTATCTGATAAATGCTATCCCACCAAGCAGCCTTTCTAAGTAGTAGAATTGATCTATCATTCACGTTCGTTATCGGTCAGCTTCTCTCTAAGGACTTGCATGCACTTGGTGCTATTCCTGGGTTTGTTTTAGAGGTTTGGAAAGAACTAACCTCAGGGGTAATGTTTAAACACTCTCACTTTGGACTAAGTAACCTTTAAGAACCATTGGATTGAATGCACACAATCAACTTAACTTTTTACCACTATGCAGATTTTTAGTGGTTTATAATAATTTCATTAGGCTTCTCTTTAAATGCAATAAAGTGTTTTATTAAGCAAGTTTAGCAAGGGCACAGCATCAATTCATGATTAAAACAATTAATTATTTCTGATTAAAAATGATACTAAAGTAACTAAATTGAGCGTACCTGACAATCTTCTCTAATTATTGAATTTAGGAGAGAGAGCGAACAGCGTGGCCACTACCGTATCACTCGGTCTTGACTTGCGTCTGGGAGGAGTCCTCAGTTGTCCAGAGGACTCGTTACGATGTCTTCTTTGTGGACAAAAGGATCTTATCCCTCGGCAGGGGGGAGCGGAGGAGTCCTCTAAGCCAATCGTGGTCTGGCAGTTATCTCTGGAATCGGCTGGAACGTTAGCGCTTACGCCCCAGCTGTCTTCTCTGTGGTATGGTGGTGATGGAAAACCCTCGTCTGTTCAGGCTGTAGTGGGTCACTGGGTCTCCCAGCCCCGGGGAGGGGAACAGCCCAGTGCTGTTGCCTCCTTTGCCTCTTCGGGTGTAGTCGGTTCTCCCCTCTATTGGTTTCTTCTGGATAACTGCAGAACCTCTTAGGACTCTCCGTTTGGCAGAGTGTGGTCTTCGCTTGTTGAACAAAGTCAGAAAAAGACTTTGCTTCTAACGATGTCCTCAGCGATCTCTGGAGCCTAAGTCCCGCGTAGTCTTCCCGTCTCTAGGGCAATAGAGGAAGGTGAAGATTCTTCAGAACTCCGGCCAAGTTCCCTTTGCAGCTCTTCTTGCAGCTCCGGCGAACATCTCCCGTCTAACCCTTCTATGCTGCCGCTCTTATACGCTCTCCTCTACACACATCTCTGGCTAGGTACGCCCTCTGACACCGTCTAACTTATGCAATCGACTTGTCATCACATACAGCAGTAATACAGAAGTCATGTTGTTACAGCAAATACACAGTGTCCACATTCTGTTTAACACACACACATTTCAGCCAGCCCTCTTGGGTTTTTCCCAAACTTCCCTTTTTTCCGAGGCGGCTACAATGTCATTGTGGCTGCCGAGTCATGGTGATTGTTGTTTTCTGCACTTCTGCTTTCTTAAGGCCTGGACACACAAAGCCTATGAGGCCTGTACGCACACACAGAGCCTAAACAAGGATTACTTCACACAGAATCACTTCTTAAATCATTCTTCTCAATCTGAACATAATAAATCATCTGAATCATTACTTTAATCAAATCAACTTTTTTTAAAAATGTATATATATTTCAGCAAGCATAATCATATGGTTAACTTATAATGTTTCTTCTTAAGATCTTTATTTGTCTGCTTCAAAACCTTTGTTACCTTAGGGCCATAATGAGCCTGAGTCCTTTCTGAGACCTCAACATCTGCATCTTACTTGACATAGTTGTACAGAAAGCATCACAATGTAGAAATCAGTTTAAAATAAATCCTCACCTGTTATTTACATTTGCCTGAATTAATCTAGTAATAATTTGAAACTTCTATGTTGCAGATGCAAATATTGGAGAAGACCTACTGCCTTCACTCTCCAGAGATGACATCAAGGATCTGTTTCCTGGTCCTGAAAATTTCCTCAGGCGTAGGGCTTTGCGGCTTGTGGGAAATAAACAAGAGGTAGGCTCCTTGTCTATTGCAGTATGACAAAGCATTTCATTGTTACAATTAAGAGTAATTCATTTGAGTGATACCAAAGGCATGGTGAAGGGCAGGGGGGATCCTGATTCCCAAGGAGAAGAATTCCTCAACCATCAACCAGTTGCCAAATCAGTCTTCTGAATGTGGAAGGAAAAATGTTCTTTAGTGTTGTGGCCCAGAGGCGCTCAGCATTCTTGCTGAGGAACAACCTTATTGATACCTCAGTGCAGAAGGCAGGGATAAGTGGGTTCTCAGGATGCCTGGAACACTCAAATGTCATCTGGCACCAGTTACAGACAGCAATGAAGGAGAAGAAAGATCTGCATGTGTTTTTTTTAGATCTTGCAAATGCCTTCGGGTCAGTGCCTCATGAGCTATTGTGGACAGCGTTCAATTTCTTTCAAGTCCCAGAGGGCATCACAAGGCTGGTCAAAGCTTACTTCCATGATCTCCAGTTCTTTATAACAACACAGGCCAGTACAACTGCCTGGCAGCACCTCGAGATGGGCATAATGGCAGGCTGTACAATTTCTCCACTGGCGTTTACCATGGCAATGGAGCTCATCATTCGAGCATCCCGATGGGTGGTTGGAGGAGAGCGGTTGAAGAGTGGGCTGCGCCTTCCACCAATCAGGGCGTATATGGATGACATGACAACGATAACAACAACAATCACATGCACCAGACGTTTGCTGGATAAACTCCAGAAAAGCATCGAATGGGCGCGAATGGAGATTAAACCAAGCAAGTCTCGTAGCATCTCCATTGTCAAAGGCAAGCTTACCAGCGAGAGGTTCCACATTAACAACGAGCCAATACCAACGGTTCAAGAGAAGCCTATCAAAAGTCTGGGCCGCTGGTATAGTGCGGAACTTAAAGACTCGAAGCAGGCGGAACCACTTAAGCAGGACACCATCGATGGCCTCAAGTAGATTAACAACACTGCACTCCCTGGGAAGCCGAAGCTGTGGTGCTTTCAGTTTGGGCTGTTACCACGGCTCATGTGGCCAATTTCCATCTATGAGGTCCGTATCTCATGTCACCCGACTGGAAAGATTGGTGAATGCCCAAGTGAGGAAGTGGCTTGGACTACCAAGATGCCTAACCAGCATAGCCCTGTATGGCAATGGAGCTCTCTCCCTACCAGTCTCAAGCCTGGTGGAGGAGTATAAATGTGCCAAAACAAGGGTAGAGATGACCCTCACTGAATCCCGGGACCCATGTGTTAACGGTGCTGCTCTAACCCTAGCTACGGGGAGGAAATGGAAGCCAGCTCTAGCAGTAGCTGTGGCAAAGGCCGCCCTCAGACATCGGGACATAGTGGGACATGTCCAACATGGCAGAGGAGGCTTTGGCTTAGAGGGAAGAACGCCCACATGGCAAAAAGCCACCCCGACCGAGTGGCAGCACATGGTGGTGGAGGAGGTGCGCCACCAGGAGGAAGCAGCCAGGTGTGCCAAGGCTGTCTCCCAAGCCCAGCAAGGCTGTTGGATGAAATGGGAGGGTATGGAGAGGAGGAAAATTACATGGAACGAGATGTGGAGCATGGAGTCTAATAGGCTAAGCTTCATTATCAAGGCTACATATGATGTCCTGCCCTCACCGTACAACCTACATCTGTGGTATGGAGAAGACCCAGCCTGTCCCCAATGTGCAGCCCCAGCAACCCTCAAACACATCTTAGTGGGTTGCAAGACCAGCCTAATTCAAGGAAGATACACCTGGCGCCACAACCAGGTGCTCAAGAGCTTGGCTGCGGAAATCAAGACCAAGAGGGTAGCCACCAGTACCATGCCTCCAAATGTCCAGAGCATCCTTCCACAGAAGACAGATGCACATGGGCTGTTAAATGACTGCATGGTGCCAACATGCGACTGACACCCAGGTCTGATCACCCTGTGGTGGACCAACCTCAACAGAAGGTGGCTTGTGAGTCAGTGGCCGAAACACCCGATGAAGTTGGGGCATACAACTGATGATGGGTCGTACTGGGGGCACCATGCGGTCTTTATAAACACCACCCTACCCAGTCTATAAGTCCATTCAATGATTGTGCTGAAGAGTTTGAGACGTTAACAACTTGTCCTATTAAGAAGCCTAATTTGTAAATATTTCAACAAAAATTAATTTCAGCAGATGCCTAAGAGGAGTGAATGTGATCTTCTTGTGCTTTGGCGTGAAACAAATATAAATGTCTTAAATGTACAGCATTTATACTTATTTAACTTTTTTCCTGGCACTGCACAGGACCATAGTCTCTCCTGTTCTATGCAATTTTCTTCAAATTCTTTAAAGTTGTACAAGTAATGTAAATGTATTTTAGGAAGAGACTCGTGCTGAGAAAGTGCTACCATTAACCACTGGAGCCAGTGGCGTCTCCCAAGAGGAGTCCAACACTTCGAAGTTTGTGACTATATCCAATCCAGAATACATAGTCTTCACAGACAGTGAGCTTGAACAAGCACGTCGCTACTACTTTGAGCAGAAACAACTGGGGACAGACCGTGTTGAGCCTTTATCAAAGGACCTCTTCTGCCAACTCATTAGAAACACAATGACCAACATGATTTCCATAGCTAGAGCTACTGAGGACTCCAGATACCCCAGCAAACATGAGGTTAATGCTATGGCGAAGCGATTGGTGGAGTACTACCTGATGATAACAGGAAGGTGTGGTGAATGGGTAAGTAGTCGTTGGCCACTAATACTTTGTTTGATGTTCATGGTGTAAGCTTGTGTGTTTTATCATCTTTTTAAGATGATGAAAAGCATCAATTTTTCATAATCTCCACTTAGCAGGAGCACGTTGCTAAAATGCTCATGAAGAGACTCTCAAATGTCAAAAGTCCAAGAAAGGCTAAGGGCCCTCCTTACAAGAAGCCACGACAGGATGGGGATGCAGATGCTGCAACAACTGACTACGATGGAGATTCCAGTGGATCAACTATTATTTTATCACGTGCTCGAGCCAGCACCCCAGTGGAACAACAGGATAGCAGTGATGAAGCATGTATGTATTGAATTACAGCCCGGTCTCACGGGGATTCGTGAAACTGTCACGTCAGTTTTTGTTTCCGTTTCGTGCGCACCAACACGATGTCGTCATGTTTTTCGTGCCGCTCACCACGAGCGAAACCCACTGTGGTAATCACATCTGAAAGTGGTTTATACCGGCGGATTCATGACGATCTAAGCTGTCCATTGGCATTTGCGGCCGCCGCTGCGGCCGCCGCTTCGGCCGCCGGACATTCTTTACATTCCTATGCAAATTCGGCGGATTCATGACGATCTAAGCTGTCCATCGGCGTTTGCGGCGATTTATGGGGAACATGCTAGCCAGGATTAGAGCTCTACTGTGTGCTAATGACAGGACTACTAAATATTAATTTGATGATCGTCCACCGCGGCCGCAAACGCCGATGGACAGCTTAGATCGTCATGAATCCGCCGAATTTGCATAGGAATTTAAAGAATGTCCGGTGGCCGCAGCGGTGGCCGCAGCGGCGGCCGCAAACACCGATGGACAGCTTAGATCGTCATGAATCCGCCGGTATAAACCACTTTCAGATGTGATTACCACAGTGGGTTTCGCTCGTGGTGAGCGGCACGAAAAACATGACGACATCGTGTTGGTGCGCACGAAACCGAAACAAAAACTGATGTGACAGTTTCACGAATCCCCGTGAGACCGTGTTGTGAATTAATACATCCTGTAAGCATCTGTGTGTTTGGAGGAGAGAAAACGTTTTGAAACACTAACAAGTGAACATAACTGCTTCACTTTTTCCCAAGGGATGTTTGTATTCCATTCCATATTGTGATGAGTTACACACATTAAGTAATAAATCTGGCGCTTGTCAACTTCCTCCTGTTAACTTGGAAATCTTATATTTCCCCACAGTCATATTTTACACATTTTCTTTTATATGTACTTTCTGTTATGTTTTTGATGTTGTTTACTTGCATTCTGTGTATTATTTATGCACCGACGTACCACAGCAAATATGTAAAGACCTATTTGACAGTAAGTCATGATTTTGATTCAGAGATCTTCACCCTGCTTTATGCTTTCAGCTGCTTCAATTGACTTCTACAGCAGCCAGAAAACCCAGGCAAGACACGACAAGACTATCCAACAATTGTTCAAGACTAAGAAACCAAACAAAGCTGCAGTGACCCAACTGATGGACCTGGAGTTTCAGTCTAGAAGACTCTTCATAGACTCTGATGCTGTAAAGAGAAATTGATGTGAAATAGTGGTCATGACACCTGGCTAAGGGTCTCACTTCTGATCTGAGGGAGACAAGCAATCTGTGCTTTTGCACAGTGCGCCGTCTGTCGCCGTCGCCTGCCGCTGCCAAGTATCGCGCACCGTGTGTTGAATTTATCTCCTGTTGCGATGACTTTCGCATTCCCCCTAAACTGTCGCTTCCCGTGTGTCGAGCCCTTTAGCCAGGTGTCATGACCGCTATTTCACATCCATTTCTTTTTATTCATACAGCATAGGGTGTGTTAACATCATGGAAATGCGGAACAAAAAAGGAATAATCAGTAGACTAAATAAATAAAATTTAGAAGCTGCTTATCATGGTGATCAGACAAACCTGACATCACAACAGATCAACACAACAAACAGGTGCAGGAAAAGGGTCCCTAAAACTTGTTGTGCTGATTGACACTGTCTCTTTTGGAGTGTAATCAAAAGACGACCTCGTAAGCTTTCAAATGAGCCATACCATGTCAAAATGTATGCATTACAAGGAAAGTTATGACCGGAAAACTGTGGCTGTGTAATGTCATGTACCAGACGTTGTTTGTTTACAACTTCACTCCCGTTCCAAGATGACGGCCGGTGACGCATCACCAGCCTATGCTGGACAGTGGCGCAAGTCTTCTATGATTTCTATGGACAGACCAACAAAGATTCTCGAAGCTTACCCATGTTTCAGAGAAGTGGATCATGTAAGTTATTGTTTTCCCTGTTTAAACACTCCTCACATTTTAGCTGTCCCATTATACATTTGGGGGTATCTTAGTATGCTTTTCATATTTTATTTTGTTTTTCTTTCTGTATTTTAATATATTTGTCAGGTTTTGGATGAATTGCGGAGAATTATTCAACCATCCAATTCCCGGTACATCTCTGAGATGAAGGAAAGATGGGAAAACTTCTACTCAAAGGTGCAGTTCTATGGTGTGATGAAAAAAGCCATGAAGCCTCCAAACACATTGGATGGAGGTATGGTCACAAGACTTTGATCTCTTAGTTTTTGAGATTGCATAAGAATCAGTTATTTATGGTGACGTATCTTTTCTCTTCTGTCAAGCCAGTGGAGCATGCCACAGTTGTATTCAGAGCCCTGCCACAGCTCTTCCCATCCAGCACTGTGCCTCCTAAGAAGTTGGGTTCCAGCAGTGAGGCTCTTTTCCATGTCCTTACGGTGAGGCTGCAGCATGCATTGTTGTTTTGTTATGGTGATTGTCACAAATGTGTTCTATAGCTTCACTGGAGCTTGCTGTGGTGTGTTAAGTATTTGCAACCAACATTCACATTCATTTTCCTTCGATTAATTCATATGGCTAGGATTTTTTGGATTATTATCTTATTATTCAGTGTTCTAGTCAGGTGTGTTTCTTGTGGTCTTTTTCTAATTTTCTTTTCTTTGTCTTCTGTCATGTAGACTTCAGAGAACCCCAACTGTTTCCTGCGCCAGCGACCTCTGTCTTGTCCATTTGTGCTTGTCTCTAAGGACAACTGCATGATCGCCGTGGGAAGCACACCAGTGGCTACGTTCGACCGGGAGGATCTTTATGAGGGACTGCTCTATATCATGGCATATTATTATGCCTTCCACCTCACGTACCCAAAGTGCATTTCCACACTACTGTCTGTATTGCAAACTGAAATTCTTCAAGATTCCATCCATGACCGTGATTCAACCCCCTCCTACAAAAAAGCCCTTGATGAGTGGAAATCATTCATTGAGTGAGTTTGTCTTTTCTTTTTTCCTTCTCTATGCGATGAGATGTTTCAAAAAAAGTTAGTCAAATGTCAGCCACATGTTTGTTGGTGTCATTTTAACTGAGTTCTTCTGAGATACTTTGCAAACCAGCAGTGGAAATGTCTTTTGTTTTAATATATAAATGGTGCTGGAATCCTTTTTTGACACTGGCAGCTAGAATGTTATGTGATTGTTATGTTGCTCGAATAATGGAATACGCACTTTTGAGAGTTGCAGTGTTGTATCCTGTTAAAATATCTGAAATACGCATTTTCAGCAGTGACAGCGTTATATATTACTATGTTAAAGTAGTTGGAAAATGCACTTCTTGAGAGTGGCAGCTGGATTTATTACGCAGTTGTTGGACTGGAGTGATTCAAACTCCCAGCTGTCCTGACTTGCTTTAATACAAAATGAATAAATAAACAATGCTTCTGGTGACTTAATTTAAGAAAAAGTAGTTTGTTTTTAGTATCCTTTTGCAAGAAATTGTCTCACACTAAGCTACTTTTAGCTCATTATTCTTATTGTTGAGGTATAACTTCTCAAAATCAGTTCAATCAAGAATAAAAAATGTTTCAAGATAATATGTCCTATTGTAAACTTTTTTAATAACTGAAAATCTTAATTAGGTATAAATTCTTAAGTAACACATTCTTAAAGTCAGCTTCATCAAGAAAGCAGAACACTTATTTTAAGTAAATATTTCTTTCATGACAGAGTTTCTTTGCTTGTTATAAGCAAATTTTCTTACATTTTGGACTATTTTTTACTAGTTTTAAGACGCATTATGGTCTTAAAGTGGATAGATTTATAGTCTAGTTTTACGAATTCCAGCCAAGTAAATTTTGTTTACCCCATTGGCAGATTTTTTTTGCTGAAAACAAGAAAATTTGCCCAGATTTAACAATATTTGGCTTATTTCTAGTAGAGCTGGTTTTGCAGTGTAGTTTCTTCTTTGTTTTTGTTTTGATGTTTTCCTTTGTTTATGATCCTTATTGGATATTGACATTGTGTCAGTGTGTTCTTGACATGATTTTCCTCTTCCTGTCTGTCTTTATCTTTGGTTATGACGCCAGTCTGTTCGTACAGTGTCCTGACTACAGAAAGTTTGTATGCTGAGGGGTGTTCTGATGTCCAGAGGAGGTACTGGTCTGTGTGAATGGGTTTCCTGTAAACGCTGATTTTGATGCTGCCATCTTGTCTATGGGGAATTTTCATGGACACACACTGGAGCTCACGACGATCGGCAGAGTGCAGCAGCGGTGGCCAGAGATGATGCTGGGTCCTCTCCGGGTCAACTGGAGCAAGGGGGCAAGCTGGCTCCTGACGTTCGATGGTCTGGAGGGTGCGCATGCAGCACAACGTGCGGCGGCAACCACTGGGGAGGGCCGGGAACGGAGCTGGTCCACCTATAGTCCTCAATCCAGAGGACTATAGGTGGTCCACATCCTCACACCTGGAGGACAGCCGGGGGGGAAAGGCAGGCTGCTCCAGCGGTATAGTGTCGCAACGTGGTTGCAGAGTAAATGACAACAGGCAGGATGATTCGATGCTGAATGCAGTGTGGTGCCAGTCTTTATAGCTGATGGATGAAGACATGAGCGGCAGGTGTGCTGCTCCCACAGATGCTCTGGGTGGGGGGGTCATACAACCTCCAGCCTGGTTTGAGACCAGGCTGGAGGTAGGGATGGACACCTGGCTGGAGGATAGACCTGGCTGGATGGCAGACAGGAAGGCTGGCTAACATCCGCAGCAGCAATTACAGAGACATCCTCTGTAATTGGAGGATGTCTCCCTATTTTCCACAATGGCCTTAAAAAGGACATCACAGCCATGTAAAACTAAAGGCAAATAAATGGTTTCAACCCACCAGAGACATCAACATCCTCTGCAACATCCTGCCAAGCTGTGTTCCTCTTAGCTGAATTCTTGTATGAAGCCAGCAAGACATTATACAGAATGCGGTGCACAGACACGGCTGTTAGCCTCTCCTCCATGGTTAAGTGTATCCAACTTCTGCTGACCTTCTTTTTCAAATATCCTGCCTGCCCCTGATTGGACTAACGCATTGACTCGTGGGATGGTCTGCTCCTGATTTCAAGCCGGAACAACATGGCGACTCAGCCGCAAATTTTGTCTTTTATTTCGAAAACACTTCAGCAAAAAATATTTCTGAAAGCATTTGAGGCAAGAAATAACCTGCACAATAGCTGAATCTGTCCTTGTTTTAGTTCACCAATGGCTTGTTTAGACGTTTGACGAAAGTTTTATTGGACCTCAACATGGCGCATCGGATTTACTTAAAGTAAAAATCCAGACTGCTTTATGCAAATGGGCTGTGGTCTCCTCCGGGGAGAGGCTCCAGATTGCAGCTTGAAGTTCCACGCAACTAGACCAGCATGCAATGTGGTGTTTTTCACATAGACAATGAATGGGATGCAGAAATGACAGGAACTATTGGACGCATATCTAGAAAGAGACAGATGACAAGCACGGGAGCAAGGTGCAGAGATAGGGAAGAGGGAGAAAGAGGGGAAAAGAGGGAGAAGGACAAGGGCTAGAGCAGGGATCATGACAATACCAAATGAGATAAGGTGAATAGGCTAGGATTGTCAGAGAACACAACACAGCGCTAGAACAGGAAGTGACACTCACTGTAATGTCAGGCATCCAGAATCTCCTTTTTTAGCATCAGTACCATATTTAATTTATTGAAGAAGATAAAACCAAAATCAGACGGACAATTCACAGAAATATGTAACAGAATGCAATGCAAGTGCATTTTTATAATCTAAGATTTTGCACAACTGTTACTGCTTTTACTAACAACATTTACAAAGACAAGTTGGCTTCTGTCGGCAAAATCATGAAACAAAGTTAAAATCTAGCTGCTATAACTATCATTGAAAAACTGGAGACAAAAATTAATAAGAAAAATCTTTTTTAAAAAATCTCTTAATTTACAAACTATGTTCACTTGAGCAATAAAAATGAGAATAGAAGTAAAAACCTTTTGTCAGCACCATTTTCTTGTTTTTTTCTTTCCCATTTTTAATTTAATCAATTCCTCCACAATTGTGGCAAAGTATCTGACACATTTCAATGCTCTTCAGCACCTTTCTACTTGACGATCTATGCTCACTTAAGTAAATAAATAAATAAATATAGAAATACATTGATTAATTAATAAAATGTATGTGGAACCACACAGTTTTTGTGTGGTTCAGCACTTTCTAATTCATTGCATACCTACTTTTTGGTGATTCTTGGTTGACTGTTGCCCATCCTGATCAATTGTCTCTCAGCAACAAGAGGTTGCTGAGAGACAATTGATCAGGATGGGCAATAACTAGGCAATAAAAATGCCTAGTTATGGCATTTTTATTCCAAGTGCATTACACAACTGTGCCATGCACTTTATACTTATAAATCTTTGGAGAGTTGATTTAGATAACTGAAGCATCTTCAAAACTGTAATTCATAAATGGTTAATACAATATTTTTTGTTAAAGCTGAAAATTCTACGTAGCAAACACATTTTGATTACTACATTTTAAATGCATATTTGAATACTGTGTCTTTTTCCAAGTACTTCTGGCACTAGCTGACTGTAAACTGAATGAAATATAGTTTCTGCAGATTTCCCAGCAGCACATTAATGACCTACCAATCATTCAACAACATTCCAAAGGTATTTTATTTGACTTAGATTAGTTGACTAGAGGAGCCACTGAAGTCTATTGAATTCACTGTCATTTTCATGAAATCAGTTTGACTTTTGCTTTGTGAAGTGCTGCATTATACTAGTGGAAGTAACCATTAGAAGATGGTACTCTATGGCCCCAACAAGATGCAAATGGTCAGCACCAATACTCAGACAGGTTGTCACATTCATACCATGATTGATTGGTGTCAGGGGGCCGAAAGTATGTCAAGAAGAGATTTCTGACACCATTATGCTACCAGCATGTTAGACTATTGGCATGAGATTTCATTTTGGTGAAACCTCATACCACAGTTCACAGTAGCCTCAGCTTTGTGTTTTTGAGTGGCAGGAGGGGAACCCTACATGGTCCTCTACTGCCGTAGCCCATCTTCCTCAAAATGGAATGTGCTCTTGTCGCAAAAGTTGCGAGATTGATCACTGTCAACTCCAACCAGTCTGTCAAATCAGCCACATAACTGGTTGAATGAATAATTCCATGAATGAGCAGATGTTTCAATGTTATTAATATAACAATAACTGAAGCAAATTCTTGAATGTTCATATCTATATATTTTTGTGTTAATTTTTTTTAAAAAGAATAAATGAATCCTGAATTCCTTCTGTTACAGCTTGGCTCAAAGATTGCAACAAAACAGGAAGACAACAACTGTATGGTGACTAAAAAAGGATTTATTGCAATTCAAAACAACTAAATCGGTGCATTAAGGACCTCAAACAAAAACCCAGAATCATGCTGCTGGAGCTCCAGGAGGAAGCAGCTCCTGTCAGAGAGAGCCTGGAACTGGAAGTGAGGGTGTCAGGGCCTCCTCCTCCCCTGTCCTTCCTGACATCCAAATCCCTTTTTCCTATATCTCTCCCCCTCTCTCTTCCTCTTGTCTCTCTCCACTGCTGCACCAGGTGGAGCGCAGTATCACGGCTGCCTCCACTTGGTGATTAGCGTTTCTCCCCAGAATCCGGGCAGCTGCGGTTCATCCTGTGATTACAACCCTCTCCATAAAAGACCGGTTCCTGCACCCATACTCCGCGAGATCATAGACTCTGCTACGCAAGCGACCCAGCTGCCCGGGTCCCCTCCCGACCTGCCTGCCTCCCTCGTACCCTTCTTGGATTCCCTCCTCGGCTCCCTTCCTGCATCGTGTCCCTTCTCGGGTTCCCTCCTCGGCTCCCGTTCTGCATCGTGCCCCTCCTCGGATCCCCTCCTCGGCTCCCATCCTGCATCGTGTCCCGCGCCGGGCTCCCTCCTTGGCTCCCCTCCTGCTTCCGTGGGTTCCGCACCACCTCCTCACTCCCCGGACCTCCCGTGCCTGGCTTCCTCCTGCACCTCCGGATCCACCTGTTGCCACCTCGCTCCTGGACCACCTGCGCCCCCGGCTCCGCCGCTCCATCCCCGGACTCCTCACCATCACTCCCCCCTGGACCCTTACCTGGCTCCCTACCTCTCCACCATTCCCCACCTCTTTTCTTTTTGGTTCTTTTTCTCCTCTTTTCACTGTTTCACAAATTGTTATAGATATTATCAAAGGTCAAAGGTCAAAGGTTCTTTATTGTCATATCATTCCACATTTACACATGAAGCAATATGAAATTTGACCCTGGTCCCAGTTTCAGCCATAGGACAATATAAAAAACTTTCATAAAAGACAATATATAAGCAACATAAATATATGCGTATCCTGGCAAAATGAACACTGCACAGGACACAGAAATAAAAATTTGGGTTCTTTATTCTGGACCAAATTAATTGGGGTTATTCAATGGATAAAAAAATTAAGTAATAAATGAAACAAATTGCAAGACTGACTTGCTGCACTTCACACAAAACTGTGCATTCCCATAGGAATTTCTCTTGCTACTCTGTGCACTCACAACAGATCCTCCAAATAAAACTACTCTGGTACATAGTCAAAATGAGACTGAATGCTAACAAAACAAAAGTACATACAAAAAAATAACTGTAGTGGCTCCCCCCTCTATAACAGAGCACACAAACATATCATTAGCATCTTTAACATTCACACATACTGTATGGAACGTTACAGGTACAAACATAGTTATATACAGATCAAGTTTCCTACCAACACTGAGCTTTCACAACACTGGACTTAATGGACAGACGCGGGCTCTAGCCTAGCAGCTCCTAGCAGTCTTCTTGCTTCTAACAACATTGAATCAGTACAGTCTTATTATTTAACAAAACAGCAGCATATACATCCATCAAACCTTCCATCAAACCTTTATGCATGCATATGGCTGAATATTTCATATAAGAAACACACATTTATGGTTTATTTACCTTGGAAAACCGGAGATAACAATGCCAGTCAAACCGTGTGTTGTGTTCAGGAAGGAGAGAGAGAGCTTCCTGATTCTCGTGGTCTCTTGTGGAGCCCCAAAATCTCATGTTGTCATGTCACAGGGGTTACCCCAAAAATAACAAGAGTGCCCTCTGGTGGCGTTTTGTGTAAACAGCGCTTCATTTTCCACCCGGTTGCATATGTGCAATGAACCATCAGTTAGTGCAATATTTAGTAGATAAATAAAGAGCCTAGTGCAGTAGTGCAGTGTGTCTATTGTGAGAGCAATATGCTCGGAATGTACATACATGGTATTCAATTATGAACTACTCATTTTAGACATAGATTAGGAACCATTAACAGAGTGTGTTCTAATAATTAGCAGATGTGTGTGTAAAACTCAGGTAACTCAAGGCTTGAAGATTGCAGAGAGTGTTCTGAGAATGATTATTATTCAGTGTGACGCATATTTACGGTTATAGCAACAGGGTTATTTTGTACAAGATATCAAGACAATGTTGCAAGAGCAGGAACATGCAGCTCTTCTACTAGCACACTATGTGCTCTCGATATGCAAGACAACTGGAGAGTCAGATAGAAAGGTTACAGTTGGCGAAATAGGGAAAGGACACCCAGGAGAGGAGTATAAGTCCCCGGCTACGTAGTTCTTTTTTTGTACTTCGACACAGACAGACGCGAAGGAGGCTGTGGGCTCCTGACAGATAGAGCAGATTATATTGTGTGAGTACCCTTGCAAGAAATGATGTTTTGCTGATGTTCTGATTTCTGTATCCAATAAAGTGTATTTACTCAACCAAACAACTGACTCATTTTTGAATACCTGTTCTTCCTCACCAACCAACTTGGGGAGACGGAGGGGATCAATGATTGACAGGACAAGAGTTTTTCCCGTCTCAACAGTATGAATGTGTGTATGCCACAAACTCAATGGACGGACCTGTGCAGAGAACCACACTACCAGGCAAAACTGGGTGAAAAAAGGGAGGTTTATTGAAGGGATGGAGATGGCAGAGAGTCTGGGGAGAACCGGGAGGGGTGTGGCTGAGTGAGTCCGGGTCGGGGCGCCGGAGTCGGGGATCGACGGCTGCTGCTGGTTTCGGAGGGGGACCAGAGTGCGGCGGTGAGCGGCGGATTTGATCCCTGGCGGCCGGAGCTGGGCGGTGGTCGAGGAGGGGAGCGAACCGGCAGCCGCTGATGGCGGAAGAGACGCCCGTGTCTGTGATCCGGAGGAGCCGCGATGGTGGGCAGCCCAGGAGGCGGCTGGCAGTTCTGTGATCTCGGGGAGGGGGGCAGTTAGGAGGGGTTTCCGGGGCTTGGTGATGAAGGGGTCCAGGAGGGGAGTCAGGAGGGTTCACGATAGGGAGGGGATCAAGGAATATTGTCGGGGAGAGCCGGTTTGGGGGTCCGAAGGGGGAACCAGGTGCCGGATGGGTCCAGGAAGGGATTTGAAGGGAGCACGGTGGGTAGGAGTCCAGACAGCAGGGCCGAAGAGAAGCACACATGAGTGAACGACAAACAACACAAGGTACTGCTGAGTGACTAGAGCGTGAACTGACTAGTGAGTCGTATTCAACAATCTGGCAGGGTGTGGATGGTTTGACCGGTCTTTATTGCAGGGGATGTCATCAGTGGAATGCTGAACAGCTTGTCTGGACTCCGGGGAGCAGCTAATCAGCTGAGTGAAGGCAGCCATGTGGGTGCACTCCACTCAGTGCAGAGCTGAGGAGAGAGGGAGACAGGAAAAAAGGAGAACGAGGAAGGAGGTGTGGGGGAGAAAGAGAGAGAGGGGTGAGAGGGTGAGGAAAAGGGGAGAGACAGATAGGGGAGAGGGTTTTGGGATGCCAGGTGGGAGTGGGATGAGGAGAGGACCCTGATAGTGTGCCTGTTTGCGTGTGTGCATGTATGTGTGCATGTGTGTGTGCGTGTGTATGCATGTTTGTATGCTTGTGTGTGTATGTGGGGATGTGTGTACATGCACGTGTATTTGCGGGGAGAGGTGGTGATGATGCGGGGAGAGGTGGTGATGATACAAAAACAGAGTCTACAGAGACCTGTTCAACTGCCTGACAGCTTCGGGAAAGAATCTGTTTCTTAGTCTTGTGGTTGTAGTCCGGATGCTGCGCAACCTTCTCCCTTTTAAACCAAGTAAATAAGAATCAATGGAAATTAGGCTTTTGTTAAAAATCTATTACGCTGTACCTTTGCTCTCATTTTTCAGAACTTTTTGTGTCATCTGGCTAACACCAAGCGTTGCCGAAAACGCAGCAAGAGGCACCGTTAAGAGTACAGTGAATCTTCATCAACCCTGAGGACCGCATACACCTTGCACTGAGGACTGGCTGTCGACCAACGTTGGAAATCTGCTGGCGGACCTCTGACACTGCTCTGCTGAGAGCTCCACGGCAGGACTCGTTGCCTGGCAATACATGATGCTTCAGGATGAGACGACCTGAGTCTGTTGTGAAGAAGTTTCTGGCCCAATCACTGCTGTTCCAGCCCAAGGAGAATCTGATTCAGCCAGTGCTGCACAAAGTTGGCAAAGCCATGATTTTCTATCTGCTCCAGATTGGGTTGATGTTGTAGTAACTTAATAACACATGTTAAACTTATTTATTTGTAAGTGTATCAATCATGAACCCAGACCATAGATTCGTAACACTACATTGTTTAACTACCCTCCTTTCACCATCATTCTCTTCATTTACATCACACATTCACTATACACACTCCAATTTCACTGTTTATAGCTCACATGCATTATATTAGTAGAACAGTTAAACATTTTTCATTTCAACCAATTCATGGTCTTGTGTTTTTAATTGTGTGGGAACTGAAGTGAGTTCAGTCAGAACTTAAGACTTTCAGATAACAGACTGATTAACGTTATTTTAATCAAGGTCTCTTTGTGACTTAATCTAAAAGGATAGTTTTCTCTGTAAACTGAGATGGTGCCCTAAAACTAACCAACGCAGCTCAACTATAGTGTCGTTTCACTACAGTCAAATACACGCCATCCGACCAAACACACACACACACACACACATACAGACACACACACAATCTTGTACTTCTATATTAGTGAGGACATCCATAGGCGCAATGCATTTCCTAGAGCCTTACCCTAACCTTAACTATCACAACTGATCACCTAACCCTAATCCTTAGCCTAACCCTAACCAAACCTCAATTCATACCTGTTCTCTAAAAACAAGTCTTCACCCTCAAACATGGCTGTTTCAAAGTGAGGACCGGCCAAAATGCCCTCACTTTGTAAAAATGTCCTCACTTTGATAGTTAAATGCAGAAAATGGTTCTCACAATGTAGCAAGTACAAGAACACACACACACACACACACACACCCACACACACAAAAGACACAAACAAGCAGGACACGAGTTAATCTTCATATCTCTGGTGAAAATGTTGTTCAATCTGCCATGAACTGAACAAACCCATCTTCAGCAAATAGACTGCAGCTGGCTGTGCGCTTATCAGGAAAGACTGGACACTTTGCCTGCAGCTCAGGAAAAGCTCTCGTTTGACCTGTGACCTTTCACAATATGAAAATCACACACACACGCACATGCACACACACACACCTCACTGGAAATATGCCAAAATATCAATAGGCAAAATGGGGGGCCTGCAGATATCTCTCCCACAGCTTCATTCTCTGTCTTAATTATCAGTAAATACACCAAATAAAATTCATAAATAAATGAAGGATTTTAGTACAGAGACAAGATAGAGCACAATGAATATTTTTAACCATCACATTTCTAGCTTTCAGTTGTACTGAGGACCTCTGTAGCCTTCAGATTAACCTTACATAACATAAATAAATAAATAATACTGTCATCATTATTTGTAAATTTACACATTAGCTCCGCATATAAATACCTCTACTTGTAAATTGTGAACTTCCTCTTCTGCTGCTGCATGGTGCCCCTTCTTTTGCTGCTGAATGGCATCTGTGCTTTTCTCTGCTTGAGAACAAGATATATGTCTTGCACTATTGTCAAAACAGCTTGCTGAGCAAACCAACACAGACATCCACTTAGACCTGAGTATTATTCTAAGCAAAGGACAGGAGCTCTGCTCCTCTCCACTGCTGCTCTGTCTAATTTTAGTTTCACTTGTGGTTTGTTTTCACGATTGGAGTCCTGCCTAGTCTTTTGTTTATTTATTTATTTATTTGTTTCTTTGAATGCACTTTTAATCATTTATTTCTATTTATTGTTGGGTGTTAGTCAACCAGTTAATCAACTAGACTTTATTTATATAGCACTTTTCACACAAATGAAATGTAACACAAAGCGCTTTACAGATGGAAGGAATGAAAATGCCATAAAACAGCCCAAACAAGCCCTACTTCCAACATCAAGTTCGAAATGATTAACTCAAAAGCACAGGGGTGCAAATCCGAAATCGCGGGATAGCTCGCGAAATCGGAACGAGATTTGCTGTTTGCATCCGGAGATTTGGATACAGACCACAGCAAATAGCGATCGCCAAGTAATGTGGAGGTTTTCGTTTATTTCTCATCTCAAGTATGTTGTGGGACACTCGTTGAGACTATCCGAGCCAGTCAGTGTCGGAAAAGAAGCACGTGAGGGCGGACTTTGATGCGGGGGGGCAAACTGCCCCATACTTTTCGCTAGCTGAGCTGCGAAGCTGCCTGCCTGGCTAAATACTGGAACTATGTCGAAAATTCATTTCTCCAGTACTCACATGTATGAAATGACATATGAAAACAGACCCCAGAGGAAAATTTTACTGCTCAAAGCTTGCTCTTCTACAGCTCAGGAGACAAATTTGAGATTCTCATGTCAGCCTCATTTTAGTTTCTATTTTGTCTAAAGGTTTCTCATATGTTTCTCCTTAAAATTCACTAGGAGAAATAGGTGAGACAGGATAATTAGAGGGAGTCATACTTGAGACTTGTGGGAGATACCTTGCTAATCTCAATACAGTGTTTTTAATGGCTCCTTTATTTCTCCTCTGGAAAAGAAAATGAACAATAGTGGAGCTCCTACGGAGCAATATGTGAGACTCGCTCACTCACACCTCCACATGAACACGACAGACTTGGAATCCAACCACTGTAGCAGTACTACGTTATGATTTATTGCTCTCGTTATCAATAATTGGGGCACCACCCTAGATCTCTAGGGAAAAAATTAATATTAATAAAAAAATTAATATTCATAAAAATTTTGATCAATCTCATATCAAAAAGTCTTGAATCCTCGGTTAAATTGACCACATTCTACACAAAGAAACACAAGACTGTAATTTGGTCTATAATGAGGTATTTATTAACTATTCTATGAAAATAATGACAAGTGAACTATGTACAATGTAGATATGGTGTGTGTGTGTGTGTGTGTGCGTGCAGGACTACATGTGTGTGTGGAATGTGGGAGTGTGTGTGTGGTGTGTGCATGCGTGAGGGATGTGGAAGTAGGTGTGAGAGATAAGGAAATATGGTGAGGATTAGCCAGAGCTAACCTGACGAGGTAACCGGTAATTTGGATTAAGAATTCTAATGATTTGTAAGAGAATAAATTGATTAAATTAATTAATTGACCAAGCAGTTAGTACATCACCCATAGAATGGAATCAGAGCAAACTCAGCTGGAGTTATTGAAGTGAACCGTCATGGGGCTGGGACGTGCGAGGCCTTCAGATTCGTAGCACACGGTCTGGACCTGCGGGTTCGGAACGGTGCGTCGTCGTTAGGGCCGCCTGGATGTCCTGCCGCGGGTTGATCGGTTCTATGCAAAGACCTGATCCAGCAGATCTCCGGAGTTCTCAGCTGAGTGCTTAAAATGATGGTTCTCAGGCTTTAGCCAAGAAAAATGGGTGTTGATGAAAAACGGTCAAAATTAAGAAAAATAAATGCTGGTTCTGAATCTGTTCTTCAGATTAAACGAATAAAATTCGGCTTAACGGGAGCAAAATGTCTCCTTAAGTTACAAAAATATTAAGAGATAAATAGTTAACAAACTTAGATGGTGAGGGAATTTCGAAGATAGGAAAAACGCGCTTTAGGTAAGAAAATAATGAGAGAGACTTTGGTTGGCCTCTCAGGAAGAGAGGGGTAAGAAGTAAGAGGGGTAAGAGAGAGGGTCGGAAGGGAGTGAAGGTGGGGGCTACGGCTGACTTTATCTGTGGGTCCAGCTAAGGGGAGGACCTGGGTGGAGAGAGAGAACTTTTAGGCGCGAGTCTGGTGGAATTTGGAATCTCTTTGTTCTCACAAAGTAGAGAAGAAAGAGGAATCCAGAATGGATTAAAATATGATATTAAACGCGCAAAACACGATCTGTCTATCCCACCATATTCAGTTGTGTGAAAGTGAAATGTGTAGATTATTACATATGTTCATATGATGTGAATCATTTCATTCATAACTATATGTTTATGTTTATGACATTAAAAATATGTATCACAGTGAGAATATAACAACAAGTCAGAGATTTGGTAACAGGTAAATACAATGGTCATCATTCAACCTAAATAGAGAGGAAATTCAGAGATTAATAAGGGAATTCATTCCAAAATCATAGTATCCTGGGGAAGAAATGATTAACATCACAAATTAATAAATCGACTTCTATCAGACATGCAAATATGATCTTCAAATATGACATAGATGAAACACTGTGAGTAACTGTGGTAAATCTGGAAAAACCAAATGCATATAGAAATATTAATTTGGCAAGTGTTTTTGTTTAAGTTCAGTTCCAGTCTCTTTGTTTCAGTCAAAGAGAGTGAGAGGGTGACTCCAGCCTTCAGCCATAAAGTTTTACGACTTGTTATCTGATCTGTGGAATGCAGAGACGTCTCCGGCTGAGGGTCTCCTGAAGCTGAAAAGGGATTTTAGCATGAAAGTTCATTAAACAAACATCCATAGCATATAATTGAAAGTCATTGTCTTTTAAAAAGAAGAAATTATTCCAGGGGATTAAATGTTCACAGGAGCTCCATCCTTCTGTGAATGAAAACCTACAGAAATACAAATGTCTCAATCCTCCTATAGAGATGGGTGTTGGTCAGTGCTGGAGAGGGACAGCTTATCTGAGTTTTGATCAGCTCAGGAATTCCAGGGCCTTTGCAGTCTTGCTACATATTCCCCCACTTTGGAGCGATGTTCGTTGTATCAGACGAACTTCGGTCCAACATCAAGGTCATCCGTGGTCGTCAGGATCAAACTCAGATGCTGCTCTGATTCAGGGCTGATGTTTGTTAGTATCAGGAACAGGAATCCTAAGGGTTAGTGGGTTAGCTTCTGAAACAGCTTTATTACTGACTAGTAAGGTAAAGTAAAAGAATCAAGATTCTAATAAAGAGTAGGTAAGGCCTATGGGCTTAGAGAATAAAAATAAAACAAAAGAAGGTAAATTAAAACAAACCTAAAGCTATATATGTCACTTCTGAAAATGTAAATCCTTACAGAAGATTTACGGTTAAGTTATTTAACCGTATATGAGGTGTAATTGTCAGTAGTTATGAATCCAAGGTGTTCTGTTAGAGTGAGAAGGTAGATGTATGATTTACCTAAAGCTGGTGTCTTGAAACGTGTCAGACAGAAGTATATTTATCTACTGGGTGAGCAGTCGAAAACAGACAGTTATGAATTCACGGTACTGGCAGTGATAAGAGATGCGAAACTTATGTTAACGAGAATCAAAACAGAGGCTACGGTCAGTTGTGCACTTGATACGATGGGTTTAACCCCCACTTGTACCTACGGAGTTTAACGAGGGTGCTAATAAAGATATTAAAAGGTGAACTTGACTGAAGACAAGACACCTGTGGTTGAGAGGACCTCAAGTGATTTTTCACTGAGTCTGAAAGGAAGGACAACAGCTCTGTTTATGTTAGTTTTAGTAAACTGTCTTGGTTTGTTGTGATTATATTATTTAATTTGGTAATTTCCTGACAATTTGATTGTATGGTTGTTTAGTTGTTAAAGTTAGGCTTATGATTGTAAAGTTATTTATTTCCTTTTGTCTGCTAATTCTACAGTTGAATTTGTAAACTTAGTAATTTATTTCTTTGCCTGTTAATTTTACAATTGGATTTGTAAAATTAAGTTATTTATTTTTTCTCTGTTAATTCTACAATTGGCTTGTAAAATTAAGTTATTTAATTTTGTTCTATTCTACACCTGTTGTTTTTCTCTAGGATGTTTAGTTTTTCCTAATTATCTATTTAGTTCTAGTATGAGATCTGACTGATTTATTGCTTCCCATGCAGTCTTTATGAAGTTTTGGTGCGATTTTTATGTATTCATTCAAAGTGGACGGGTTTTTGTCCCTGTCGATTTTGTTTTGATAGATTACAGGACAGGTTTTGTCCTTAATCATGTCGTGTTCAGACCGGTGAGGGAGGAGCTTTCGATCGAGCTTACCCCCACTTAGTTTAGTGTTCTCAGGTGGTTGGGCAGAGAGGTAGGACCATGTTTTGTCCCCCACTTGGTGGTTATCTTGCATGAGGTTTTGGTCACTTACGTCAGTCGTATAGTGGGAAGCTGTGTGAGCTGTATCAACACAGGCTTCCTCTGGCTGGAAGAGCCGGTGCAGTAGTAGAATCCTTTGTCTACCTGTCATTATTTTAAGGAGTGGAACTTTGGTCACTTCATGTGGAGTTCCTGTGATGGCTATCAGAAGTAGGAGTAGTCTGGTTTTAAACTTTCTGTGGTTGGCTTTTCCTATCTGACCTGAGGTCTGGTGAACGGTGTTCAGGCTGGGATTTGCCCATGGTGATTCATGGCCGTGTGTCAACGTCACCCCCCTGTGGTTTTGGGTCACCACGAACGAAGGTGAAGTGAGAGGGCCAAAAGCATGAAAAAGTAGGCCGATGAACACCAGAAACGTGGCGAGGACAGTAGAGAGGAGCCAAAAGTGAGAAGCCGAGGAGAAGTGTAGAGAGCGCAGAGTGTAGGTATTAGCACACACAAGATCCGGAACCGGGCCCTGTGTGTCAGAGCAGAGCGAAGGCAGGGTCATAAGGTCAGAGTCAGCTGCCAGGGAGACCAACACAGGAGAGTGAGCGGCCTGTGGGGCAGCAGAGGGAGGGCGAGTGAGCTCACTGGCTGACAGGGTGGGTGGGTGGGCACAAGATTTTGGGCTGGGCTGACATGTGGAGGCACCTGTCCAAGGAGTGTCCACAGGAACGTTCTGGATGGAAAAAGGAAGACCAGGGTCTAGTGGAAGCTGGAGGTCATGCAGTGCTGCCCTGCTGGTGCACTTGATACCTGCAGTTTCAGTGACATATTCAGACTGTGGACCGAGGTGGGTTGCAGGAGTGGATTCAGCCACTGTGCAAAGGAAGACATCATATGGGCCCTGTGGAACCTGTAAGGTGTCGTCTGTGTGCTCTTGTCTGTAACTCTGTGTCACAGTGTCATCAGGAGCTGCGATTGGCAGGGGCTGGCGGACCTGTGCATAGATTACAGAGCATTTAAAGTCAATTATGGGTTCAAAGCGGTTGAGAAGGTCCTTCCCCATAAGGAAAGGAGTGTTGTCCAGAGATGACACATACACTGGATGGATCAGTGTCATATGTCCTATCTGAAGCATCAATTCAGCCCTAGTGGACAACGTGACGGTTGTCTGTGCATATGGCTGGATGTTTAAGTCACAGAACTGACAATCAGACTTTCTACCTGTCCTGTGCAGTCTGTGCTGTAGTTCCTGGAAAAGAGGGAGTGACATTATTGTGATGTCGGCTCCAGTGTCCAGAAGTGCGTCCTGATCCAGGACACCTTCAATGTTTATCGGTAGGAGAAATTGTCGGCCTGTTCCTCCTTTTTCAGTGAGGTGGCTCAGGAATGTCATCGGACCAATGAATGCATTGTTCTCAAAAATTTCATCATCAGAGTCTGGTTGGACTTCTGAGAGCGCACTGAGGAGTTCTCGGTCATCACCCCCCTGTTGGGAATCTGGCGTGTCAGTCTCAGGGTCTGAGTCAAAGTCAGGTTCATCAGCTTCCCAGTTTGACATATGTTCTGTGTCATCTGGTTGGCTGGCAGGGTTGTCATATTCATGGTTGGAGCGTTCAGTCATGCATTGTTGCAGGTCTGAGTAGAATTCTTCTCCAGCCGTGGTTGAGGAGCTGGAGGGATTAACTGGGGAATCTATGGAGGAAGACACAGACGTTACAGAGCCACGCTCTGACTTCTCTCGTGTTTTCCGGACCTCTTGGAGCAGCTGTTTAAGGTTCTTTACATCTTCTTGGGAAATGTGAGGGATGTCAGACTCACCCGTTCCACTGACGTGGTTCCGTCTGGGTCTGCCTTTCTCATCATTCCTATGCGAGTAGTTGTCACGGGATGCACCACGACTGTGATGTCTGTCCCAACGGTTCGACCGTCCCCTTCGTGGGTGACCTGGGGGCCGAGTTTGGTTAGGAACAGGTTTCATGTGGTCCTGGCGTCCGCCAGTCCAAGGTGGTTTGACAGGTTTGTGGGCCTGCCTAGGTCCCTGAGGTGAGGACTGTTTCGGTGTTGAGTCAGGCCGCTTAGCTAGTGGTGGATGAGTAATCCGACCATGTGAATTGTGGCCTGAAGTTCTTTCAAGCTCCATCAGTGAGGGAGGGCTGTCAAGACGCAGAACAGTGTTATGTTTTGCTGATCTGGACTGACTCTGTCTCTGTTTAAAGAAGCCTTTTGCAGCCAGCTCACGTAGCTGTCGGCTGTCTAAGGAGCGTGGGCAAGCCGACACTCCAAGATGGTAGCTAGTAGTAGGATGCAGGTGTTCAACAAAGAGAGATTTGAAGAACAAATCTTCCTCCATTCCCGGTTTGTTTTGGGATCCAAAGTAGGCTAGACGTAGCCTGTGGTAATATTGATGGGGATTCTCTGATCGTCCCTGTTTGACCCGAAGGGCAGGTATCAGGCCAGTGTCTGGCATGAGGTCACGGTATTCCTCTTTCAGGGCCTGACACAGCTTTTCAAAATCAGTTCTGACATTGAGAGGTTGGCGGTCGATAAAGCTGCTGACATCACGACTGGATGTCATCTTTACCAGACAAATCTTGTCATCTACTGAGGCGAGTGGACACCTCTTCAAAAAGAAGTTGATGTCAGACAAGTAGGTGAGGATGTCATAGTTGGAGTCATTAAAATTTGGTTCAAAACGCTTTATGTGTCTAGCTATGCTGTCTAAATCACGGACTGTGGAACCCTGGGGTAATGGGTTACCTAAGTCCAAGGAAGACTGAGGAAGAGGGGGTGTTACAGCTCCGTCCAGGTGTGCACTGACATCCTGGAGACGGTTGGTCGGCTCCTGTGTAGGCAAACGAGAGGGAGATAAAAACTGTTTTCTCTGAGCTGCTGGAGGAGGTGGGGTGTATCTCCCTGGTTCTGTGAGCTCAGCTTCAAGTTCAGCTCGCTCTTTTGGTTCGATCTTTTGAATTTCTAGTGGTTCTGCAGCTCTGACTTCAGCGTCATGCAACTGTCGTTCGAGGTTTGCCACATAGCTGCTGTTGTCTTTGATTTGAGATTTTAAGTCATTGTTTTCAAACACAGCTTTCTTTAGAAGGTGTTTGGTTTCTGTATAGTCCTTCTTGGACTGTTCCAGCTCTGTCTCTACAGTTTGAAGCTGGATTTTTTGGTTGGAAATTGCTTCTTGCAATCGGTCATTTTCTTTCCTTAATTGATGTATTTCTTGGTTTGATTCAGCATTCTTGCTTTGAAGTTGAGTGATTTGGGCTTCTGATTCAGCAACACGTGTCTGGGCCTCTACCCTAGCTTGGTGTTCTTGCCCTATCTGGGTTTTAGTAGTTTGGTTCTGCTTTCTTAATAGTTCATTTTCCTGATTGCGGGCTTTTAGAGTTTTTGTTGTCCTCTCTAAGAGTTGAAAAGTGTTTTGAAGTTGTGCTGACATCACAGCAGCCATTTTTCCTAAGATTTTTGACAAAAATTGTTTTTGTTTGTGTGTTTTTGAGATCGCTTCCGTCAGGAGCTCTGTCATTTTGGTTTCAAGGGTAGAAGGACCAACATTTTGGATTTTTCTTACATATCCAGGTAACATGTCTTCAGTCAAGCCACTTAAAGCGTCATCTAAGCTCATCAGGGGGTCACTGAGGTCAGACGCATCTGGGGCCATGTCTTTTAATGAGAGCAAATGGACAAATGTTACAAACAAATCTACAACGAAACAATTTTAGCACAAGTTGGGCTGGAAAAGTTCTGTTTTTGGAATCGGAACAACCATAACAACAAGTGAGATTATTCAAATGCAGTTAGATGTTCTCAAAAAGAAGAGTTTAGATAATTTGGTCAACAGCCTGGATTTATGTACATTTGTTTTTGTAAGATTAATTGTTTCAGTGTTCAAGTTTAGAAGCTCAATTACCATAGGTAAAGAAGAACTAATTCAGCATTGGTTAGTTAAAGGCATTCAGTTGTGTAAAACCATTTAACTATGAAAAAGTTTCAAAATAAACATTAAATTGCAAGCTTGATTATGCCCATTAAATGTTTACCTAAAATGTGCTCAACTGATTAGTTGATGCAAAAACAACTCACTTAACTTGGTTCAGAATCTGAACTGAAAATCAAAAAGGGAATTAAAATTCAATAGTGGGTTAAAATCAATTGAATAAGTGCATGAAATGTTTAATAATAGCTCTTAACTACAATAGTTCAGTTTTACATTCAAAAATAAGTCATGCTTTTCGATCAAAATGCGTTTCAATGGCTTACATGTATTAGAAATTGCAGTTTTTCTGCTTTAAGTATAACACTTCGAAACAGCCACAAGATGGTGCCACTGGGCTTGTTCTTAATTTGGTGGTTGAGGACCGGAACGGCTAATGCTAGTTAGCTTTAGCTGCTAATGCTAGTTAGCGCGGCGGCTAATTGTGCCTTATCTAATAAAATGAGGTCGCTGTGGATCTTAGCAAACAGCAAACGAAGGTTATATTTAACCAAGCAATGAATGTGTGTTGGGTACGAGACAAATGCTAAATTACCTCAAGCTGCCGAAGCAGAGTTAGCAAGTTCGGTTAGCTACTCCGAACGCTAACTGGGAGGCTTTTGAACAAACTATGCGTTCCGGACGTTTCATCGGTAAGGCATAGCACTGTTCATGAATTTCAGGCCTTATTTTTAATTGTTTTAGTCGACAAATAAACGGTATCCAGATGGATAAAAACTTTTCGAAACAACTCAAAGAGCTCAGGCTAGTTTAGTTAGCAACACAGGGACTGACTGCAGCTTCAGCTGACGTCACGGATCAACAGCGCTCACGGCAAACAGATTAATAAAACACAAGTGCGTCCACTAATGTTATCAATCCGACGTGATATAAAAACAAAACAGCGTTTCAAGCAGTAAATTACTTACACAATTTGATTAAAGGAAGACATATGCTCACACAGCAGATAAAGAACCAGTGTATGTGAATGAATGGCAGAGGGAGGCTTCAGCTCCCGGTGATTGAATAATAGTGTTTCTTTGTGCAAAAAAGGTTTTTAATCGGCCTCACACGGGGCACCAATATATGTAGCAGTACTACGTTATGATTTATTGCTCTTGTTATCAATAATTGGGGCACCACCCTAGATCTCTAGGGAAAAAATTAATATTAATAAAAAAATTAATATTCATAAAAATTTTGATCAATCTCATATCAAAAAGTCTTGAATCCTCGGTTAAATTGACCACATTCTACACAAAGAAACACAAGACTGTAATTTGGTCTATAATGAGGTATTTATTAACTATTCTATGAAAATAATGACAAGTGAACTATGTACAATGTAGATATGGTGTGTGTGTGTGTGTACGTGCAGGACTACATGTGTGTGTGGAATGTGGGAGTGTGTGTGTGGTGTGTGCATGCGTGAGGGATGTGGAAGTAGGTGTGAGAGATAAGGAAATATGGTGAGGATTAGCCAGAGCTAACCTGACGAGGTAACCGGTAATTTGGATTAAGAATTCTAATGATTTGTAAGAGAATAAATTGATTAAATTAATTAATTGACCAAGCAGTTAGTACATCACCCATAGAATGGAATCAGAGCAAACTCAGCTGGAGTTATTGAAGTGAACCGTCATGGGGCTGGGACGTGCGAGGCCTTCAGATTCGTAGCACACGGTCTGGACCTGCGGGTTCGGAACGGTGCGTCGTCGTTAGGGCCGCCTGGATGTCCTGCCGCGGGTTGATCGGTTCTATGCAAAGACCTGATCCAGCAGATCTCCGGAGTTCTCAGCTGAGTGCTTAAAATGATGGTTCTCAGGCTTTAGCCAAGAAAAATGGGTGTTGATGAAAAACGGTCAAAATTAAGAAAAATAAATGCTGGTTCTGAATCTGTTCTTCAGATTAAACGAATAAAATTCGGCTTAACGGGAGCAAAATGTCTCCTTAAGTTACAAAAATATTAAGAGATAAATAGTTAACAAACTTAGATGGTGAGGGAATTTCGAAGATAGGAAAAACGCGCTTTAGGTAAGAAAATAATGAGAGAGACTTTGGTTGGCCTCTCAGGAAGAGAGGGGTAAGAAGTAAGAGGGGTAAGAGAGAGGGTCGGAAGGGAGTGAAGGTGGGGGCTACGGCTGACTTTATCTGTGGGTCCAGCTAAGGGGAGGACCTGGGCGGAGAGAGAGAACTTTTAGGTGCGAGTCTGGTGGAATTTGGAATCTCTTTGTTCTCACAAAGTAGAGAAGAAAGAGGAATCCAGAATGGATTAAAATATGATATTAAACGCGCAAAACACGATCTGTCTATCCCACCATATTCAGTTGTGTGAAAGTGAAATGTGTAGATTATTACATATGTTCATATGATGTGAATCATTTCATTCATAACTATATGTTTATGTTTATGACATTAAAAATATGTATCACAGTGAGAATATAACAACAAGTCAGAGATTTGGTAACAGGTAAATACAATGGTCATCATTCAACCTAAATAGAGAGGAAATTCAGAGATTAATAAGGGAATTCATTCCAAAATCATAGTATCCTGGGGAAGAAATGATTAACATCACAAATTAATAAATCGACTTCTATCAGACATGCAAATATGATCTTCAAATATGACATAGATGAAACACTGTGAGTAACTGTGGTAAATCTGGAAAAACCAAATGCATATAGAAATATTAATTTGGCAAGTGTTTTTGTTTAAGTTCAGTTCCAGTCTCTTTGTTTCAGTCAAAGAGAGTGAGAGGGTGACTCCAGCCTTCAGCCATAAAGTTTTACGACTTGTTATCTGATCTGTGGAATGCAGAGACGTCTCCGGCTGAGGGTCTCCTGAAGCTGAAAAGGGATTTTAGCATGAAAGTTCATTAAACAAACATCCATAGCATATAATTGAAAGTCATTGTCTTTTAAAAAGAAGAAATTATTCCAGGGGATTAAATGTTCACAGGAGCTCCATCCTTCTGTGAATGAAAACCTACAGAAATACAAATGTCTCAATCCTCCTATAGAGATGGGTGTTGGTCAGTGCTGGAGAGGGACAGCTTATCTGAGTTTTGATCAGCTCAGGAATTCCAGGGCCTTTGCAGTCTTGCTACACCACAACCTTCTGGGTGTGAGACAGCCACTCTACCCACTGAGCTATGCCGCCCTATGCATATATTAATCTGCACACACACACCTTACAAATGCTGCAACAAATAAGAAGTTGCCAGGATACAGCCTAAACATCTTGAGGCACTTAAAATAATATATGGTGACTTCAATCATGTCACCCTCTCCTCCCACTTGACTGGATTTATCATTCTAAACAACACGGATCATCCACTCATAATATCGTGATGGGCCTCTCTCTTGACTGCAGGACGGAGAGATATAGAAGATCTTTGTACCCACAGCGATCAGGCTTTATAATTCTATAGCAAATAGCAGATGAGCTGACAGACAAATGAATTTCCCTTTTGGGATGAATAAAGTAATCTGAATCTTTATTAATTAATTTTAAAAAATATCATGTGGATTACAATAAAGTCAACATGCTAGATGATTAAAAACAACCAAAACGTTGATCTGAGTCTGAGAATTCAATGAGCACTTGTGGAGATCTCTTCATTTGTTCTCTCTGAGCTTAGTATGAGATGCATGAACTGAAGCTGGGATGAGAATAGATTGAGTTCTTAGAGAGAGCTCCTCTGCCTGAGATCACAAAGAGACAGAAAAGTTGAGAAACTCTGAGAATTATATGAGAGCTTGTTGAGATCTCTTCTGAAACTTTAAAGGAGACTAAACTGAGATTTAGCGCATCTTATTGCTCAGGAGAAAAAAATGAGACACAGGAGAAATAAGCCTTAGTCTCAGTTTGGTGTCACACAGATCTCAAACTTGTCTAGGAGAAGTAAATGAAACATTTTTGAGATCTGTTTTTGAATTTTCTTTTCCTCTGGGACCCCAGGTTGAAAAAAACCGAAGTTCCCCTTTAAGGAACAATGGAAATGTTATTCTAAATAACGCCTGCAATGGTGTGGTCTTTTTTGTGAGGACTGATAACTACAATAATTTTGGCAAAGGTTGACCACAGCCAATAATGGTGTTCATAGGTGGCTTTTGAGGGTTCAAAAGCCATTATAGTCTGGTCCTGCGACAGACTGGCGACCTGTCCAGGGTGTCCCCTGCCTTCGCCCAAGTCAGCTGGGATAGGCTCCAGCACCCCCCTGCAACCCTAGTGAGGATAAAGCGGTGTATAGAGAATGGATAGATGGATGAACATCTTTTAACAAAAACTACATGTATCAAGCACATTACATTCATTTTAAAGGCTTTGCTTTGGCTCAGTCATCATGTTACTATTTATTTTAAGATTTGGCTTTTGGTTTTAAATTTGTTTGTGTGTGTGTGTGTGTGTGTGTGTGTGTGTGTGTGTGTGTGTGTGTGTGTGTGTGTGTGTGTGTGTGTCATCAACACTCACCTCTGAAACAAACCTTCAAGAGGAGGTCAGATAATTAGATTTAGCGCATAGCTTTATCAAAACTTTTAGGGTTGGATTTATGTATTTCTTATGTTGTTTTGTGTAATTTACTGGTATTGGAGCATCATATTTGTATGGACTTAGTAGAAATACTTGTTCTACAATATAGCAAAATTTGAATTCCTGTTTCCATCTTTATGGTAAATAGTGGTCTTGGAAATAGGATAACACAGATGACTCAAACAAAATTTTAATTTTAATAGCATGTGCAAGTTAAAATGAAATCAGCATATATGTTTCATGAAAAAGACCATCACTTGTGCCATGCTCACCTTGTCACAACACTGAGATGACTTGAAAACAGACATTGCTTGAAATGTATTGTTTGTTCTGCTGATGGGGCCACAATGTCTTCAGGTAGTGAAGCACTTGTAATATGTGTAGAGTTCTGGGTATCTGAATGCTGAACCAAGTAATATTTTCATGGTAGTTACCATTTGATAATCCAGTCTGTTGAACAGTCTGTCTTGTCATATGAACCACCTGACTGCAGAGGCACATTATGGCAATCATACCACAACATGAAAGCCACCTGCCTCACAGTTTAGTGTGGCAGGTGATTGTGTATTCCAACACCTTTCTGTCATAGCAACAATAAGGTTTTTTTTTAAGCAATTTGTGCCACAGTGGCTATTCTGTGGGATCTGACCTCATTGGCTTTCCTTGCTAACCATGACCCAGTAGTCTAGCCATCACATTTGACTCTTGCAAAGTTGTACAAATTTGTTTGTGTCCATTTTCCTGCCTCTACACCACAAGAACGCACTGTTGCCTACTACACTATACTGACAGAGTATTGGGACACCCCTCCAAATCACTGAATCCAGGTGTTACAATCACATCCATGGTCACAAGTGTATAAAATCAAGCACCTAGGCATGCAGACTGCTTCTACAAACATTTGTGAAAGAATGCATCGCTCTCAGGAACTCAGTGAATTCAAGCGTGGTAATGTGATAGGTTAAAATATAGTTTGATTGTAAAAGTGTTGTCTTGTTTTGGAATAATTTAAGATTGAGAGCCAAATACAACAATAACTACAATGCTTACAAGTAGTGTCATACAATACTAAAAAATAATTGCTATTCTTTGCTTGTAAAAATTATCCCATTTCGCATTTTACGACTACCAATACATAAAGAATGACAGTGTTTCAAAACAAGCTGCATTTTGTGTGTGTTGCCTCAATGTGCAGCAGCGCGTGGTGTATGTCTACTGTGCTCTGCTTGCACTCTCTTCAGGCATAGTAGGCATGCCAACCACTTTCTTCCCTCACAACCACACTACAGCACTATGACAAGCTGCCGACGGTAGCACTGTCAACAAAATAAACACACAAAGCAAAATATGGCATCATTTATCTTACAGCTGACCGTTAAGGCAGTCAGCCAAAGTTTTTACCGACATTTTTATTTTGTTTGAAACCTAATTTTATATACTTTGCGATTATACACTGGAATGGTAATACCACAATTTTCTGTGGAATGACAAACACACGTATTGCGAAGCTTTACACAGACTTTAAGGAGGAAAACTGTATGTTGTATGGATGGACATATTTAGCTGAATAAATGCGAGAGTATTAAAAATGGCCACAAAGTCATGCATAAGCAAACAAACACTTCAAGGGTCCATTTCACAAAGGAGGTTCAACAAACTCTGAGTTTAACCCTGAACTCTGAGTTGATCTACTCTGAGATAGGAAACTCTGAGTTTCCGATTCCAGAACAGCTGATTTGAGTTGGTTTAATGAACTCGGAGTAGTTTCATCCAGAGTTAAGTGTGTGCACCACAACTATGAAAAGCCAGCATCAATGGAGCCCCAAATTCAACGAGTCACCATGGCAACGGGGAAGTGGAGGGCTGGGTTTTTCACCCCACTTGAACTGGAAATTCTAATGCACTCATATGGTGAGTTCGAACACATTTTTAGAAAAGAGAGGGAAACAGCGCGGGAGAACATTGCTGCCCGGGTCAATGCGTAAGTTTAAATGTAGTCCTTTGCAATAATATTACAGGGGAAAACTGTTTGAATGGTAGCCTATTAAGTTATTTCATTTAGGTGCAATCCCGCAGGGGAGAAGCACACGTGGGGCTGCACAGTGGAGTAGTGGTTAGCACTTTTGCCATGCAGCAAGAAGATCCCCGGTTCAAATCCCGGCCTGGGCCTGGGATCTTTCTGCATGGAGTTTGCATGTTCTCCCTGTGCATGCGTGGGTTTTCTCCGGGCACTCCGGCTTCCTCCCACAGTCCAAAAATATGCTGAGGTGAATTGATTACTCTAAATTGCCGGTAGGTGTGAATGTGACAGTGATTGTTTGTCTGTATATGTAGCCCTGCGACAGACTGGTTACCTGTCCAGGGTGTCCCCTGCCTTCGCCTGACTCAGCTGGGATAGGCTCCAGCACCCCCCGTGACCCTAGTGAGGAGTAAAGCGGTGTATAGAGAATGGATGGAAGTTAAAAGTGGGTGTATGGTCACAGGTGAATTATGTTAACTATTGGAACATGAGCTAAACTATCTATTTTATTTGTAGGAAATAAAGAAGACCAGATGAAATGTGTATCATGTCTTTATTTGCTGTGGTGGTGATGATGGTGACTTAAACTCTAAAGTGATTATTGCATATGGTGTCTCTCACTGCTCTGCTGTCCTGGATAGCTGCAGGTGGATGGGGTCATCATCTGGGTCTTCAGTTTGGAAGATGGGATGCTGCTCTCCTCTAATAGTGGTAATATTAGGAACAACAACACATGCCACAATAATATCACAGGCCCTCTCAGGGGTCACCCTGAGGTGACGCAGGCACTGGAAACGGGCTTTCAGCAGGCCTATCCTCTCCACTTGGGCTCTCGTCCTGCAGTGAGCCCGGTTGAAGTTCTGTTGGAGGCCTGGTACAGGGTCAGGGTATGGGATCATCAGCCTTGGTTGACATGGGTAACCCCTGTCTTTAATTTCTTTAACATTTTGAAACAGTAGTCAATCTACCTGTAGCCTACCTGTGCATTTATGCTGTGAATGTACTTCCTATTCACATAATCAGCTTCATGATGTGAGCTGTGATGGGGATGTGTGTGCATCTATGCAGCCAATCACAGTGGGAAATCCTAAAAGAAATTAAAATGACTAATCCCAGTCTGAGGTTGCAGCACAATGTCATTAACAGAATATGATTTAAAATTAAGGTAACAGATCTCTATATCATTCACCTGAAATCCTGTGGAACTCGAAATGAGAGGAACTCTTTGATACTCTGACAGGTTTATGTCCAGGGTAAACCACAAAGATGGTAAAAGTTGTTTCAGGGCCAGGTACACTTTTCTCACCGCTCTGCATACATTTGCCTTACTGAAGTGCTCTGCATCTCCAACATTATATAAAAAACTTCCATTTGCAAAGAACCGCAGCACAACACACAATATCTAATGGGATGTGTGAGCATGACTGCGGTTGGTAATGTTGCAAATGTAAGGACGGATTAGGTTGTGTATGTAGATTACTGTGACATAAAACAGTACCGCTCAAAAAGATTATTTTCCGGGAATACAAGAACATCGATGTGATATCTGATAACAATCTCCCGATGAATATTTAATTCTCTGCGCAGTAATGCTGTTCCTTCATCCACTGGATTGTTAATGAAAGGACATGCCATTTTGACAAATGGCAGAACTAGGCTATGCCAAAATTCACTTGCTGACTGAATGAATGAATGAGGAAATCAGATAGCATGTAGGGCTGAAAGAGGGCAGACAGACAGAAACTCAAGGTTTACTGAGAAAAACCTGGTCCCGACCAGGTTAGGTTTATAGAGTCTGTTACTGCGGTCACTGAGTGAGAGCTTCAGTTACCTCTCTCTGTGAAACAGGCTAGAGTTACCCCTCTGTTTCTGGTTTAAGTTACCTCCCTTTGTGAAAACTTAGCATTTCCCTCATTTCAGGGTTAACAGACTCAGAGTTTCCACTAAACCTGCTTTGTGAAATGGACCCCAGATAAACTACACGATACTCTCATTGTAAACATTTACATTTTATCCCAGTGAAACTTGTTGGACTAAAACTGAAGAAAGTGCCTGGTCTATAGTGTTTCAAACAGTGTGAGGGCCTTATGTCAGTGCACAGGACTGCTATAATGAGTCATACATATGTCAGAATTTCTATTTACAATTGCTGTTTATTCATAAAATGATCATTTCACAAACATTTAGAGGTGTGTTCCTATGTACACTGCACAAACACAAAAGGATGCTTGTCATAGAGGACTTAGTTCATTTCGGGCTGTAAGTTTATACACAGTCCTCAGCTGAACTGGACAATCATGCACTCATCCCGGCAAGCTGCAATGTACACCAGACAGGCATAACAGTATGACCACCTGCCTAATATTGTGTTGGTCTCCTTAATGCTACTAAAACTCCTGTGACTCAGTGGCATGGACACAGGATCTCTGGGGTTGTCCTGTTGCATCAGGCAGTGAATTCTGTGGGTTCTGTGGATTGCAGGGTGGGACCTACCCAGATCAGTCTTATCCAGACACAGCCACAGATACTCAGTCAGAATTGGATCTGGGAGTGTGGAACCTGGGTGAACACCTTTGCTCTGTTATGTTCCCACTCCTGAGCAGTTTATGCAATGTACCAGGCTGGTAGTACATGTCAAACATCCACATTACTGTCAGGACTCAAGGTTTCCCAGCAGATTGTTGTATTGTAACAAAATGATCGATGTTATTCACTTTACCTGTCAGTGATCATAATGTTGTTTTTGACCGGTATATACTGTATATAATTCACTGTGATCGCCACATTTTAACTGAAGTGTTGTACTGGAATTGCTGGTCTCCACACTGAAAATAAATGAGTTGTGCCGACAGAAGGAAGACCTCATCTCATGCCATTTATCTGGTTGTGAAGGAGACAAAATGGACAACATCCTCAGTGAACCAATTCCAGTTCAGCTCCCTCTGATAAAAGCAAAGACTGTTTAGCAGTTTATTATTCACTGTTTTAGTATTCAGAAGTTCCATTTCTTTACTTTGACTTCATTTCTGATGTTGTATAATTACAACACAGAGTACATATTGCTCTTGTGCAAAATTTAGAGCCAATGTGCAACATAACAACACCAACACTGTCAGGGCAAGAGCTTTATTAAGAACTTTATAGCACATTAATATTACATTATTTAACAATTCTAAACTAGAAAGATGTGTGGAAGTGTGTAATAAATGAATGAAATAAAAATATTGTGTAGCATAACTTACAGTGAAGCGGGAATATGTAAAAGACAAGACAGGATTGTATTATGAAGAGAGGGAGCTGAATCTGCAGTGCACATAAATTACAGTATTAATGGTAAACAGGAGAAACGACAATATAAAATATTACTTCATATATAAGGCTTGTGAAATGTGAATGGTTTCCAGAGATGAGTGGTGTGGGGTGATCCTATTGTTCAAGTTACTGCTGTGTGTGACTGAATGAAGCTGATATGCTTCAAACAAAGGAATGGGGTGGATTCCAGGTGGGAGAGCAGCAGGAGAGAGACTACTGGGGATTGGTTCAGGTGAGGAGGTCCAGTAATATGGAAGTGACTGACTGTGACTGATTGTGACTGGCAGGTGTCTTGCTCATGTTGGGAATCTTGATGGCCAACAATGAACTATTACAGAGTGATGAGTGACTATTGCAGAAAGAGTGCTGCATATAACCTGTCATATTTATTATTTGTTAGTTGGATTTTTCAGGTCTTTTAGGTACTTGTCACCACATAGTTGACATCACATACACCAAAGCTTATTTGATTCCAATCAGGTTTGTGGTGTTTATATATATATATAAAAAACACATTTGAGGTACATGCAGACCCCAGCCAGACCCCAGCCAGACTGTGCATCTTTTATTTATGTACTGTATGTTTGTGTTATATTGCTCTTGTGATGACAGGTTCAGTTGCACTGTGTTTCATTTCTATTCAGGAGTTCTTACAGTAATATGTAAGCAATACACGTCAGTAATCATCAAAAGTAATTTCATTGTTTCTTTCATATTTGTATCTGTCGACGGCACACGTTTTGGGAACGTATACATTGAGAGGACATGGACAGGTACGGAGATGTGAAACAGCTGAAATACTACTGGGATCCAGCTGGACCCCAAGTGTATGAAATGAAGTAGGTTTTGCCATGTGTACTGACAGCCCGATCTCACGAGGATTCGTGAAACTGTCACGTAAATTTTTGTTTCGGCTTCGTGCGCACCAACACGATTTCCTCATGTTTTTCGTGCCGCTCACCACGAAATGCACACCAATGTATTTTAAACGGCGGACTTTTCGTGCCACTCAGAACGTATTTCAAAAGAATGTGTATATTATATTTTTAATGTAAAACCGCGGCGAATCCAACGCTATATTTTGCATGACATCGTCCCTAAACATAACCATAACCATAATCCTAACCATAACCTAACCATAACCTAACCATAAGCCGGTGGTACACTTACCAATTTGCATAGGAATTTCAAGAATGTCCGGCGGCCGGCGGCCGCAAACACGATCACACAAGCAATATACGCCGATGGACAGCTTAGATCGTCATGAATCCGCCGGTATAAACCACTTTCAGATGTGATTACCACAGCGAAAAACATTTCGTGGTGAGCGGCACGAAAAACATGACGAAATCGTGTTGGTGCGCACGAAACCGAAACTAAAACTTACGTGACAGTTTCACGAATCCCCGTGAGACCGGGTTGGTACTGATGAGGGTTAATTCCAGTCTGCCTGCCATCTGCTCTGTGCCACTCTCACTCTTGGGTTCAAATTCCCAACTACACTGTAACACCATCTTTCTTGTACAGTCTCTGGTCCCTTTTTATGGTTTAAAGGGCTACAAGGGGAAATCATGGGATGGCACACCAATTTTTAAGGTTCACTGTAGATCATTTTAGGAGGTTTTGTCTTCAATACATTTACACACTCAAATTAAATTTAATGAAGTCAATAAAAAACAGGGCGTTGTTTTGGTCATTACTTGTGGGATTTTGCAAGTAGTTGGAAGGCAATCTTTTCTTTAATTTTATTGTGTTTTTGTTTTGTTGAGTTTTTTTTTGGCTGAGTGGGGGAGTTTGACAAAAAAAAAAAAAATCACACCATACCACATTGGTAAACCTTAAAATCAAAATGTGTTTTGGTCTAAATTATTATAAAAGATGAATGCAGCGAGTCAAGGAAGTGTCAAAACTCAGTAAAGCTTATTCTGAATAACAAATGCACAGAATAAATGAACTGGCAGTACACATGCTGGCCTTTCCAGTTGTATCTGTTTCCTCTCTGTGATATATTGTCTACCAGTCAGTATGTTGGCAGGCTCATCTGTCTGTAAGCATTGAGATGTTTGATTAAATAGTTTGTTTTTTAAAAAGATGACAGAGTGCTCAGTCAGTAGAATGCCAGACCTGCGCAGAACCAGCCTTGAGGCCAAACATGTTTCATATGTGACAAACACTGTGACTCCTGCCAGGGATGGTAGGGATGGGATAGGCATCTGGATGAGTCTTGGTGTTTGGTTTTCTGTAATCCACACAGAATCTAGGTTTCCCTGTCATCCTGGGGACAATTACCACTGGTAAGGCCCATGCCGAAGAGGATAGCAGGATGGCTTATCAGCATGGGCCTCACCGCACCACCACACCATTTGTCAATATTTCATCCAGAAGGTCCTTTGACACCTTTTGTTTTTGTGGAGAGAGGTGGTAAGGTTTCTGTCTTATTGGAACTCCATCAGTCAAAAATATCTTATTTTTTAGTAAACCAGTACATCCAACACTGGTCATACAGATATCCTTGTTTGTTTGCAGCATCTAAAAAAAGCTCTCTTGTCATTTCTCCTTCCAGGTGTGAGCCTTGAGTTGACTTTTCTAACATACTGAACACTTCTGGGTTAGGAGGCTGTATGACCCAAGGTGCATCTTCCAAGAAAAGGGCAACAGGGTTGCTAGTCTCTCCATCTTCCAGTGCAATTGGTTGACTAGTTTGGAAAACATACCTCCTTGTTTCTCCATGGGACCAGTAGCAGCTCCCTGCAACATCAATTTGCATTCAACTGAAAAATACAAAATCTAATCCCAGCATCACAGACAATGCTATTGGCTGAGGAGACAGCACAACCGTAGGTATCAGCCATGTTTTTCCATGTTTTCCCATCCAAGAGGGTGTTCTGGTTTTCCGTTAGCCAGATATACGGGAATGTTTGTCCATGTTTTAAGTGTGGCTTCCGGTGGCTTAATATCATTCCATAACTGTTCATTGATTAATGTGTATGAAAATGTCTGTGTAGGTTCTCATTCATCCAGGTCATGGTTATCCAAAGTTGTTTAAATCAATCCACTGGACTTTAAGAAAGTTCCTTGAAGACGTTTCGCCTCGGTGGTGGTTGCTGTTGCCTGAGCTTTTAACTTCTGTGAAGTGTGGTCAGTGCTATTCATATTCCAACGACCATTGCCAAGACCCATCTGGCTTCTCAAGGATGTTCGTTGGGAGTGCCAGGGAGTGTCAGTGGGGTTCGTTGAAATGCGAATTTCAACATGTATGAAGATCCAGTGTCCAAGATGGCAGCTCTATAACCCATGATCCGATGGTAAGGGTCACCTGTTATGGTTTCTAGAGGCTCAGGTGCAGGAATGAAATGGAAGCGAACAGATGAAGAAACAAAAATGTATTTACAAAGGGAATTAGTTAAAGAAGCAACAAAACTCACCTGAAAACTAAACCGGAAGTGGGATCGATATATTAATGTAAACAAATGCAAGCACTCAGTAGTGTCTCTAGTGGCTGGCTGACTATACAAAGAGATTTAAACAAATCAAGATAACTAACCCACTGCAGAAAACACCTGGGCAGGATAGTGGAAACAAAATACTCAAAGTCACTACAAAACAGCAGAAACAGGAAAAACTAGACCTGTGATTCTAAGCGCAAAATGAATGAGTGACTACACTCACTAGAATATACTAATTATCAAACAAAGAACACTATGATTATCATACTAATCTGAGCTTAAATTTACAGTAAAATGCAAAACTGGCGTGCCAGATAAAAACGAATGAACACTACACTCACAGGAGAACTGAGCTATACAAAAATATAGTAAACTATGAACAAGACTAAACCTAGTCTGGGCTTGAACAGACTGAGACTTAGCTAATGGCGGGAGGCTTAAGGGGACAGAAGAGCCGGGGGAAACTATGAGGGAGGCGAATGGTCGGAGGGCTTCTTGACGTGTGGCAGATGGTCCAGGGCTGCGACGGCAGGCGGAAGGCCATGGAAGATTGTCGGAGATGACGGAGAGGAATGGTAGATGCACCAGGTGACTGATGCATAAAAAAAAAAAGAAATACAATAGAAACCTACATGACAGAAAAATATTGAAATAGGTCTGACAGGAAGGTTCAATTAGGTAGACATTGATTACTTCATTTTAATGATGTGTGATGGGAAGGATACCAACCTCAGATTTTCAAGTCATGCCCCCTAGGTAATGAACATGTGTCCAAAGCGTGTGTGTGGGCAGGTGGGTATACATATCACTACAAATGTGTAAGTTTGTTGTGTGTGCCTCACTGTGCTCTGACAGCGATTAAGACAGCCTGTGTTCTGAATTCAAAGCACATGTCCAAACCACAGATCTCTCTTGCCCTGAGGTGATGGTTGACCAAAACAAGTTTTTTTTCCCTTCCTGTTCTTCTATATTTTTTTTCTTTCAATTTCTTTTTGTTGGAGGATCCAGACACAAAAGAATAAATCAGTGTTTTTTTCCTTCTTGGCTATTGTTTTAAACATTAGCACTGCCCACGCTGGGTTGTGCATTATGAGAACAGTCTAGGACACAATGCACATATGGATTCATTCAAAAACATCTTGATATGATGATAATTTTGCACATATTTTCATACTGTATAAATCTCATACAAGACTATTTTGATTTAATTTTAGTCTCATTATGTCGTGCTGCTTTTATTATGCACACCCACAAAATAGTGTGATTCATTCATACTTATCATTCATTATATTCTTTTTTTTTCCTTTCTGCATTCTATTATTATTGACCTTGTGACTCTGTTAGCTCACAAGGATCATTAAAAATATATCTCATCCACACACACAATTACATGCTGGTGCATTCACTACTGCTGATGGTTGCTGCTGAGTAACTATGCTGAAGCAGTTTGGAGATTAAGTGCCTTGTCCAGAGATATCAAATGCTTTTTCACATTGCAACAATGGGCCTCATTCATGAAGCGTTCTTAAGAACAAATCTGTTCTTAGAGCATTCTTAAGAAGATTTTTGGCATTCACGAACGTGTTCTTAACTGACCTGTTCTTAAAAGTAAGCACAAATTCTAAGAACACTCAGGAGGACTCTTACACACAAAAAATCTGTTCTTTTAGAATTTTGTTACAGTCAAAGGTGATCCAAAAATTTAAATTTCTTTCTTAAAATGATTCAAATATTACCACAAATTATTTAATTTAAAAGTAAATTTATTCAAGTGAATTTTAGTGATCAATGGTTTTATAGTTCAGTGCCAGTTAAACTCAAAATCAGATTTTAGATCTGAAGCTGAACTTGGTCACATTAACGTGTTTGGAGGTCTGTGGGAGGTATAAGTGCAATGACCACTACGACGTGCACGCGCAATGACCACCGCCACGTGCACGCGCAATAACTATTGCAACGTGCACACGTAATATCCACCACGCTGACCGCCGCCACGTGCACACGTGCACATGCCCCGGTGTGCATGCGCGCGCTGACCGGGGAGACAAGGTGGACATGGCCTGGGCAGTTTTACCTGTCACTGCAGCAGAGGCAGAGGGTGTTTTATTACGACACACACCCTTTCTGAGTATAAAAGTTTAGCTGTCTCAGGTCAGACTTTATTGGCTGTTTGAAGCTCTGTCATCTGCAGAAATGACCATCACTCTGGTGGGCGGAGTTTCACCTGCACTCCAGTGCTCACGTGTCTCAAACACTCTCTTGCTGCTGCCTTATAAGGAAGTTTAGAGGGTGTACCTTTTACATTTACAAGTCAATACAATGTAAATGTCATGTTAATGAGAGGGGAGGGTGTTCGTAGAGACTGTTCTTGAATCCGGTGCATCTCCCTCCAAAGAACAGATTTGCCTTGTCAAGAACGCTTCGTGAATCCGACGTACTTTTCTCTTGGGAGCTCTTAAAGCCGTTCTTTCGAACGCTTTTCTACGAACGCGTTCATGAATGAGGCCCAATGTTATTAAATGTGCAACAGTAATACTAAACAAAAGAATGGAGATCATTAAAAAAAATCAAGAGTATCCAAATGTTTAACAGAAGTTATAAATCTTTCATACCATCAGCAGTCAGGTTATTCAATTCAAAATTAAACAGATAAGAACCCTGACAACTGAATTTCCCTTCTGGGATGAATAAAGTAATTCTGATTCTGATTCTGGTTCTGACGTGGGAGAAGTTATTTTGAGGGTTCAGGGGAAAAAATAAGTAAAAGTTCATTTGTATGGTGTTGGGTAACTGGCAGTCTCAGATTTAGTTAAACATTAAGTTCTATGTAACAGAACACTAACACAATAAATGAACAACTGTCATTTAGAATATTCAGCTCTTTGAGTCTTTGAGTCAAAGGTAACAAGACCAAGAGTCTACAGCAAAACTAGAAGATGTCTGAGGATGTACTTGGCATAGTCCTGCCGGGGGCCAATGACAGCATGCCAACATGCTGACAATGACAATGATACTTGGGTGCATTGCAGATATAGTGTAGGTTTTCCAGATACAGGTACAGGTTAGACCTTGTCTTAGATCAAACAGACTTTTGTATGATTCTCTATGCAAAATTTTATTTAATCCAGCACAAGCCGTTTGACTGTGTGATTGTGGATTGTGTTGGTTCACTGTCTAGAACAGGAGTCTGCAACCTTTATTATCAAAAGAGCCATTTTGCCCCGTCTTCTACCAAAAAAAAAAAAAAAAATCGTCAGGAGCCACAAAAAAATAGCAGAGCTTGTAAACTTTTAAAAGTTTTCATCTTTTATTTATTTTACCTGTTACAACCACTGAATATAACAACAGAAGTGCAGTGTGCGTTTGTAGGCATACTTTGAAATAAATTAAACTGTGAACTGTAAGCCTATTTAAATCCTTCCTATATTTGTGTAAAAGTAAAATAAAAACTACCCCACTTTAATATAAATAAAACATTTAGCTGCAGCTTAGCAGCTTTAAAAATAAATATAAAATTAGGAGCGTCTTTGACAAGCCCATGTCAGTGTTTTCTGGTCTTCTTTGGGTTTTTTGCTCAGCCTGCAATCAACTAAGCATCTGAACATAGAAAAATACTACATCATCTGATCAGAGTCTGAAATAAATGTTTGCGTTTTTTTGGGGGAAAAAAATGCTTTTTAAATGCTATTGTTCTTGCCTGTTTAATGTGACTTCTGTGTCTGAAGTTCGCAGCAGATCTTCCCTATGTCGGGGCTGTAAGATGTGACTTTAATCTTTATACAGGACTGGAGGCACGGCCCTGCAGATGGCCCGGCATCTGTGAGGCGGGAGTGGTATTTGGACCTTATGAAGTTCATGCTTGAGAAAACTTGAAAAAACTTGAGAAAAAACTTGAGAAAACTTGCTCCCATAAGTATGTTGAGCCAAAGATGGACAGGACTCCAAAGGCATAATTTTTCTTGTTAATATACATGTCAGGAATGGCATGTATATTAATGTTTCAAAAACAAGTTTGTTGGGGTGTGGGAGTTTTTCCATATCACTCCATTTGTGCTCTTTAGCGTGAACGGCCTTCTGACGGGCGATTTCTTCAAGCTCCGCCGTCAGTGATTTGAACTTATTTACCGACATATCTTTATCAGCTATGTCAGCCAGTTCAATTTCTAGATCAGACTTACTTACTCCGGTGAATGCAGCTGTGTTCAGAAGGGATGGGTGTGACAGGGAAATAAAGAGTAGGTTTCTCCTTTCTGAAATCACTGAATCTCTCTCCAAATGCAGCTTGCATTGCAATGATGGCATGGTAAAAATAATCACAATCTATTTGATTGTTGGCTTCTTTGAACGCTCTTAGGGAGGGGAAGTGAAAGAGCGTACCTCTTTGCGCATCTCTTGCAAACACCGTCATCTTGCGCTGAACAAATGCTGAAATATCCTCCAGCAGCTGCAGGGCCGTACTTCCCTTTCCTTGGAGATTTTTATTCAGCATGTTCAAGTGTCTTGTCATGTCTACCATGAAGTAAAACTTTCCCAGCCAATTGTAGTCTTCCAGTTCAGGATAGCTGATGCCTTTGCGTTCCAAGAAGGTTTTCACATGCTCCAGACAGGCAGCGAAGCACTTCAGCACCTCTCCCCTGGACAGCCACCGGACTCTGTTGTGCAGCAGGAGATCTGAATATTTGTTGTCGACTTCTTCTAACAATGAACAAAACTGACGGTGGCTTAACCCGTTCGCAATTATTTTGTTCACTATCTTGATAATGAGGTTCATAACTTCCATACATTCAGGGGGGAATGTTTGTGCGCACAATGCTTCCTGGTGGACGATGCAGTGAAACGTCATCAGCTCTCGATCCAGTGACTTTTGAAGTAAATTCACAAAGCCCTTCTGTGCTCTCTCATACTGGGTGCCCCATCAGTAGACACTGACACCAGGTGAGTGGTCTTTATTCCTTTGACTTCTGGACAACTCACAACAGCTTCACAAATGTCCTGCCCCCGTGTTTGGCTCTTTAGCGGTATGAGTTCAATCAGTTCTTCCTGCGGCCCATCAGAGTTGACATATCTGCATAACAGTGCTGTCTGCTCAACATCGTTTACGTCACTTGATTCATCACAAGCAATTGAAAATGCTTGAGCTAAATTGATGTCCTCAATTTGCTTACTGCTGACATTTTCTGCCATTTTAATGGTCCTGTCCCTGACGGTCTTTGCGGAGAGAGGCATTTCTTTAATTTTCCGAACAATTTCCTGTTTGTTTTTAAAGTCGGAGAATAGATGCTCTGATATTTTTATGAACGAATCTTTCATATATTGTCCGTCTGTGAACGGCTTCTCCCTCTTTACGATCTCCAGAGCTGCCACAAAACTAGCAGTGCTAGTTGCCTGTGGAGAGGTAATCCACTTCTTAAAAGATAGTTTGCTCTCTTCAGCTTTTCGTAGCAGTTCCGAAATTGCTCTCTTCGGTTGCTCATCTTCGGTTGGGTATTTTTCGGCAAATGCAGAGTGCTTGTTTTGGAAGTGTCTTTCAATGTTACATTTTTTGTTGTTCGATATCTTCTCGCCACATATCAAGCACGAAGGTAAGCCAGCGTCATTGGCGATGAAGGCAAATGAATATGTCCACGCTGAATTAAACTCTCTATTTTCTTCTGAAACTTTTCTTTTTTTGGATTTTTTTCATGGGCCATTGCAGGGTTTGCACACTACAAAAGCCGCCAGCACGTAAAAGTGAAGGCTGATGATGTTATGTGACTGACGTATATTTTCATTGACAAATTCGAAATTAAAAATAGTTCTTTTAAAATTAGATGGCATCAACTCAAACTCCAAGATAACTGCCCAACAAAATAAACTAATAATATAAATAAAAAGGAATTAAGAAATACCATTTATTTATGTTCGGGGTTTTTTTCAAGGCAAAAGGGAGCCGCTACAATGACTGGGTTCTTGCCAGCGCATTTCAGCATAACAGGCCGTTACGACAGCGTAACGGCCCATTACACTGTCAGTTTAAAAGATTACGCTGTGATTAGGGCTGCTACGCTGTTATTTTGACAGATAACGCCATGTGCGTTTGTTTTTATTGACTGGGTGCCTATCTAGGTTAATTTATGTCTCCCCACCTCAGCCGTACTTTCCTGTCGATTGACCTGTTCCCGTGTAAAATTAAGAGTCGCTTCCAATCTCGGGGTTACAATTAGCATGTCTCGGTTGTTTCTGTGATGCCATGTATGGTGAATAGTGACCTAAATCACGAGCATTTGGAGCATCTGCGTGACGCTCATTGGCTGACATCTGGGCCGGCCGCTCGCGAGATTTAATAAAGGCTATTGTGCATGCGCGTGCGGGAGGACCTGCCGTTACAAAAAAGTCCTGGTGAGAACCCTGAATGAGGGTGAAGAGCCGCATGTGGCTCCAGAGCCGCAGGTTGCCGACCCCTGGTCTAGAACAAAGTCGGGTAATCAGTTTCTGTTGACTATCGTGCATTTTCTGATAGTGTATGTATGTAATGTAATGTAATGTAATGTGTTTTAAAACAACAGAGCACCAGTTTTCCTGAGGCCTTCCCATTAAGGAAGGTCACTGCACGGCGATTAACAAGGCATTAATGATGTTTTTCACCACTTTCAGGCTGCCTAAAATTGTACAGACAGATCAAGGACCAAGTTTCAAGTCTAGGACATCCAGGCAGACTTTGTACTCCCTTGGTGTCACTCACTCCACATCTTCTGCCTATCACCCAGAGTCCCAAGGGGCACTCGAACGCTGGCATAAGACCTTGAAGTCCATGCTTAAGAAATACTGCCATGACACAGGGAGAGACTGGGATAAAAGTGTGCCTTTTGTACTCTTTGACATTCACGATGTCAAACAGGAGCCACTGGGGTGCAGTCCAGCTGAGTTGGTGTTTGGTCACAACATGTGCAGCCCACTGAAGGTGTTACAAGAGCAGTTTGTGTCTTTTTACTCGAAGTCTAACCTGTCTGATTTTGTCTCAAAGTGTAAAGACAAGTTGCTGCACGGATCTGCATTGGCAAGGGAGGCCTTCTCTTCCTCTCAGAGCAGTATGAAAAACCGGTATGATAAAAAAGCAGTTGAGAGATGGTTCCACCCTGGTGATCAGGTGTTGCTTATGTTGTCCCTACCTGGTTCTTTGCTCATTTTTCAAGGCCGTATGTGGTAGACAGAAAATTGTCTGACTTCCGGTGTGGCGCCTAATGGAGTAGGATGTGCCTGTTGGAGCTCCTGCAACTGCCTCTCCAATTTTCACACTTTTTTCCAGCTTTTTTGCACCTGTCTTCGGTGTGTGTTTCCCTGCCACTTTAAATTTGGCTTTATGCCTCCAAAGCAGCTTAAACAAGCATCGCACTCATCGCGGCCTACTCCGCCTGCTACATCCCCGCCACGTAGTGCCACTCCCCCCTCCCCGGCGATGGCCGCAGGCGACGCTCTTCCGGACTTTAGAGCCGAGCTAAAGGCGCTCTGCATTGAGCTAATGGCTATTTTCAAAGCCGAGCTACAAGTTGTCGTGGCTGAGACCCCTGGCAGGCGTTTATTTATTTTTATTTTCTGTTTACAAGTGCTTCATTTTCCCTTGTTCTCCTTTTCCCCATTACTCTTTATGTTTTTATTTTATTTTTTCTTCTTTCTCCCTCTCTTTTCTCTTTTCCTTTTTCTCCTCTGTGGGAGGTGGGGGGGTGGGGGTGGGGATCCATATCAATTGTACATTTGTCTTTAAATAGCTTGGATAATGGCATCTAACTCTACTACCACTAAAACCCCACACTTCTGGTCCTCTGTGAGATTCCTGAGCTGGAATATTAAAGGCATGGGGAGTCCTATTAAGAGGACTAGGATTTTTACTCATTTAAAACGCTTAAACGCTGACCTGGTGTTTCTCCAGGAAACTCATATGCGTATCAAGGACCAGATTGGACTTAAATGTCCCTGGGTTTCTGAGGAGTTTCACTCAAATTTTAACTCCAAAGTCAGGGGGGTTGCTATTTTAATTGGTAAATCTATCCAGTTCTCGGCCTCTAAGGTCATATCAGACAACAATGGCAGATACTTGATTATTTGAGGCTCACTATTCAATCTCCCCGTTTTATTGGTTAATATATATGCTCCTAATTTTGATGATCCACATTTCTTCAACAAATTCTTTGAATACCTTCCCTCACTGAATAATATTTCTCTCATCATTGGAGGCGACATGAATTGTGTGGTTGATCCCACTTTGGATCGCTCTAATCCCCGCACCTTGACTCCGTCATCAATGTCCAAATCTCTCTCTGGTTTCATGTCCGACAACGGATGCATTGATCCCTGGAGATTTTACAACCCTCAAGCTAAAAAATATTCATTTTTTCCTCATGTACATCAGTCTTTTTCTCGGATAGATTACTAATTCATTTATGCCACACTGGTCTCTAAAGTGCTTCACGTTGATTTCCACCCCATTGTTATCTCTGACCATGCTCCTCTTTCATTAGATATTCAGTTTCGCTCACAACCCTGATATTTGACACCTTCGAGATTTAATATTTTACTTCTCTCAGATGATGCATTTAACAAATTCATTGCAACTAAAATTGATGAATTTATTGCGATAAATAAAAATGACAGAGACCCAGTCTCCTGCTCTCTACTTTGGGAATCGTTAAAAGCGTATCTACGTGGACAAATCATCTCCTATTCTGCTCACTGGAATAAATTTCGCAAAGCTAAACTGCAGGACCTTTCTGCTAAAATTACTAAATTGGACCAACAGCTTGCCTCCTCCCCCTATCCCAGTTTACTTAAGCAACGTGTCGAGCTGCAGACTGAATTTGATCTAGTGAGCACCACCGAGGCAGAGCGACTACTTTTGTTATCTCATGCTACATATTATGAATATGGTGATAAAGCTGGCTTTTGGCTCACCAGCTTCGTCGCCAAGCAGCATCACGAATGATCCCCCAGATTAAAGACCCCTCAGGTGCACTGCAGACAGACCCCGTCAATATAAATTCAGTTTTTCTTTCATTCTATTCGTCCCTCTATAAATCTGAATCTTCTCCTGACACCTCTGAAATGACCTCCTTCTTAGACAGTCTCGATTTTCACCTCGACTCACCATTGACAATGGATGAAATTAATCTGGCCATGAGAAATATGCAAAATAATAAGGCTCCTGGCCCCGATGGTTTTCCAGTTGAGTTTTTCAAAAAATTCCATAATAAACTGACCCTGCTGCTGCATGCTGTGTTTATGGAATCATTATGCTCCAGTACTCTCCCTCCAACTTTTAGGAGGAGACTCTATAAGTCTCCTCCTAAAGAAAGATAAGGACCCGGCTCTCTGCACTTCCTACAGACCCCTTTCACTAATAAACATGGACTCTAAGATCCTTGTGAAAGTTTTGGCTCTTCGCTTAGAAAATATTGTTACAACCATTGTGTCTCCTGAGCAAACTGGTTTCATTAAGGGGCGGCAACTGTTTTAAACATTATTTATTCTGAAGCCACCACATCAGCACCTGAAGTGGTGAACTCAGTCGATGCTGAAAAAGCATTCGACAGGGTTGAATGGGACTATTTGTTCACTATACTCAGGAAATTCGGACTGGGCAAAGAATTTATCTCTTGGATACGGCTTCTTTATACTTTCCCACAAGCTAATGTCTTCACCAATAATGTCCAATCCAGTTTTTTCACTCTATTTCATGGTACCAGACAGGGCTGTCCGTTATCCCCCATATTATTTGCTTTAGCTATAGAGCCCCTATCTATCTTCCTTAGATCCTCCTCCATTTTCACTGGAATTTCACGTTTAGGCACAGAATTTAAATTATCCCTGTACGCAGATGATTTATTATTATATGTCTCAGATCCTGTCCATTCCATCCCTGTAATTCTATCCTTATTTCATAAATTTGGCTCTTTTTCAGGTTATTAGGTGAATATCTCTAAAAGTGAGTGCTATCCTGTCAATTCTTTATAGTGGAGCAGATAACTAAAAAAATCCTTCAAATGGTGACACAACCATGAAATTTTGCACAGATACCCTCCTGGATATACTCTTTCAGATTAGGGTCCTGGCCACGTGAAAATTCAAGATGGCGACCTTTTTTCAAGATGGCCGCCATCAGTATCTGGCAATATCACACCGAGACCATATATCTGTTGAAATAAACATGCTTTTTCCATTTAAATGAACTTTAAATCATGGGATTGTGATCATGAACTGTTTCCCACAATCTACCATGTCATTCAAGATTTAAACAAAGAAGACCTCCAAGTCCAACCTAAGCTATCGGAGCTAGGAGAGCCCAGCTCTGCCTGCTCCGTATCCAGCCACAGACCAGCAGTGGCACTGGGCACAGCCCAGTTATCATGGGGCCACCAAACCAGGCGAACCTGGCTCCAGCCCCAGAGAAAATAAAGAAGAGAAGAAAATGTTGTTCTATTATGCGCAATCAGCGAAGATATCCAACAAAAAAAATTAATTGCATTGAACTGCATTGAAAAGAAAGCAACAGGATTCGATTTGTTTTACTTACAGTGACATCTATAACTTCTATGTTATCTTATCTCTTATCTGTTACTGCCCTCTAGTGTTATCTTAATATCTACATTAGTAATACTGTTACACAATCTTATACATATCTTATAACTATAAAACACTTATGACTAACTTAACTCTAACTTATTTGCAACTATATAAAAAACCTTTAGGCTGTAGGGTTTTTTCCCAAAAGGGAAAAATAATCCCAAAAGGGATGGTCTGACAATGCATGCCATCCACCAAAAGACAAACAAAATCAATGTGAAAAATTTATCAACAGTTCACATTTGCAGGAGCAGAGTGCTGTGCACACAAGGCCCAGCCTGAAGCACTTGCATCTACCACGGCAGCTGGTTTTGCAACTACATTTGGTCAGTTGCTCACAGCTCTTGGCTATGGGAGCATTGGCCGTCCAGAAAACGTGCCACTGTTCACCAGACTTTTGCCATCCCCAGTCAGCAGGACTCTCAGGTTCAGGCTGACACAGGGTTGCCTGGCCCCACACACTGGTAGGCTGGTAGGCAGCACGCTTGGTATGTTGGAGAAGAGCGGCTTTGGTTGGCGGGATGGCCTCATAAGGTCCTTGTTTCCTGGCAAATAATTCAAGCCTCGCCTCATCTACAGTGGCAGACGTGCTGGATCGGTCATACATAAATATGACAAACTGCTCCAGGATGTGAAGGTCGCTCTGTTGCACTGTGAGAGCGTATTGACTCAGATTGTGCACACTTTACTGTATGGGATTCAACTAGGTTCGGTTGCCCTACACCGAGCCCGATCATTCATCCAGTGCCATTTCAGTCCCCTGTGATCTGTACACCATCCAGGTAAGTACATGAACATTTGGTGAGACATGCATAGCCCCCTTACCCTTGGCTCGGCTCTCTCGTGCTGGCACATCCTGTCAATTCAGGTGCTACTCTCTAACTAGTATCTAATAACTAAAAAACTACAATTCAGTAGCTACATGATATGGGGCTGTTAGAAAGCATTTGGGACACTAAACTATACATATACTACTACAACTAGTCTAATACTGCAGTGTTAGTAAAGCTAGATCAGTTGACACTGAACCCCATGCCGAGTTACACAGCAGTGATTGACACCAGTGTGCCCTGGTTGTGTGCTGACAATCACTCTTTTGTTTTTGTTTTTTTTAATTGCAATCACAGTCACAACTGTAGTTTATAAAAAAAAAACAGTTGAATGGGATCTGCACCACACCAACCAAGATCCACATCCAGAAACGATTGCATGTGTGTGTTAAATATGCTCAATTTACAATGGATAAATCATAATTTTCAAGGAGTAGCAGCCATTTTGGGCACCACATTGAAGGCTAACCTTCTTAAATTTATATCAGAGACAACAAAATCTGTAAAATTAGCATATAAGAGCATAAACATGGTTCACTTGGAAAATTAAATTAAGAAAAGAGGGAAAATAACAAAAAATTGTCACATTCGGACAGCCATCTTGGAAAATGGTGGCCATCTTGAATTTTTGGCGTGGCCAGGACCCTTTTCTAAAAGAGAGGACATTAAAGCATATTTGTGGAGAATTTCATGCTTGTGTCACCATTTGAAGGATTCTTATGAAATATGCAATTAACCACTTCACTAATAAGAGAGAAATGAGACACGCTACCATGACAGTACAGACTGCTTGGAAATAACACATGGCCATTATAAAGGTGAATTGGGACTCAAGTTTCATTTGCAGTTTGATCAGTGGATGGTGTGTCTGGTGTATGTCTTCAAAATGAGGTGGTGTTCCATTAGACCATTTGTAAGGTTGTCAAGTCAGTCCCTATGATGATGATCAAAATGGGCTGTGCTTTGTTGGGCTTTAACTGAAAAACCTTTACCAGAGTTTCCAGCCTGTTGTTGAGTCAGTCAATGTCATCATCTCCTACAAAGGGGCCTGTGAATACAAGCAGTCTTTAAAAAATTATGTTTGTACATCTAATAAACTGCATTTTTAAATTCAGTTTTGCAGAGAACATATTTTCTGTCAGACTACATTAGTTTTTAAAGTATCATTAACACATATCTAATTACAGTTTTTCTCTATTTATAAGACACTGTTCCTGAAAAATAGCACACATTTCACCAAACACTGCACCCTATTTTCTTTATTAGGACACGATTTGCAAAGCACTGCACACTTGTGTCAAAAGTGCACTTTGTTGTCAGAATTTGAACTTTGTTTTCAAAATTATAACATACAAAGGAAAAGTAGGACACTGCACTGCTAAATAGAAAACACTCTTCTTTCACTGTGTTTTCACATGAAGTGTAAAGAAAATGATACAGTCCTCAAAAATGACAACTTAAACACAAATGCATCCTGTCAATGAATCAGAGGGGTCCATTGCAGTGCCTGACTGTACATTACAAAATCAAATTAAAGGTGCAAGCAGCGTTGGTCCGGTCCTCGCATAAGAGCGGCCCGGCTGACCCGACCGGCCAACGCGGTTCCACCAGGTGCTGCTAAAACTGAGAGTGTAAATTTTCAGCAAGACTGGATCACATACAGGTTAATTACACAGCAGTTCCTGTTTCATGGTAGGAAATCCAAAATGGCCACCAGGTGTCACATGGATGTGATTAGGGCCGGACTCTGATGACACTTGTAAAATTTGATGCAGATTGGACCATGCACAGGCTACTTACACAGCACTTCCTGTTTGATGGGGAGACATCCAAAATGGCCACCAGTTGTCACATGGATGTGATTAGGGCCGGACTCTGATAACGCTTGTAAAATTTGAAGCAGCTTGGACCACATACAGGCTAGTTAGACAGCACTTCCTGTTTTGTGTCAAGGCATTCAAAATGGCCGCCAGGTGACACTATTACTGTCAGTGTATATCGGCCTATGTATGTGACTGTGAACGGACTCTGATGACACTTGTAAAATTTGAGACAGATTGAAGCATGTACAGGCTAGTTAGACAGCACTTCCTGTTTCGTGGTGAGGCATTCAAAATGGCCGCCAGGTGGCGCTATGACTCAGAGTGTATGTCGACCTATGGTTGTGATTGGGGCCGGACTCTGATCACACATGTAAAGTTTCAAGCAGTTTGGAGAATGTACAGACTAGTTAGACAGCACTTCCTGTTTTGTGGCGAGGCATTCAAAATGGCCGTATTGCTTTTCTAAAAAAAATTTTATTTTTTTATTGTGTATTATACATATTTACAGTGAATTTTCTATTTACATACATATTTACAGCAAATACAGACAGTTCATTCCAATAATTTTCAAACTTGTGTTACAATACAGCAATCAAATAAAGAACGAGAGAAAAAAAAACGAGGCAAAAAAAAAACAGACCAAAAAAATAAACAAAACTAAAAGAATTCTGACAATTACATAACATTAAAAAAAGAAAAAAAACAGAAGCATGTCTTTAACAAAACAGTTCTTCATAAATATTCCATACTTCTATTGATTTTTTGTTTGTAAGGTATTTCAATGACTGAAAGTAATGATTTATTTCAGCGAGTAATGATTTGGATAATGGTTTGGATTTTGAGAATTTTGTTTTGTGGATGTAATATTTCCCAAAAAGAATAAATATGCTCACGATTTTTCTATTTTCCTGTTTGTATGATTATACACTGTTATAATATGATCTATGTTTATCCTGACTGTGGCTGAAAGTTTCTGACTAAGATGGGATTCTACGTCTTTCCATAAATTATTGGTTATAGGGCATGAAAAGAACAGGTGGATAAAATGGCCGTATTCCATGGGTCGCCAGTTCCACGCCCTCAAGGTTTTGCTGAGCGTTTTGATAACTTTTGATCACCCATGACTAGAGTACATCCTGGCCAAATTCGAGCCCTCTCAGTGTTGGTGGGTTTGAGTTTATAGCTTTTGAAAATGTCCAAAAATGACAAAATCGTCCAAAATATGCATCATATGTCAAAATGAACGCATTCCGTGGGACGCCATAGCCACGCCCTCAGACTTTTGCGGAGCGTTTTTATAACTTTTGATCACCCATGACTGGAGTACATCCTGGCCAAATTTCAGCTCTCTCACTATTAGTGTGTTTGAGTTTATAGCTTTTGAAAATGTTCAAAAATGACAACTTTTTCGAAAATATGAATATATTCAAAATGGCCACATTCCGTTGATCGCCATGGCCACACCGTCAGACTGTTGCGGACCATTTTGATAACTTTTGATCACCCACGACTGGTGTATATCTGGGCCAAATTTCAGCTCTGTAGGGGTTACACTGTTTGAGTTAATAATTTTTGAAAATGTCCAAAAATGACAAAATATGAATCATATTTCAAAATGACCGCATTCCGTGGGTCGCCATTTCCATGCCCTCAGACTTTTGTGGAGCGTTTTGATCAATTTTGATCACCCATGACTGGAGTACATCCAGGCCAAATTTCAGCTCTCTCGGGGTTACGCTGTTTGAGTTTATAGATTTCTAAAAGTATCCAAAAATGACACAAAATTGTCCAAAATATGATTCATAATTCAAAATGTCCAACTGCCTGTTGAAATATGGGTAATGGTCCAAGAGGCATTTTTGTGTGCCTTGACAAGTTAGATATGCATACCGAATTTCGTGGCTCTAAGTGAAAGGCTGTCCAGGGGCTGAATTTTCTTAATTTTCTAGGGGGCACTGTTGAGCCATTTTGACCCGCACGCGTGCCATTCCCCAAAAATATCAAATTTCTCGCACGTCCTGATGTGTGTGGTGATTTTGATGCATTTTCATGTATGTTAAGGGCATCAAAAAGGCCGATTTCCCGGACGATGAAAAAAATAAAAAACCCTCGGGTTTCAATAGGGTCTTCGCACTGTTCGGTGCTTGGACCCAACAAGTTCAGTAAAGCAAAGAAAGATGATGGGTTAAAGGTAACAGGACAAACAAAATACAGTGGTGGAAAAAAGTTTCACAGACACCCCATGTATTGTCAAATACCAACACGGTCTCACGGGGATTCGTGAAACTGTCACGTCAGTTTTTGTTTCGGTTTCGTGCGCACCAACACGATGTCGTCATGTTTTTCGTGCCGCTCACCACGAGAGAAACCCGCTGTGGTAATCACATCTGAAAGTGGTTTATACCGGCGGATTTATGACGATCTAAGCTGTCCATCGGCGTTTGCGGCCGCCGCTGCGGCCGCCGCTTCGGCCGCCGCACATTCTTTAAATTCCTATGCAAATTCGGCGGATTCATGACGATCTAAACTGTCCATCGGCGTTTGCGGCGATTTATGGGGAACATGCTAGCCAGGATTAGAGCTCTACTGTGTGCTAATGACAGGACTACTAAATATTAATTTGATGATCCATCCATCATCTATACACTGCTTAATCCTCATTAGGGTTGAGGGGAGGCTGGAGCCTATCCCAGCTGACTCGGTCAAAGGCAGGGGACACCCTGGACAGGTTACCAGTCTGTCGCAGGGCTACATATACAGACAAACAATCACAATCACATTCACACCTACGGACAATTTAGAATAATCAACCTCAGCATATTTTTGGACTGTGGGAGGAAGCCGGAGCACCCGGAGAAAACCCATGCATGCACAGGGAGAACATGCAAACTCCATGCAGAAAGATCCCGGGAAAGCCGGGACGCAAATCCGTGATCTTCTTGCTGCAAGGCAAAAGTGCTAACCACTACGCCACTGTGTAGCCCGCTAATTTGATGATATGATGGTTTATTTATTTTTGGGCAGTTGTGAATACTTTCTGTATTATTTGTTGACTTTGACAATGGCAATGTTGAGAACTGGCATATTAAAACCGTCAAGTTTCTTTTGTGTTTTTCTTGTAAACAATAAACAAAAAAGCATTGTTTGTATTTGTGTCTGACTAATGCAGCCACACCTTTTGAAATACAAAAGAGATTTTTCCACAAATATTTCATGATAGTATTTGAGATTGTATGAAATTATTAGGGTGGTCAAAAACTTTTTTCCACCGCTGTAGATATCTGTCAGCTGATAATTCAGATAGTTAATGTACAGGACTCTGAGTAGCAGTGGCCAGGTTTCTTTAAACATTAATGGCTGCACACTACAAAGTCGGTCAGCGGTGCTTCAAACCAAAACACCCAAAAGAAACAAGACAGATGAAAAGTTGAAATGTGATGCAAATTTAAGTGAGTCTTCAACTTTCGATTTTAGTTTTCACTTCCCAAATGAAAATACACTATTCTCAATAAGTTAGGGATATTGTTATTACATGAGTGCTTTTTCTATTTGTTCTGAATTTTAATAAAAGAAGTATTGGTTCCCTTAGATATTACTATTCATGAACGAGAAGAAGCACCATTTTCATTAGTGCAATATTTATTATCCCAACAATTTAGACAATAACAAAGATTGCCCCAAATAACCAAAATTGACAAAGTCAGTAGCGGGTATTTCCACCATTTGCCGCAATGACAGCTTGACAGCAACGTCTCATGCTCCTAACTAGCCTCATGATGTTGTTCTGAGGTTATGCGTTCCACTCCTCCACAAGTCCTACACGCAGTTTTTCCAGGTCACGTGGGGGTGAGGTACGAGCATCCAATCACTGCTTCACCTGGTCCCAGACATACTCAATGGAGTTCCGGTCAGGGGACATTGCTGGCCATACCATATGATTCACTCTGACTTCCTGAAATCTAGCTGTGACAATTCTGGCACCATGTGGTGGAGCATTAGCATCCATGAACAGAAAGTTGGGGGTGCGTTGGTGGAATTGGGGAATGATGATGGGTTCTATGATGTCTCTGAGGTAAGAAGTGACTGAGTCATCTACAATCACCAAATCTGTTTCACGCTGAATGGTGATGCCTGCCCAGACTGTTGCACCTCCTCTACCAAAGTCAACCCTGGGGACCATGTTGACCTCGACGTATCACTCACCTTGCCTTCTCCAGCAACGCTGACGACCATCATTTCTGTGGAAGGTGACCCGACACTCATCATTGAACAGGACAGTAGACCACTGCTGCATTATCTAGGTCACATGGTCTTGTGCCCACTGCAAATATGTTCATGGCCCTCTCTGCATGCCTCCTGATCTCCATAGCCTCCTTAATCCAGCATTTTAGTTTGTTTTCTTCTGTTCCGATGGGACAGGGCAAAAATCATCGGAACGTCGGTGGGCCATATACTCCTGCCTCCTTTTCCTATTTTCTCCTTTTCCTAGGGGGTCTGTCGATGCAGGAGTTCCTGCTGCTGATCTCTCACTAAGTTTTCCCCCCACACCACATCAGCTCATCTCAATCATCCCCAACATAATGATACTTTGCAGCCAATAAATAAGCAAGCTTCAAATCCATGGCGTGGTCCTTCCTACTGAAATCTGTTTTCACTTGACATGAAAAACATTTTTATAATTCTTGTCAAAAAATCCAAAACACCACGACTCAATCTTGACAAGCAATAAATGGAAAAACATTCATGGGGGATACTTTTTTACAGGCACTGTATACCAGACATTCAACACAACTAACAATTTATTGGTCAATAAAAAATTGTTTGCAAAACAGAAAGCATTGTAGTCTGTTATGTATTTATAACATGAGATATGGACTGGTTTCACAGTGATGTGTGATTCAGTCCAAAAGTTGATCAAACTCAGTTCTGAGAAGCTCTGACTTACAGAATCAGAAAGAAGTGGCAGTGCTATCCACTGAGTGTTGGTGCTGCACTGTAGACAATTCTGAGCTCTGTCATTGGGAGAAAGGTCAAAGATTCAATTCTGTTATGGAATAATGCAAATTCATTTCATCGGACCATCTGCATTGTGTGCCTCTTTTCTTCAGCAGCACAGTGACAGAGGGGGTGGGGATGCTACTTGCAGACAGATTTAACAGATGGCCCACACACTCCTTGGTTCCAATTAATCTCTGGCTTTCACTGCAACTTTTCTTAACCTGCACTTGCTGGCCCAATCATCGAGCTACACTAAAACCCATATGGCTGGGAAACTCACACAGGTGGCTGTTCATCCCCGACACACTGCCAGAGCAACATACTACAGCGGCTGACACACACAATCAAATGCCAATACACACTCTTTCATTGGTACACACAGACATGCAACTCAAATGAATGCACACATTCACATATTAAACACAAATGAATGTGAGAGGAAAAACAGTTAACACTTTATTTGCTCTGAGTACACTGTGAGCACAATATGAGGGCTTGAAATGAGATGGAACAAAGGAAAGCTAAAGTGGGAGGGTATCATGAATTAATTTCTTTATCAAATTGTTGTGAAAATATTTTTGAAAAGAGGATTTATCATTTAAAGAATTGTCTTTATTGTCTACTTTGGTTAATGCTGAAACCTTGTCAGCAAATCTTGGCTCTTTCTGAATCAGAGAAATTGTTTCCAGAGAGAGAATATTTTCAGCTTTAATTTCACCATTCTTTCATTGTCTGATTTGAAGGTTTCATTTGTACCTATGATATGACTCCTGGATAACTTCACTGAGAAATAGTATGGCTCCCTTTTCATCAAATGTGGCGTCCACGTTGTGTTGTCTGTCCAACAGTCTGTATGTGGGGTTCTAACTGAAATGGAGTGTAAATGAGAACACTTGCTGTGAACAACTATTCTCAGAAGCAACAGGCTGAACAACTGTATGTTTACAGTGCAGCATCAGTGAACTGCTTGTTTAAATAGCTGTCATTTAATCTCATGCTAAAGTGTTGATAGACAACCAAGTCCCAAACTAAATAAGGAATGTAAAACAACAAGAACTTACATTGATTCTCAAAAAAATTCAAATAAAACTAAAAATAAATTGAAAGATTAGCAAATGGACAATTGTAAATTTGCTAATCAATGTAAATAGACAATTTCAATGTAAGAATCAATGTAAGTTCTGGTTGTTTCACATTCTTTATTTAGTTTGGGACTTGGTTGTTATTCTATGATCTGCAAGCATCTGCAGAATCATACATTGCGTCTCACAATTATTTTAATAATATACTTGCTCAAAAGGTGATTTAGCTGTTTGATCTGTCACTATTGTTATGTGACGTAACTGGTTCCTGGAAGAAACTATTTATAAACAATATGACTGTCTATGTTGTGCCCTTAAAAAGGGGAAAAGCGAGGAGAGAATGTCAAGAAAGCAACATGCTACTTGTCCGCCAGCTCATTTGTATTGAGTGCAATTTCTTTACAATATGCAGAAAAACTGTAAGATTTTCAACAAATACATGAAAAAAACTACACTCACAAATGAATGCATTCAGTCTTAATCCATGTTGTCTAACTTACCTCTTTATCTCTTTCTTAAATATTAAACGGATATTCTTCCAAAGCTTTTATCTTGAAACTTATGGCTTATCACAAAATGTGTATTAATTATTCTGGCTTGGACAAAATAATGATTGTAAACATGACTGGTCTAAAACACTAACAACAACTAAGCAAACAGGCAGACTTTAAAGTGGGAAAATGAGGTCACTCGCAACTAGCTTACATACAAGCCGAGTTGCTGTAAACTCTTCAGATATTACAAAAGTACAAAACACAAACTCTTGGACAAACTGAAACACTGAAGAGATGTCACAAACCTTTTTAAATTTTATACTGTTTTGTGTCCAGTAGCAATTACCTTAAAAAGAGGAGTAGCGAGAAGAGAATGGTAAGAAACACAGCATGCTGCTTGTCCGCTCGCTCATCTGTTTTGAGTGAGGGAAAGAGTCTGCTTTCACCCTCTGCTACATATTTCAACCCTATAGACCCATTTACTGTAGGTAAATAAAGAGGGCTGCGCGCGCACCCTGGCAACGGAAGTGTGGCGGCTAGCAGTGGCTTGTCAAGCCATGCGGGTGCATTATCAGTAAAAGATCGTGAAAAATACTTTAAAAAGATCACTTTAACAAATGGCAAGAGCCTCCCAGATCCCTGTACACTTACCGAATGGGACTATGACATTAGTAAGTGGCCCAATATTCCTTGGCCTGATATTTATTTGTATTTAGTTGAAAAACCTAGAGTGTACACTAGAGAGAAGCTGCGAGCATACAAATCTCCAGCCGCTTTATTATTTATGTCCCCCTGTCACAACAGTCAACAGGGCTTTTATTAGTGGCTCTAATCGTGTGGGAACCGACAGCTCGTCAGTATATTTTGCACTGATTTCACTTTATTTGCCACAACAGAGCACACGCGTGCATTGTTGATGGTATCCTCCGTCCAATCCGCTGGCTTGATAGCCTGGAGCCACAGCCGCCTTCGGTTGCTCTGAAATGGCTGAGAGCCCATTGGCATGCGGTAGAACTTATGTCCCTCTTGAGTATTTCGGTTCGTACAACCAAAAACACAACATCCTGACATTATGATGCCGACAGTTCAGCGTTAGCTTTTAGTTTTGCTACTCCGTGTGGTGCGAGCAATGCCAGGTAAATGAAATGAAGCGGTACTTCCATTGCCTTGATGCACACGCAGCTTGTTGATGACATAGGCTCTGATGGGGTCTATAGGCAGTTACTTGTATCACTAGCGGCCATTATACAAGGCATTACCAGTGGATCGGTGCTAAATTAAACCGTACGTAAATTAATTTGTATCGCCTTTACTATGTGGCACATTCACAGGGAATTACACAAGAATCAGCTGACAAACTGTGGCAGGAGGCAAAAAACATAAAACTAATGTCACCTAATAAAGTGTTTTGGTTGTCAATGTAACATTAATGTTCCATTCTGTTGGATGCACTTTCACACTACATGTTTTAATTTTATTTTCTGCCTTTATCACTCTGCAGCTGGTAAAGTGATGACTCGCAATGAGGGAAGACAGAGATGGACAATGAAGTGAAGAAAAAGTGCCCCTAAAACCAGTATTTGGCAGTTTGTGAACTGTAAACTGTAACCACTAGCCACTAGAACCGTAATCTAGGCCATCAAGATGCTGGTTGAAATCTAAATAGCAGCAGTAGGAATAAATAGGTACAGTTCTGTTGCAGCTGTAATAATCTGTGAACTGAATCCATGTGTGCATGGGCAAGCAAATGAGAATGGTAGACAATAACCATGAAAACTACAGAAGGTATTGGAGAAAATGTTGCTAGTTGCTATTGCAGAAAAAAATGACAATTATAAAAAGCATCAAAACTCACTGAAATACTGGCAGATTAAATGAAGATCCCTTTAAAGTTTGAAACATTGGCAGTTATCAAGCTTCGTTCTGCTCTGTTAGCATACTTTTCAGAATCTTATTTAACGAGAAGTCATTTTACATCCATCTGTTGCGATCGGTCATTCACATCTTCCCACGTACATATCACACTTTACTTCATCTCAGGTGTTGAGTTATTAATTGCTTTACTTTCCTGAGTGGGTGTGAGGATGTAATTTTCTACATGTGATGTGTATGCAGGTGGCACTAGCTAGTTTGAGAAGAAAACTAAACATAGAGCGCCGCATGCACGCACGCATACGCACACACACACGCACGCACGCACGCACACACGCACACACGCACACACGCACACACACACACACACACACACACACACACAGAACCTTTTTGTCTTTGTTCCCAGCATGGTCATGTGCCCATTTGATTGATCACACAATAAAGGCAAATCAAAGATTTGGGCCTTCGTCACAGAGATGATTGCAAGGCAATAGATAAAGAAACACCTCAGTGTGTGTGTGTGTGTGTTGTGTGTATGTGTGTGTGGACACAGGAAGAGTGTAGGTGTTTGGTGGTTATTTCATTTCATCTTTCTGTGTAAATAACATTACTCAGAAAATCAATGTGTTAGTGTATACATGAATTTAGAGGAAAGAGACGCAGAGAGAAGCCATGTGCCAGTGTTCCAGTACTAGATGATCAGAAGACAAGACAGAGCAGGAGAGAAGATGAAAAGACGACAAACAAAGTAGAAATGAAAACAAGAGAAAGGAAAAGGAGGTAATGCAGCATGATGGCGAGAAGATGAATAAGGGAGATGAGAAAAAAGAAGAGCAAAGGTAAAAAGACTAGAACTATGGGGAATAAAGGTTAAAAAAAAACCTTCCTTTGTGGTGCTATACAGGAAATAAGGACACTAGACTGAAATGAGATTCTGGACATGTTTTAATCCTAATTATTCATAGGTGTAGAACTGCATGACTAGAATTTCTATGGCTATAAAATGTGATGTACTATATGCAGGAATTCTAAGCAGAAAATAGTGAAATGAATGTGACTTTTTTTCAGTTGTGAGAGAACAACACTGAACATTGATTTCACATTTAGAATTTTTAAATATCAAACAATTGTGCAGTACACTATTTTATTGATGGATAATACCATAACAGTTTTTATATTAGCTATTTACTTGACTTTTGAAGTGAAATTATTCAGTGCATCCCATGCAGAAAAAAAGACAACCTCTCCTCAAATGTTAATGCACTATCTGTATTCCATGATACACAACATAAGTTGATTTTCTTTAAAAAATGTAATTGTGGCATGGACAAATGTTTAGGTCTCGTATTACATTTAAGGTAACCATGTGGTAACACTTCTCTAAGCAAATAAATGAGGATCTGGAAATATAGCTGAATGATGCCTACATGCAGGACAATGTTTCAAAGCACCATAAACCACTTCAAGAAACACAAGCTGAAGCTGTAAATTCCCCGATTACCACTAGTAATCAGGGAATTGTCATACCATTAACATTAATTACCAAAATGTGTCACTTCCCCAAACATTTGCTCATATAGTAATATGGAATGAGCTTTGACACAACCCCTTGTCTCCTAAAAATTTGTTACTGTAATATCACCATAGATTACATTTCTATGGTGATTTTACAGTAACTGATTTTTGAAGCAGACAGTACTACCTGTAATAGTTTCCGCCCCTTTCCTTCTGGATAACAACCTTAAATTGCTAAAATAAAATAAAATAAAATAAAATAAAAAATAGTGATAAATAGGAAAAAGGAAATAAAAGGAAAAAGGAAATAATAAGGAATTTACCTGAGAGCTTAGAAGAAACTGTTACATCAAATTAAATGCTACATCAAAAAGTATATAAAAAAGTTTACCAAAAATTAGAGATGTGGTTTACCACAGTTGAGTGTGTCAAGTAAGATGCAGATGTTGAGGTCTCAGAAAGGACTCAGGCTCATTATGGCCCTAAGGTAACAAAGGTTTTGAAGCAGACAAATAAAGAAACATTATAAGTTAACCACATAATTATGCTTGCTGAACAGTATATTTTCTAGAATGTTGATTTGATTTGATTAAAGTGATGATACAGATGATTTATTATGTTTAAGATCAAGAAGAATGATTTAAGAAGTGATTCTGTGTAAAGTAATCCTTGTTTAAGTTCTGTATGTGTGTGTGCAGGCCTGACAGGCTCTGTGTGTGTAAGCTTTACAAAAGCAGAAGTGCAGAAAACAACAATCACCATGACTCGGCAGCCACAGTGACACAGCAACCTCCTCAGAAAAAGGGGAAGTTAGGGAAAACCCAGAAGGATCTGTTGAAATGTGTGTGTGTAAAACAGAATGTGGACACTGTGTATTTGCTGTAACAACATGACTTCTGTATTACTACTGTATGTGACAACAAGTTGATTGCATAAGTTAGACGGAGCCGGGGGCGTACCGAGCCAGTTTTGTGTGTAAGGACAGAGAGATAAAAAGGCAGAGCCACAAGCACAGAACGGGAGATGTTCGCCGGAGCTGCCAGAAGAGCTGCAAAGGGAACTTGGCCGGAGTTCTGAAGAATCTTCACCTTCCTCTATTGCCCTAGAGACGGGAAGACTACGCGGGACTTAGGCTCCAGAGATCGCTGAGGACATCGTTGGAAGCAAAGTCTTTTTCTGACTTTGTTCAACAAGCGAAGACCACACTCTGCCAAACGGAGGGTCCTAAGAGGTTCTGCAGTTATCCAGAAGAAACCAATAGAGGGAAGAACCGACTACACCCGAAGAGGCAAAGGAGGCAACAGCACTGGGCTGTTCCCCTCCCCTGGGCTGGGAGACCCAGTGACCCACCACAGCCTGAACAGACGAGGGTTTTCCATCACCATCATACCACAGAGAAGACAGCTGGAGTGTAAGCACTAACGCTCCAGCCGATTCCAGAGATAACTGCCAGACCACGATTGGCATACGGGACTCCTCCTCTCCCCCTGCTGAGGGAAAGATCCTTTTGTCCGCCAAGAAGACATCGTACTGAGTCCTCTGGACAACTGAGGACTCCTCCCAGACGCAAGTCAAGACCGAGTGATACGGTAGCTGCCATGCTGTACGCTCTCTCTCCTAAATTTACTAATTAGAGAAGATTGTCAGGTACGCTCAATTTAGTTACTTTAGTATAATTTTTAATCAGAAATAATTAATTGTTTAATCATGAATTGATGCTGTGCCCTTGCTAAATTTGCTTAATAAAACGCTTTATTGCATTTAAAGAGAAGCCTAATGAAATTATTATAAACCACTAAAAACCTGCATAGTGGTAAAAAGTTAAGTTGATTGTGTGCATTCAATCCAATGGTTCTTAAAGGTTACTTAGTCCAAAGTGAGAGTGTTTAAACATTACCCCTGAGGTTAGTTCTTTCCAAACCTCTAAAACGAACCCAGGAATAGCACCAAGTGCATGCAAGTCCTTAGAGAGAAGCTGACCGATAACGAACGTGATTGATAGATCAATTCTACTACTTAGAGAGGCTGCTTAGTGGGATAGCATTTATCAGATAAGAGGGGTGAGACGTTCGGATGCAAGGCAGTCAGAACCTGGGCGAGTGTCTCTCGACTCCAGCTTAATCATTCTGCTGAAACCTGTTAGGTGGAATACTAACAGACAGATAGAATCTAACCCTTTAAACGGAGAGCTGGACCAGATTTAACCTGAGGTAAGGGTTAAAAAAGGCTAGACTGGCGAACATAAAATAAGATAAAATAAAATAAAATAAGAGGCATAAAATAAGAAAGCAGCCTCACCACATCATCACTAATAGGCACTTCTAAATGCCTGTAATTCAGAATAAAGGCTTTTACTCCTGTACTGTTGGTAAATTCGATGTTATGTAGGGTTTTATAGAGAAATAGAAAAGCTTAAAATCATAGTGCAATACTATGAGCAGTAAGGCACCATGATATTTTCCGGGAGTAGTAGTCAAGATTTTGGCAGCAATTCTCTCTTAATCATTTACAAATGTCATGAAACAGATCTCATTCTGGTTTGAGCATCTAACTTTGAACTGTCCGGACGCGTAGCGGCATTTTGGATTTCAGTCAGACATGGTCTAAACTTGACAGTGTTCCTACAACATTAAAAGAGCATGTTTTATTCAGAATCGCTCTCAGATCTCATGACTTGGTGTCTTAATCAGTTTGGTCAGACAGCCACGCTGTGAACTGCTTCTCTATATGTGTTTTATTCTCTCTTTTTTTGTTCATCTTTGTCTTTTTACAGAGTCTCCAAAAAACAAATAACCGGTTTGAATTCCACTTCACAGGCTTTTTCTCAGACTGTAAACTGAGTGAAATCTAAAATCAAACATGTTTTAACTCAATTACCATTTAATTTCATGTGACTCATGTCAGGTAGCTGACACTCATGCAATGTTGAACAACTCCAACACAGGATCTAGTTTGGTGACAGTCCAAAAGCATATTCTCTACAGTCTTGCACTCTGAACAGGTAACTATGTTCTTAAACATCGTTTCATGATCACTTAAATATTGATTTGTAAATAAAGTGCCTGCATAATGTCATGTTGTCCAGTTGGCAAGCTGATTAAAAAAAAAAACTACTAAGGCTAAATCCTGATTGTGCAAGTTACTTCACCAGTGTAGTTGGACTATAGAAACATGGAGTGATTTCTGATCAGTGATCAGTGTGAAATTCCAAGGTGACACTAAAAATATCCAGAAGGGCAAGAATACAAAGAAGAAAAAGCAAAAAGTAGGAAATATGATGGAGCATGGCTTCATTCAGAAGTTGGATGGTAGAGATCCATGACTATCACCAGCCGTTGCACACAGCACTCTGGTGGCTTTCCAGAAGAAAAATTCTGAGATGAGTAAAGATTGTGGGTCTGGTTCGTTTGTCTGGACAGTGATGCTTTCCCATTATTACACTATATTCAGAGTGAGAAAAATGTTTTCAATGCTAATCTGCAGTTTCTGTCAGCAAGTCTATCCCCAGTAAACTAAGTGGAATTTTGTGAACACTGATTATTGTCACAACCAACACAACCCAGATGCTAGAGTTTGTGGAAAAGACGCTAGCCGAATTAGCGTGAGGTGAATGTGTAATGCGTTCTTTTTCTCAGCCAGGATTTGAATATCTCATGCAAGCTTACCCAGATAGCAGACGGATGTGGGCCACTTCCGGCAACAATCTGGCACTCTTGGCGTTCTTCTGGCCCGGATTAAACAGATGTGAACCTAAGCTGGCCCATGTGCTAAATGCTTCATTTGGCCCAAATATCACAAAACATATCTGGCCCACAGTTGGCTGAAATATGGCAAACTTTACACCGGGTCATCCGGATGTGAGCCCAAAGTGGCCCACATATAAGGTGGCACATGTGGCCCACCTTTGTTGAACATATCTGGCACACAGTTGGCTGAAATATGGCAAACTCTACACTGGGTCATCCGGATGTGAGCCTTAAGTGGCCCACATATAAGGTGGCACATGTGGCCCACCCTGGTTGAACATATCTGGCCCACCTTTGGCTGAAATATAGCAAACTTTACACCGGGTCATCCGGATGTGAGCCTCAAGTGGCCCACATAATTGAAGGTGGCATAAAAGGTGGCACATGTGGCCCACCTTTGTTTAACATATCTGGGCTAGTTTTGGCTGAAAAACAGATGTGGACAACAATGTTACCCTTCCGCTAAAGAAAGAAAAAAACCACATGGTCACTGAATATCTTGAAACTGACAAAAGTAATAACAAATGAAAATCTATGAAAATCAGACATTGCTTTTGAATTGTGGTTCAACAGAATAATTTCATGAAAACTACATAATGAAACTGGCCTGGACAAAAATGATGGTAACCCAAGATAAGATTGAAAATGATTTGACCATAGGGACATGTCAAACTAAGGTGTGTCCTGTAATTAGCATCTGAGATGTCTTCAAGCTTGTAATCAGTCAGTCTGACTGTTTATAGGCTGAAAAGTAGTTACTGTGCTGTTGTCTCAGATTTGTTGGATCACATATATGTATGTGACCCCCAAGTGCTCTGTGAAGCATCACCATAAATCATAACCACCAAAAATGGTTCAAGTTATCTTCTTGAGGTTTTTATTGTGTTTTATTGCGTGTTGTTTTATCTATTTGATCTTATTTATTCTACTGACCCATGCTGTTATATATGGTGAAACACTGAGCACTTTATGCCTTGTCACTTTGACCAAATATCTGCCAATTGTTTATTGTCTGTGTGGTATGTGTTGTGGAATGTAATCACTCTGTCTGCAAGACAAATCTACCCTCGGGCATAAATTATAAAGTAATCTGAACCTGAATCTGAATCTGGTTCACTTTTAATCTGTGAAAATGCAGCCAGGTTCTTGATTTGATCTTCAGCCACTCTAGAACACATGTTTGGAGCAAGATGTCACAGTTACTGATGAGAAAGTGGCACCTTGAAGCTTCTTCTTCATTTCACTTCACCTCAGTTCTCTCCCATTATGTCCCATTAAGGGCAAGTACACCGGTAAAAGGATCAGATAAAAACATTATTCAGACCATGATGGTTAAAAACCGTTAACCCTAACCAAGTCATTTAAGGCTCTGATGGAGACTTGGATGAAGGAAATTTTATATCTATTTTTAGTAGCTTTGTAAAAAAAAAAAAAAACCCTGCTTATTACAAATATGATTCAGACCAGAGGACTGTATCTTACTTGCCATCTCCACAATCTGGTCAAGTGCATTCCCTAGGTTATCTTACAAGCAAGTAATTAAAAAGGATGTAATGGATTCAATAAAAGCAGAATAAAACAGCGACATCAGAGACTTGTCAGTTTGAATTTTGATGAGCATTCTTAGACAAAAGTCGCTGCTGGTCTTTCTTCACAGCATTTGTGGTTGGTGTTACATTTAAATGCATTAATATGTATGTATGTTAACCACTGCTTTAAGGTTTTGAGTACAGATTGGACAATGATGAATTTACCATTTTTTAATTTATTTTTGTGCACAGGTTTTTATTGCAAACCATGGCCAAGGAGTGAACATACAGAACCCATACCATAAAGCCCTCACCCACATTGAATTTTAGCAATACATCCCACAGATATTACCACTCAATTCTATCAAAGGCTTTGGCAAAGTTGACAGACAGCACAGACCTCTTGGAGTTGATCTGAATCTTCTATCACATGTAACAAATGCACAACATTGTCCGCCACAGGTTGGTCTCTCATGGATCCAGTGCCCAGCACATGTAGGCTATCTTGATGTATAAAAAGTGCTGGATTGTAAATACTGTAATAAAGATTGGTTTTACTTGATATAAAATGATTTTTTTCCAGAAATAAAAAAAAATAATCAGAAATTGTATTTCCCTTACTTTAGAGTTATACATGGTCCTTTGTATATGTATGTGTGAATAATTGTATTTGTATGAATTTTGTGCTTTTTCCCACTGTTCACCATTGTCACAGAGTGTCAAACCTCATGTTTGATTAACGTAACCAACATAAAATCAAAAAGGGCATGCAGTTTTAATAACATATACTCAATTTACATGGAAAAATTTGCAATCAACATTATTAAGTCTGCACGTTGGGAAGGATTTTTTTAACCCTGAATCCCAAGCAGTTTCTGGTCGTTTTGTGCTTATCTCACATTTTTCTTAGCATGGTCTCATTTTTCTCTGCAATATGAAGTCCAGCACCTCTATAGATTCAGGACAACCATGGCTATAGGCTGATGTAACTCAATTATGTCTTTATGCAGTGTAACAATATTTAAAAGCTGCAAATCATTAGATAAAAGAAAAACAAACATACATCTAAATATTTATAACATTTATCATATCATTAATATTTATAATAAATATTAATTATCATTAAAAATCATTATATTAATATTATCAATTCACAGTCTACACTGCAGAGGCAATCTGCAAAGCACTCTTTCTTTTGTAAAAACGACAGTTTGCTGGTAAAAGTTTGCCCTGTAACAGGTCTTTAAGGCACTGCAGCAGGTGTCCAGCTCAGCACTTAATGCGAATTGCTCTGAGCAGGACTATGAGCCTGCAAAACACTGTGTGGGATGGAAATTCAATGATTTTTTTACACAGTAAGAAGCTTAGACTTATTTATTTATTTATTAAGTTATTTTTTTTTATTTTTTTACAGAATTTAGCCAAAGCAAACTGTTAGTTTCTGCAAATTGTCAAAGAAGACATAAGAATTAAAGCAAAGTGGAGGAAATCTTAGAAAATTTGTTGCTGACATTACTTATGATACATTCAGGTACCCTCGGAAACTTGAAAATCAAACAATTACAATAGGACAAATGGTTTGTAAATGCCAGTCATTTCAATATAAGTGTTTTTTGATCCCGTCGGCGGAATCGGATAGCGACGGGTTAAACTATATTTGCCGTTATTTCTTTGCTATTGATGGGTTTTTGTCTCTTTAAGCTGGAGTTTCCCAAATTACAGAATCTTTTGAACGCAGCTTCTTCAAACTGAGGAAAGGCAGCAGAAGGCGCGCTGTGTTCTCTTGCCGACCGTTAACCGAACAATAGAAGGCACGGTAAGTTCCAAATGACAAATTAGTTAATTTATCCATGTTGGAACTTTATGCACATATTGTTTTTAATTGGTAGAGGGTAGTGTTGCAAAACCAGTCGAGTAACTGGTGAAAACTGTAGTATAATAGTGTTTGAAAACTTTGTTAGCTAGCTAAATTGGAATTTCCCCTTGTGGAACTAATAAAGGAATATCTTAATCTTAATACATGGGACTGTATCATGGTTCAGTGCTGAGAACGTTCTGGGTTCTGGCAAACTGGGGTAACTTACTGAATATCATGGATTTATTTAGTCCAAAACCCATTTTCTTAACCGCTGTAGCCCCATAGGGCCCAAATTTGGGTCTGCTAGGGTTCAGGAGAAAAGCTCCTCGACACAGCAGCACAAAAATATGCATTTTGAACACTTCATTTCTTAAATTTGTCTTTTATTTGACAAAATACATATATATTTGATCTTTGGCTCAATATGCACTGTTTTCAAAATCCTTGCCTAATTATATTGTTATCAAACTTCTCTAATTTTGCTCTGCATCACTTTATAACAATAATCCATTACAGAGAGGATGTAAAAATAATTTATTATTCATTTTTAGAGTTCTGCAGCCACTTCAGCATCATTTCTGAGCGATATGGGTCACATTTTTTTGCTTTTTTTTAAGGCAAGGATGATATTTTCAGATTATTCTGACTTCTATCTTCATTTACTCTGTCCCAGTAATGCATATACTGATAATTACACATCTGGACAAATCTCTCAAGTGTTCCTTTCATTATGACACCAACATTTTTCAAATAGACCTTGTGGTTGCAGAGATGCACTCGTTTCTTTATGGGTCATTTTGATGCAGAAAGGCTTAAAAGGGGTTGGGGCTAAGCAGGTTAAACTGTGGTACAGCTACTATTGTACATATAAATCATGTATGTGTATGTATGTGTTTTTTTTCACCCCAAGATTACTACTTTGAGTGTCATTGGTGGCACTGACACAAAAGACACGGTGTGGCGATTGATGAAGCACTGGCAAAGCTGTTGAACTGGCGTGGGATAAATGGAAAAACTGCTTTCCACAGACTGCAGCTTAAAGATGTACTAACTGGTAAGTGTTAATTGGAGGTTATATTGTCTACTATGTGACAAATGAATTGGTCTAATTACATTGTGTTCCGCTCCCATAAAAAAAAAAAATGATATTAAACAAATTTGCCCAAAAATAAACGGGCAAAACATTGAAAGAGTGAGTGCTACGAAATTCTTGGGGATCTATATTGACGAATTCCTTAATTTTAAAAAAAACATATTGACGAACTGATCACTAAATTGTCCAAATATGCTGCTCTGTTTTTTAAATTGAGACATTATCTTCCACTCTCTGCACTTCTCACTCTGTATAAATCTTTGTTTGAACCTCATCTACAATATTGTAATATCATATGGTGCAATACATTTCCATCTCACTTAAAAAAGCTTCAGATACTCCAAAAAAAAGTCATACGCGCCTTAACATGGTCGATATTTAACTCCCCCACAAAAACAATCTTCCATCTCCACAATCTTCTGAGGCTCAGTGAATACAACTACTTTCAGAATGCTTGTATAATGTTTCAGACTGTCCACAAATTAAATAGTAAACTATGTCACCTCATCCCAATCTGTGCTCCTACGCACACTTACACCACCAGGAAAAAAAACCTAATCACTGGGAAAAAGAGAAGACTAAAATGTACAAGTTTTAGCATCGTGTGCAGAGGACCACAGATCTGGAATGAGCTTGATGAACAATTAAAAATGTCACATTCTGTTTCCATATTCAAGAAAAAACTAAAAACTCAACTACTAGAAATGTATGTTTAATGTGCTGATTGGAAATTGTATTAACACCTGAACCTTGCTTGCACGTGTTAACTCCTCCTTGTTAAAACTACTATTTGGTACTTCAAATTGAATTCAACGTAACCTGAACATTGAGATTGTCTATTGTTTATCTGTATGTAAATTATCTGTTCGTATGTCGTCTATAATTATATGGATTATCTGGCCAATATCCTATATTCATGGTAACCTGGGCCCCCTATTTAAAAGCTTTAAATAGTTTCCTTGGGGTGACCATTTTCACACATCTGCCTGTGTAAAATATTGGAAACAAAAATATGTGTTGTATACACCATGTATTGTATTGTTTTGATGTGTGAATAAAACTAAAAACTAAACTAAATGGTTTACCTGGGTGGGCCACCCCAGTGAAGCCTATTTATAACAAACACTGAAAAGTATAGACCCTGAATATAGGACAGCCTTAATTTTTCAGGTTTAGCAAGAGAAAGAAATTCTTGTTATACTATGTAAGGGTCAATATAGTAGCAGGCCATGCTGCTTTTCTCATCATTTTTCACCATTGTTTGTCATTTTGTTCTATCAAGAGCTTACATATTTCCCCCATTTTTAGGAACACTTAGAAACAATCGACTTACTGCCAGTGCAACGGACGAGGAAGTGGAGGCATATATAAAGAGATGGCTTCATCTTTCTGGAGACAGAGATGGCGGAAGGAAAGAGAGGGAGGAGAAAAAGCGGGCCTCACAGCACTTGCGTAAGTCAGCTACAAAGCCTGTTTTGCAATATACGGTGCCAAGACGAGTATGTGGACTATTTGGAATAGTTTTCTGCATTAAATGTTCATTAGATAAGTAATATACTTCAGTGATTCCCAAACTGGGATACACAAATTGACATAGGGGGTATGCGAATACCTGTCAGGTTTCAAACAGTTGTTTTAGTAGTTCAAGTTCAAACTGGCAAATGTTTTGTCCGCCAGTCTAGCCTTCTTTAACCCTTACCTCAGGTTAAATCTGGTCCAGCTCTCCGTTTAAAGGGTTAGATTCTATCTGCCTATTAGTATTCCAGCTAACAGGATTCAGCAGAATAATTAAGCTGGAGTCGAGGGATACTCGCCTAGGTTCTAACTGCCTTATATCCAAACGTCTCACCCCTCTTATCTGATAAATACTATCCCACTAAGCAGCCCTTCTAAGTAGTAGCTATTGATTTATCAATCACGTTCGTGAATGGCAGCTCCCCTCTAAGGACTGCATGCACTTGGTGCTATTCCTAGGTTCGTTTTAGAGGTTTGGAAAAAACTAACCTCAGGGGTAATGTTTAAACACTCTCAAATTGGACTAAGTAACCTTTAAGAACCATTAGATTGAATGCACACAATCAACTTAACTTTTTACCACTATGCAGCGTAACTGACAATCTTCTCTAATTAGTACATTTAGGAGAGAGAGCGGACAGCGTGGCCACTACTGTACCACCCAATCTTGACTTGCGTCTGGGAGGAGTCATCAGTTGTCCAGAGGACTCAGTACGATTTCTTCTTGGCGGACAAAAGGATTTCTTCCCTCAGCAGGGGGAGCGGAGGAGTCCCGTATGCCAATCGTGGTCTGACAGTTATCTCTGGAATCGGCTGGAACGTTAGTGCTTACGCTCCGGCTGTCTTCTCTGTTGGATGGTGGTGATGGAGAACCCTCGTCTGTTCAGGCTGTAGTGGGTCACTGGATCTCCCAGCCCCGGGGAGGGGAACAGCCCAGTGCTTTTGCCTCCTTTGCCTCTCTGGATGTGGTCGGTTCTTTCCTCTATTGGTCTCTTCTGGATAACTGCAGAACCTCTTAGGACTCTCCGTTTGGCAGAGTGTGGTCCTCGCTTGTTGAACAAAGTCAGAAAAGGACTTTGCTTCCAACGATGTCCTCAGCGATCTCTGGAGCCTAAGTCCTGCGTTGTCTTCCCGTCTCTAGGGCAATAGATGCGACGAAGAATCTTCAGAACTCCGGCCAAGTTCCCTTTGCAGCTCTTCTGGCAGCTCCGGCAAACGTCTCCCGTTCTGTGCTTGTAGTACTGCTCTTTTATGCTCTCTCCCCTACACACATATCTGGCTAGGTACGCCCCCGACACCGTCTAACTCATGCAATCAACTTGTTGTCACATACAGCAGTAATACAGAAGTCATGGTTTTACAGCAAATACACAGTGTTCACATTCTGTGGTTAACACACACACATTTCAACAGGCCCTTCTGGGTTTTCCCAAACTTCCCTTTTTTCTGAGGAGGTTGCTGTGTCACTGTGACTGCTGTGTCATGGTGATTCTGCACTTCTGCTTTCTTAAGGCCTGCACACACACAGAGCTTTAAACAAGGATTACTTTTACACAGAATCACTCTTTAAATCATACTTCTTTGTCTAAATATAATAAACATAATAAATCATCTGAATCATCACTTTAATCAAATCAAATCAACACTCTAGAATATATATATATTTCAGCAAGCATAATCATGTGGTGAACTTATAATGTTTCTTCTCCAGATCTTTATTTGTCTGCTTCAAAACCTTTGTTATTTTTAGGCTTAAGTGGGCCTGTGTGCTCTCTGAGACCTCAACATCTGCATCTTACTTGACAGTTTGTATTGTGAGATTTGATAAAGGCCTGAAGTGTGGGCAGAGAGGCTGGAGGACGCATTGGTGAGGTATCTGAGAGAAAGAAATCTGTCCTGAATAAGTTCAGTCAGACAGCCTTCTTATTAAAGCTATGGGGAGTAAAGGTCCTTACACACCGGGAGCGATGCGAATAAACGATGCGAAATTGCGAAATATTCGGATGCGAGTTTTGACACACCTGTCCATACATATCAAGCACGATGCGTTTTTGCGACTTTCCGAAGGGGAGGAAGACGTTGCCGTAATGTATTTCCACCTCTTCTGTTTTCCACCTGCCTGGCCACTCCTCGTCATTTCTCCCTCCTCTATCTTCTTTCTCACGTACGTGTCCCTCAAATTCCTCCACATCTTCTTCACTTCTTCAACTATAAAGTATGAATAATAATAATATCTACCATATGCCACAGATACTAAAAGCAGAAAATACAACACCGGACGGATTATTTTCAGTTCTGATTAGATGCGTTGCGATGTCTTTCTGTCTTGATATCATGTACTGTAATGTGAGTCGGGGCCAGTACCGGGTAAGCACAACATTAAACTATAATCCATAAACGTAAGGTAACAACCGAGACCTAATTGATGACCGTGACATCAACGCAATTGACAGTGAAAAGTATGTTGTATGCTGGTGAATGGGACGTCGCAACAACACGCAATCCGATTGGTCAGAAGTGGTCACAAAGAATGCGAAAGTTTAGAAAAATCGACCATGATCCGAAAAAATAAATGCCGCAAAATCGCTGAGCGAGAAAACGTTGTCGATGTGAACGCGTGTATTGACAAGATACAGGTTCGAAAAAAAATATTGACGTCCGAAAAAAACGCACGTAAAAAACGCACCCGGTGTGTAAGGACCTTAACAGCTTCAAGTTCATAACTGAATGTGATCCAGAAATATACTTTTTTTTCCAAAAGTGAACTGGTTGCCCACTGACATTGCTGGTAAATAAATCTATTTAGTGAGAAATAATTCACTTGAAAGGATTTTATTGGTATGTTATGCATGTTAACTGTGGAGGCGGGGGTGGCAGCAGGCTTACAGACACATTTCTTTTTCTAGCTGCTATAAGTGCATGAGAATAGGGGGTACATGACTGGAGGTCAAGTGTCTGAAGGGGTACAGGCTGCAAAAAGTTTGGGAACCACTGATCTACTTCATACGTATAGACACAAACAATGTGCTCTAAATTCATGACTCGCCAGTGGCAAGGTGCTGGGCAGCACAACCTGTGCAGTGTTAATAAGGTGAGGCGCAGCCCCGCAAGCAGGCAGTTTGGTAAATTGGTAGACTGAGGTGCACTGGGTGTGGCCACGCACTGAGAGAAGGTGTCAAAGCCATTTCATCTGAAAAATGACAGAAGTTTTCCTGATAACTGATACTCGCCAGCGGCACAGAAAGTGAAAGCTCACCAATTCCAACATGGTTAAGTTTTGGGGCAGTGGTAAATTTGTAGACTGGTGGAGCAGTGTGTGCACATCACACACATTAACTGACATTTTTATGAGTTCCAATTTTCAAATGAGAAAAGGGAGACTCGATTGTTTCCTGAGTTTTGTCTACCATCATCCAAATGAACTTCATGGTCCCACAGGGGAGACATTTACCAGCAGAGAGTAATATGGGACACCTTTCGTCAAATTTTGACAGGTCCCAATCAGAAGCTGCCACGTCACAAGGGGGCGGGGCTAAGGCGGGTCCCGTCCAATCAGAAGCTGCCATGTCATAAGGCGGGCTATGATATGGGATCCAATGAGAGACGGCCACGTCATAGAGTCCCTCCCCCGTCCGCCATTTTTGTAGTTTTTATTTTTTAATAAAAGGAAATGACGAATTTAAAAATGCCGGAAAGGATAATTTCAAAAATGATTTATAGCAGGCATAATAATAATAATAAAGGGTCATCCAATGAGGTGTGAGGGGAAGGGCGAATGAGAACCAATGAGAAGAGGAGGTGGGGTCTTCTTTATATATAAATGGCAGTAGGCCTTTCTGTAGGCCGCAAAGCGGAATAGAACTCACCATGGCTCAGAAAATGTTGGACGTCCGGGGGTACGCGGTTCCCCGGCAAATCTCGGGCCCTGCCGCATCCGGAGCCGGCGGTCATCAGCGAGACGCCCATCACCATTTTCCGCGAGACGCCCTCGATGCTGCGGGCCCCGAGGAGATCCATGATGTACCTCCACCGGACCCAGCTGCCTCCGGCCGAGTCTCTGGAGGAGGAACGGCCTCTCAAGGCCTACGGAATGCCTGGCTCCTGGGGCTGGATTGTCAAGTACAAGACCGGAGAGCTCTGCTTCTACCAGCTGGAGGAGGGACAAATGCGGAGGCCTCTATCCGTCTCTGCCACGTTGACCTCCATCGACTGGAGCGTGCTGAAGATGGTCATGCAGCAGCATCTCCGAGAGACTTCTCAGGAAAATACAGCCGAGCCTGTACCCTCTAAACGGGCAAAGTTGGAAAACCTCCCTGCTAGTACAGAGGTGCTCCTGAAACGAACGGTCTTCAGCGCGGTATGGCAATCCAAAGTTGCGGGGTCTGGCAGATGGTACTTCAGAACCACCCTCCGATCAATGGGGAAGAAGAAGGCCGCAGAGTTCTTTGTTTTGGAGAGTTACAACGCTGACTGTGGGGTATTTCATACTGTCCTGGTCTTACCGCTGGCTGCATGGATTGAGTGGATGGAGAAGGCCGCAGAAAAGATCACCACTCTCTTTTCTAATTGCCGGAGTTGGAGGGATACTCTATCCGTCAAAAAAACTTTAACATTCTAAGATCACGCCCTCTACTTCACAGCCACGCCTCTTTTTCCGTCATCGCTTCATCACCGCCCACCCCTATGCCTTATAAAGATGGTCGGTTGAACCGATGATCACAGAGCCTCTCAACCTGCCTACTGATCAACATGAGCCAGATCAACCAGCAGCCCAAAAAACGCTTGACAACCACCGCTGCTCCGCCAGAGTGGTATCCGTGTCGCAGAAAGCTCTTTGGTTCTGCTGACTCGTCGCAGGAGGATTCGATGCAGTTTGACTGCTCTCCGGAACTCAGCATGCCGACCCTCTTTGCGGACTGTTCTGAGCCGACTCCTCCCGGATTCCCGGCAGCAGAAGGCTCAGCAGAAGCCCCAGCAGCAGCAGAAGTCCCAGCACCACCACCGCCATCGCCAGCCTCCCCAGAAGCGGTACCCCCAGAGGCAGCGGCGGAAGCAGCACCACCTTCACCAACACCAGAGGATGAGGTGGATGGTTGGGTGTCATCGATGCTCATCAGCAGCATCAAAACGGTTGTGTTTCATCTTTTTTTTTTTTTTTTTTTCCCTTTTTTTTGTCTGCAAGTCCGCTCAAAAATGACACCAACCACTCATGGTGCCACTGCTTAAGCTTCATGTGCAATTTTTTTCTTCTTTGTGACTGTGACCATCACCGGCCCTCATGGCAAATTAACCTATCATGTTTATTTCAAGCTGTTTTCTACATTATGCCATTGAGGGCTGTGCACACCCAAGTGAAACATAAAACAAACACAGGACAGACAGAAAGGTGAGGCATAGACAGTGTTCTAAGAGAAAAGGTGCATTTTATTTGTTTGTACTCTTTAATTCACACCTTAAAACCATTTACAAATCTAAAACCCTTCACAAACACCTAATACGACAAAGTCCCAACTGGATCAATCATGAAGATGTCAGGAGGCCAAAAGAAGGATAGATAGAGCAGAGTGAGATCCACAGACACTAACCCAGCAACCTCCACTGACTCAGCAACCGGAGGAACACACTCTATTGAGTTTTGGTAGGTGCCGGTGTGGTGGGTCTGGCATGCATGAAAACCTCCACCAAAAGGAGGGAGCTGTCCCCTCCAGCCCAAGGAGGTCCACCCAGCCCCCCCGCAGGAGCCACCAAGCGGAGACCCAGCCCAGGAGCCCGGAGCGACCCCCCCCCCGACACAGCCAGAGCCCCAAGGCCCGGGCAGCAGAACGGGCCATAGCGGACCCCCACGGCGCCCCACCGGCCCACAGCCCCACTTCCCCCACGACCACCCGCCCTCCCCCCATCCCCCCCCACAACCCGACCCCCCCGCCCCCCAGACCCCAAACCCCCGCCCCCTCCACCGTCCCACCCCCCCGCCACCCACCCACGCCACCCCCCCTCCCCCACCATGCCGCCCACCCACAACCCACCCCCAACACCCCCCCCCGCAAGCCCAAAATGTGAATGTGTATGTGGTGTGTTAAAATTGGGGGAAGAAGTGTCAGGGTGGGGGCATAGACGGGGGGGCCACAGCACAACACTGCACTGGGGCCCATCCCGTCTAATGACGTCCCACCCCATAACCACCCACCCCCAGGTAGGAATTGTGGAGTAGGAATAGTACCTCTCCACCCCCCCCAAGGGATATGTTGTGTGCCCTATGTGTATATTTACAAGTTGTATTGTGCGAAGCTTGTGAAGTGATTTAAGAGGAGCGATCAACGGGGCCCCACCCAGCCAGGCGGAGGGAGGTGGGCGCGCGCCCAGTGCCCCCCCATACACCCCCCCACCCCAATCCCCAACCCCCCACCCCACCCCCAGCCCCGGCTCCCCAGCGGGCAGACGGCGCAGGCCAGGCCAGAACGCCCCCGCGCACCGCACCCGGTCCCCCTCCCCCTACCCTCCTCCCCCTCAGCCCCCCAAGCCCCCCACCCCATCCCACACCCGCCCTCCCATCCCACACCCATCCCCCGCCCCACCCCCCAGGGGGAGGGCGGAAGGCAGGAGAAGGAGGGGGAGGAGGAGACGACAAGAAAGGAGAGGACAGGCAGCAGAGCGGGAAGACGAGGGGGAGGGAGGAGGGAGGGGGCGAGGGAGAGGGGACAAGGAGGCGGAGGAAGACGGGAGGAGGGAGGCGAGGGGGGAAAAAGGCAAGGAGGAGGAGGGGGAGAGGAGAGGGTACCACGGGGCACCCAGAGACCCACCAGGCCGGAACCGCAACCCCTAGCCGAAGAGCAACAGGCCATGCCGGAACAGCGCCGCCCCGAGCCCCCGGGCAACACCCCCGCACAGCACCCGCCGCGGGCACCGGGAGACGGCCGAGACGCATTGCGACCCAGCAGAGACCCGGGGGGCAGCGCCCGATCCAGACGGCCGCCAGGCCACCACAAGCGCCAAGGGAACCACGGGAGGCCAACGACACCACACAAAGCGGCCACCCCCATGAAGAGAACACGACAGGCGACCCAGCCCGACCGGGCGCCAGACCCAGACGACCGCCGGGCCGCCATCCACGACATTTTTAGTCGCAGATGGCGACCCGGCGGGCGCCCAAACCAGGCACCCGACCGAGCCGAACCGCCCACCATGCCCCCCCACAGAAGCAGCCACCCCGCAGGACGCCACCAGCCCCCCACGACCCCCGGCCCCCGAGGCGACCCGGCGCCCGCCCAAACCGAGCGCCGCCCGGGAAACAAGGCCAACCACATCGAGCCACAGGGGACAGCACCTGGAAGATTAGCCAAGCATGCAGTAACACCAAGTTAGCCATTCATGCATATAGACAGAGGATCCTTCAAGACAGAGGGTCTTGAACTTCTGAATAATATGAGCCACTGTTGTCACAGGAACTTCAAGCTGTTTAGAGATGGTCTTATAGCCTTTACCTTTAAGATGTTTGTCTATCATTTTTTTTCGGATGTCCTGGGACAATTCTCTCCTTCGCTTTCTGTTGTCCATGTTCAGTGTGGTACACACCTTTTCACCAAACAGCAGGGTGACTACTTGTCTCCCTTTAAATAGGCAGACTGACTGATTATGAGTTTGGAAACACCTGTGATGTCAATTAAATGACACACCTGAGTTAATCATGTCACTCTGGTCAAATAGTTTTCAATCTTTTATAGAGGTACCATCATTTTTGTCCAGGCCTGTTTCATTAGTTTGTTTTTTTAAATAATTATGTTAATCAACAATTCAAAAGTAATGGCTGTTTTTGATTATTTAATTTTCAATAAATTTTTATTTATTATTACTTTTGTGAGTTTCAAGTGATTTCAGTGAGAATTGTGGGTTTTTCCTTCTTTAACTGAGGGGTACCAACAATTTTGTCCACGTGTGTACATATATACATACCTTCATATATATACACACAATATATACATTATTTTATAGTAAATAAACGAAGCTCTTTCTTTTCACCATACTGATCAGAACAGCCAGGGAGTGGTATTGGGGTCCCGGTACAGTTGGCCGTCAATATAAAGTTTATCTACAACCAAGGTAGACCGTTTACCCTTCTGTCTGTTCTGCTTCAGTATGGGAAACAATACCTTCCGCCGCTCGTTTATCTCTCTCGGGAATTGATCGTTCATTCCGAAAGAGGTCCCTTTAAGCTCCCGTCCTTTACTTTTAACTAATTCTTTCTGTTTAAAATGTTCGAATTTAGCGATAATAGGACGGGATTTATTGGCTCTACGGGCTCCGAGCCTGTGAACGCGGTGAAAGGAAATATTATTCACCGTTTCCTGGGGAATTTTTAAAGCCGTTGTCATAAATTTCTTAATTTCTGTCTCCGGATTATCTGTGGTGCTTTCAGAGATTCCTGAAAATATTAAATTGTCCCGCATACTACGGGACTGGACATCCAGTACAGTTTCTTTAAGCGCTTTATTCTCCCTTTTAATCGTTTCCAGCTCGGTTGTAACTGCGGAAAAGTTAGAACGTAGTTCCGCGTTGTCCAGTTGGAGCTCACTTACCTGTTGATAGGCGTTCTCCAAACTTACCTTCAGGTCTCGAATTTCGTCGCGGAGGACGCTGAGAACATCTAACTTTTTATTTATTGACTCCAGGACGTCAACCGGGACGTCCGTTGTAGCTAGGTCGTCCGTATCAGTCGAGGAATCGTTTTTCCTCTTTTTAGACGGATTGTCGCGGTTCGGGTCTTCCATGACGCAGTTGTAAAAATATCCGTCGATAAATCGCTCGAGGTCCTCCACGGTGGGTGGTGCTCCAAATCCGCAGTTCGAGGAAGGAAATATCAATAATTAAATGCAAGTAATGCGGTGATTAAATTTAATTTTGTTTCGAGAAAGAGCTAAGACGAGTGAATTCTATTTCAGCAGCAGGGCGCCGCCATGTTGTATTCCGAAATCTCACTGGCAGTCTCACGAGAGTCACAGCATAGCCTCCATTCTCCTCAGCAGCCCCTGATGGAAAAAAAAAAAAAAAACTTACTGGGTTGTGTTTCATCTGCTGAACCTCATCCTCTGCAGTTATCGGCGCGAGCAGTGCTACGGCTGTCAGGTCGACCATCCCAGTCAGACACAGCACGAGTGTCTGGAGAAGTTGGACAATGATTACTTTCAGCTCCACTTTCACAGGCTGATGGGGAGGCTTTTCACCCCTCGTTTCATCCCGACCATTCAACACCTTCTGAACATCCGCAGAATCTCAGCCGATGATGCCCGAGTTCAAGCTGTGGCGGAGACTCTGCTGTATGAGCTGAAAGCAACCAAAGAGTTCAGACTTCCCATCAGTGAGATGTACGACGACCTGATTGGGGAGGATGTGGTGAAAATTGGGCAACTGCGGATGGTGACTGCATTCTGGAAGGGTAGCAGCTGTTGATCATGGGAAATGTGTGGACGACACCCGAGACGGCCGACTTGTGCTGGATAAATCTTTTGGATCAAGCGATCAAAAACAGACTTTCAACATGTACAGACACTATCACCGGTACCAGAAGCGTGGAAGTTAAAAGACTAGAAAACATTTTCAACATGGTGCGGGCACACTCCGTGCATACACCCTGGGAAATAATTGTACAAACCACTGCAAGAATTAATGGACCTGTGTCAGAAACTTTTAGAAAAATAATTCAAGATTGGACTATGGACTCTTTTCAAGTGAAATCTTCTCATTTATTCTCTTTGTACGCTTTGTTTATTGATGTGATATGTTACCGTTTGCAAGACAACTTACCCTTGAATATCTTGTTGGAACTGAACGCATTACAATGTGACATGGAACATGCTTTTGATGCGTCTCTGTTATACCAAGCTTTACAGATGATACGAGCCTGATTAGTTTGAAGTGTTTTCTACTCTGTTGATGTATCCTTAAATATTTTCTGCTGTGTTGATGTATCCTGAAAATTTGTTTTTTATTGTTTGTCAATAAAAAGAATGAGAAATAATGAATCTTTATTTTAAATGTGTGCATTTCCTGGTTCTTTTCCAAAAACGTGAGAGAAACCCGTGAGCAATGTGTCTGGCAGACGCATCATGAAAAAGCTTTACAATCCACCCTCACACATGAACAAATGAAAGGTGTGAGAACATATGCTGGCTCTGCCTCCAATAATATATGTATCATACACATATCACTAATGTGGGGCAAATAAAGAATATCGCTGTCAAAACAAGCAGACTCACCGAGCGGGTTCCGTGGGGAATGGCTAACAGGGGTTGACCCAGAACACAAAAAAGACAGTTCATACAGTACATCTCTTTATTGTAGATACGTAGCCAATATTTGTTTCCTAGCATTGGCAAGCAACATTTGGACAATCCATTGGTAGCTAGTTCATGGATGCTGCTGTCCAAGGAAGGCTGTATATTGTGATGGTAATGCCAGTGCCCATGAAGACCCGTTCCAATATCTTGGCTACCTCGGTCCACTCCAGTTGATCCAAGCCGCAGCCAATACTGTGAGAACACGCAGCAAGAGAGGACAGACAATCAGCCGTTATCACTGTTGATACTATCATACCGGGGATACCACATCGTTCACATACCGAGGCATCGACAGCTTGTGTACTCCGTTCCGTATACAATGTGACCTCATATCCTCAAGGCTGTGTAGTAGACTGGTATATGTGGTTTATGAAAGGCTCTTTGTTTTGTAACCTGGAACAAGAGACGTGTATATAGAGGTTTTGCTCGCACAATTCAACATAGCCACATAACAAGCATGATGGATTAAGGTGGGTGCAGTTGGCGCATACTAGATAGTAGATGAAACGGCCTTCTCTCAGTAGCACAGCACATTGACCGGGCGCCTTCCCTGTATGAGACACACATGGAGAGCTTCAACAACCCAAACTCTTGGAGGGGCAGGGGAGGTGAATTCTGCTTACCCTTCTTACTCACTCTGTTTCAGTAGCTCGGAAACACCTTTAAACTTCTGTTTAAACAGCACCGCTATGCCCGCTCCCATGCGACAGTCCGCACTAATACAGTGCGCCAGCGCCTCATCGTTGGGACAGTCGAAGAGATTGCCGGTGACTTGTTTTAGCAGCTCCGGCTTCACTTGAGGACTACGTCTGTCAGCCATAAATGCAACTAAATTATTCCAGCTTACAAGTGGTTCACAGGCTTTCCTCCGAGAGTACCAAGCTCCTCAACCCCGGATACTGAAGTGTAAATGAAGTCTTCAAAAAATCACCAAGAGAAGTCAGCATTCGAAGGGCAGCAGGATTTATTTGTCAACCAAAAAACAATAAATCCAGGAGTAATTCTTAGCAGTGATAACACAAGAAGAAGAACTGAAGATACTGAGCTGTGCACCATTTTTATGCTGTGAGCGTCGGTCATTTTTCCACGCCTATAAGGGCGTATGATAGGAGTGGCAGTTTTGACGCGGTTAAACTTTTCTCAATCTGTTGGTCAGAGCATAACATCAGGTTATCATATTTCACCCCTGGAACACTTTACAGAAGACATGCGCATTAAGTGATCATCAGGCCATCTTTTACAGAGAACACGTCCACACATGTTCAAACTTTTTGCTCCACATCTTACCCTCTTTATTTTGTGATAGATTTCATACATATTATACCATTATATATTTTATACGTATGTTTCACATCTGGTTTTACTGTTATTAGACTGAAGAGTCTAATAGCATTTACCATAATAATAATATCATCTTTTACTTATAGCACATCGTGTCCAAAAACAATACACTACAATACCCCAAGAGGCTCTGTATGGTGACAGGACATGCGCCGTGAGGTTTTGGTACGCTGGAAAAATTGGCCCGAGAAATTTAACAGCTAGGTAGAAGGTGTTGAAAAACTTATTAAAAAAAAAAAAACAGACTCCAAACCATCCCCTATCTGGAACCAGCAACATGCTGTTTCTCTCAGTTTCACCGAATGCCCCTCTACCTGTCTGTTTCATACATTTTTACTGAGTGCTTTTAAACATTTGTTCTTTCTTTTTGCTTAGCACAGTTTAAGGTGTGTTTCAAGAATACATGAATGTGTTGTTGCCCAATTGCAGGTTGGACTCTCAAGTCAAACTTGACATTTTCCTCCTCTGTTGTTTCAACTTAATGTATTTGATGGTGAGACGCAGTAGGCAAATGTGTAGATGTTATGTTGGTAAACATGCCATCTACACAGGCCTAAACACAGGAAGGAAAGCAAAAAAAAACTCTATTGCCTGTTTTTGGTCAGCACCTAATCCTTTGAGAGTTAATTTGTATCTCTGTGACAATTTGGCATGCATTGTTGAACTTTTCTTTTCAGTTCTTGTTTGAAAGTGCATCTTATGTTACGATTGATTATCTTATGAGTCCTCTCCTCACAAGTTCCTCCCTATGCCATCTCCTGTCACCTTCAGTATTCGGTGTGTGTTGTGTAGTGCGACTCTGATGAGTTGTAGCCCTCCCCATGTCTAAACTGACCTGCTGAATCCTGCTCTGCCCAGTACTCCCAAAGTCCCTGCTTCGCACTTAGCACAAGTTCTGATCAGTGGTGGCGAGTCCATCTTTTTGCCTTTTCTCACCAGAAGTTAGTAGCTCTCCAGAAATTAAAATTTCTTTTTATTCAAGTGAAATTGTTAAAGGGGACAATGGTGTTTACTCAGATATAATGTCACGAGTGCACAAGTCCAGATTATGAAGGCAAGTTGTACATGGGATGAATGCTCAAGCGTCTTTCCAAATTCCATGTTCTGTCTTCATCTAGAACAAAAAAGATGAGGGATGGTGGTTCAAACTTGCTGTTCAGATGTTTAAAAGAAGGCAAAAAAACAATACATGTAGGTTTGGGAACATGTCTCGAGGTTCGGTCAGGGTAGCCCCCTGCCTGTCCTCGGTGAGCTCTCACCATCCTGACTTCTGTCTTTTAGTATGCAAACCTCGCTGAGTGTGCAGTGTAGCACCGGGTGCGCTCGACTCCTCAGTGGGCTGTGTGATTATGTAAAATGATCAGTCGTGGCATTTTCTGAAAGCACACAGGGAGATATTTGATACTTTTCGTCTTGCTCATGTTTATGTGCATTACCAGTTTGTCGGACACTGAATGTTGTACAATACATGCAGCTTCATGTTTAAAGCAATCCTTAAAGGAAAAATCTTTTGCATTTTTGATTTCAAAACATGTCAATTTTTAAATGTAGAGAAAGTAAAGATTGAACTTTAATCAGATGGAGTGTTTTGTTATTTTTTTTCTTACAAATATTCATGTTGTTAGTTTACCTCTGTGTCACTGAACTGTTAAACTTAGCATGTAGAGAATACGGCTTGCTTTGCGGGAAAAGTCCTGAATTTAATTTTAATCAAGACATTTTTTTTTTTTTGCTAAAAGTTAAGCCATTTTACTTGGAAGAATTGCTATTTGTGCCAAAGATGTATTTAGAATGTTTTAAGACATCTTTGTTATCTGTCAGGCTGTATGCTATTGCAAAGTGTAAGACAGTTACATCGAATTTCTGAAACAAAGTTTTAAAGTTAAAAACATCTTGCATGCTGGTTTGTTTTTATTCTTCTTTTCTGTCCTACATGATGCTGAAGATGTGGGACTAATCAGAGAACAGAAGAATGGCACGGTGAAATTACACTGAAATGCTAGGAGTGTACTAGGAATAGATTCGCCTTAGTGATTGTAATAGTATTTAAAGCAGACGTACAAATGCAGTATTTATTCTCTCTGTGAGAGTTGGAGCCGTGTAATGTTCATTCATTGTATTTTGCCTAATAACAGTAATTGTGACAATAGCCCTTTCCAGATGTTTGTGAAAGAGTAGCCTGTTATTTTTTTGTCCTATAGCCCACAGTTGATAACAGGTACATTTTCGATTGCATTTGACGGTTCTCTGTAGGCTTTTAAAGGAAGAAAACATAAGCTTTAGAAACTTTATATGTAAACCACCCCTGAATGTATAACTTAGTGTTTTCTCCATTTACCCTTCTAAGAATGAAGGAGCAGCAAATGTATTAATATGTAGAAAACCATTAAACATAATATGCCACAATATATTTATGATAAAGTTGTGTTGGCCCATACTTTAGAGGCAACTGCTGAATGATAACTGACTGTAAGCCTCCGGTTAAACAAGCCAGATTCAGACTTCTCACCTGTTTTAGGTAAATCCCTTTACAAGCTACAGAAATGACACATTCCCATCAAATAGTCTCATCTTTCTTTACTTCAAAAATTAAGTGTGACTGTTTTTTTTTTTTAGTTTTATTCGTATTTTCTGCAGAAATGCAGAGCAGGACATTTCTTTACAAAAATATCGTGGATCAATATTTGTTGGACAAGAATTTCTTTTAAAAGATCTCTTTTCTGTCACAGCTCTGTTTATATGTTCTTCAGTCTTTGTAAATTTGCTGGATGAATTGAGCGTATGTGTGTCAATTCTTCTTCAGCCAACTCTTTGTAATGCTAGTCCAATTCACATCAACTAAAATGTAACTCTTCATGCATTTATATGGTCTGATGAGCATTTCCATGTTTTTTTTCCTTCATTGAAGATTTATCTAGCTGAATATTTATTTTATTTGTGATTTTTTCTATCAATATATAATATATAATAGTTATATAGGTAAATATATTGAAGAGGAGAACATTTACCTTATGTCACGTATCTGAGCTGGTGGACCCGAGCAGAGAGCCACACATCCAAGACCTGAGGAGATGTAGAATGATTTATTGGAGGGGATGAATAATGGCGGATGGAGAAAGCCAGGGTGTAGGAGCGGGGGGTTCTGGGCAAGAGTGGGGGGGTTCCAGGCAAGAGTGGGGGGGTTCCAGGCAGGAGTGGGGGGGTTCCAGGCAGGAGTGGGGTTCCCGGACAGCTGGCTGCATGAAGGCAGGAGAAAAACAAGGTCAGAATTAAGCAGAAACTCAAACAGAAAACGTCAAAGGCAAGAGAGCAAACCGAACTGCATGGTTTCAGGTTCAATACTCTGGCAGGGAGTGGAAGGCTGAGCCGGTCTTTATTGCAGAGGTGAGTCGTTAGTGAATGATCGTCAGCTGTCCGGGAGCCGTGCAGGTAGTTGATTACCTGAGTGGAGTCAGCTGAGAAGCTAGACTCCACTCAGGCACCGAGCTGTAGGGGGAGAGACAGGGCAGAGGAGCGGATGGGAGACAACCAGACAAACAGGGCAGAGGAGCGGACGGGAGACAACCAGACAGACAGGACAGAGGAGCGGAACTGTGACAGTACCCCCCCCTCAACGGGCGCCTCCCGGCGCCCCATGGACCGAACCAACGAGGGGCAACCAGGGAGCAGACAGACACACAGACAAACACAGGGACCAGACAGAGCGGAAGGAACCAAAAGGACAGGAAGGGCAGAACGGGAGAGGGAATGAACTAAGACTGGGCTGGACTGGACTGGAGGAAAGGACAGGACAGGACAGGAGGACTGGACTGGACTGGAGGAAAGGACAGGACTGGACTGGACTGGAGGAAAGGACAGGACTGGACTGGACTGGAGGAAAGGACAGGACTGGACTGGACTGGAGGAAAGGACAGGACAGGACTGGACTGGAGGAAAGGACAGGACTGGACTGGACTGGAGGAAAGGACAGGACTGGACTGGACTGGAGGAAAGGACAGGACTGGACTGGACTGGAGGAAAGGACAGGACTGGACTGGACTGGAGGAAAGGACTGGACTGGAGGAAAGGACAGGACTGGACTGGAGGGAAGGAAAGGACAGGACTGGACTGGAGGGAAGGAAAGGACAGGACTGGACTGGAGGGAAGGAAAGGACAGGACTGGACTGGAGGGAAGGAAAGGACAGGACTGGACTGGAGGGAAGGAAAGGACAGGACTGGACTGGAGGGAAGGAAAGGACAGGACTGGACTGGAGGGAAGGAAAGGACAGGACTGGACTGGAGGGAAGGAAAGGACAGGACTGGACTGGAGGGAAGGAAAGGACAGGACTGGACTGGAGGGAAGGAAAGGACGGGACTGGACTGGAGGGAAGGAAAGGACGGGACTGGACTGGAGGGAAGGAAAGGACGGGACTGGACTGGAGGGAAGGAAAGGACTGGACTGGAGGGAAGGAAAGGACGGGACTGGACTGGAGGGAAGGAAAGGACGGGACTGGACTGGAGGGAAGGAAAGGACGGGACTGGACTGGAGGGAAGGAAAGGACGGGACTGGACTGGAGGGAAGGAAAGGACGGGACTGGACTGGAGGGAAGGAAAGGACGGGACTGGACTGGAGGGAAGGAAAGGACGGGACTGGACTGGAGGGAAGGAAAGGACGGGACTGGACTGGAGGGAAGGAAAGGACGGGACTGGACTGGAGGGAAGGAAAGGACGGGACAGGACTGGAGGGAAGGAAAGGACGGGACAGGACTGGAGGGAAGGAAAGGACGGGACAGGACTGGAGGGAAGGAAAGGACGGGACAGGACTGGGCCGGGCTGGACTGAGCGGAGCTAGGGACAGGACTGGGCCGGGCTGGACTGAGCGGAGCTAGGGACAGGACTGGGCCGGGCTGGACTGAGCGGAGCTAGGGACAGGACTGGGCCGGGCTGGACTGAACTGAACTGAGGGCAGGACTGGACGGGACTGGACAGGACTGAACTGAACTGAGAGCAGGACTGGACGGGACTGGACAGGACTGAACTGGAAGCAGGACCGGACTGAACTGAACAGGACTGAACTGGAAGCAGGACCGGACCGGACAGGACTGAGAGCAGGACTGGACTGGACCGGACAGGACTGAACAGGACTGAGAGCAGGACTGGAGTGGCCAGGCAGCAGCTCTGGGGGGTCGGCCCGAAGGCAGAACTGGTCGGGGATGAGTGGGCCGGAGGGTCCGTTCCGGTAGGCGGAGGTTCCGTTCCGGCGGGCGGACCGTAGGTCGGACTGGCTGGGGATGAGTGGGCCGGAGGATCCGCTCCGGAGGACGGACCGTGAGCCGGACTGGCCGGGGATGGACAGGACGGAGAGTCCGTTCTGGTGGGCGGCCTGGGGGGGTCGGACTGGACGTGGATGAGCAGGGCAGAGAGTCCGTTCCGGTGGGCGGCCCGGTCGAGGCTGGGCAAGCCGGAGGGTCCGTTTCGGGGAACGGCCCGAAGGCGGGACAGGTCGAAGCCGGACCGGCCTAAGGATCCACTTCGTGGGGCGGCCCGGTCGAGGCTGGGCAAGCCGGAGGGTCCGTTTCGGGGAACGGCCCGAAGGCGGGACAGGTCGAAGCCGGACCGGCCTAAGGATCCACTTCGTGGACCGGACTGGTCGGGGCAGGGCAAGCCGGAGGACCCGTTCTGGGGGACGGCCTGAAGGCGGGACGAGTTGAGATTGAACAGGGCGGAGGGCACGCTTCAGAGGGACGCCTGGAGGCGGGGCTGGCCGAAGCCGGACTCGCCGGAGGGTCCTCCTCCAAGGACGGCCCGGGGTCCGGACAGACAGGCGGGGCCGCTCCGGCGGGCGGCCCGGGGGCCGGACAGGGCAGAGGGTCCTCCTCCGAGGACGGCCCGGGGGCCGGACAGACAGGCGGGGCCGCTCCGGCGGGCGGCCCGGGGGCCGGACAGGGCAGAGGGTCCTCCTCCGAGGACGGCCCGGGGGCCGGACAAACAACTGGGTTGGAGGTGGGTCCTCCGGGGGCGGAGCCGGGTCCGGTGGGTCCTCCGGGGGCGGAGCCGGATGGGAGGCGCAAGGCCTCTTCATGGACTTGGGGGAGACCCCAGGCCCCTCCAAAGCCGCCGAGGCTCCAGGGAGCGGAGGCGGGGCGTCGACGGCCTCCTCAGGGAGCGGAGGCGGGGCGTCGACGGCCTCCTCAGGGAGCGGAGGCGGGGCGTCGACGGCCTCCTCAGGGAGCGGAGGCGGGGCGTCGACGGCCTCCTCAGGGAGCGGAGGCGGCGCAGGATCCAGGGGCCCCTCCGGGGGCGGCGCAGGATCCAGGGGCCCCTCCGGGGGCGGCGCAGGATCCAGGGGCCCCTCCGGGGGCGGCGCAGGATCCAGGGGCCCCTCCGGGGGCGGCGCAGGAGGGAAGGCGCAGAGCCTCTTCATGGACTTGGGGGAGACCCCAGGCCCCCCAACGCCGCCGAGGTTCCAGGAGGCGGAGGCGGGGCGTCGACGGCCTCCTCGGGGAGCGGAGGCGGGGCGTCGACGGCCTCCTCGGGGAGCGGAGGCGGGGCGTCGACGGCCACCGCGGGGAGCGGAGGCGGGGCCGGGAACTCCTCCGGGGCCGGAGCGGGAGCCGGGGGGTCATGGTGCCTCCTGGCTTTGCGTCTTTGACGGCCAGGCCGCTTGACAGGTGGTTCCATGGGCGGCAGAGAGCCAGGGCCCGGTTGGCTGCTGGGGGAGTCAGCAGGCGGGTCACTCAGAGGAGCACTCAAGAATTCATGCATGTAAGCAGGTAAGTGGTCGGCTAATCCGGGTCGCTGGCCTGCTAGTTTCCGGCCCAGGATTATGCTTGAGTCTTGGGGGTCTTCTCTCCACTTTTCCCACAACTCGTATAGCACGTTGAAAAAAATGCTGTGCTCCTCGCAGGAGGAGAAGAAGTCTATGGGCGCGTCTTGGGTTAGGGACTGGGTGTCGACAGGGTCCGGGGCTGGTGGCACAGGTGGAAGAGAAAATGGCTCGGGCTGGGCTGGGGACGAGAAAACTTGGTTGAGCAGGGTGACGAAGTGGTTTAATTGTGCCTTTGTGGCGGCAACATCCTGTAAGGCTTGGCTGTATTGAAGTATCCGGGTCGGGTCGGGGGCTTCCTGGGAGATCTGGCTGGCTAAGACGGCGAGTTGGGAGTACATCTTCTGATAACCGGTTGTAAGCAGACGGAAGGTTTGGTGAAGTTGCCTGATGTCGAATGGCGTGGGCAGGTCCGGCCTTGGCGGTGAGTTCTCCGGGTCCATGTTTGGCCAGAGTATTCTGTCACGTATCTGAGCTGGTGGACCCGAGCAGAGAGCCACACATCCAAGACCTGAGGAGATGTAGAATGATTTATTGGAGGGGATGAATAATGGCGGATGGAGAAAGCCAGGGTGTAGGAGCGGGGGGTTCTGGGCAAGAGTGGGGGTCCAGGCAGGAGTGGGGGATCCAGGCAGGAGTGGGGGATCCAGGCAGGAGTGGGGGATCCAGGCAGGAGTGGGGGATCCAGGCAGGAGTGGGGGATCCAGGCAGGAGTGGGGAATCCAGGCAGGAGTAGGGGTTCCAGGCAGGAGTAGGGGTTCCAGGCAGGAGTAGGGGTTCCAGGCAGGAGTAGGGGTTCCAGGCAGGAGTAGGGGTTCCAGGCAGGAGTAGGGGTTCCAGGCAAGAGTGGGGTTCCAGGCAGGAGTGGGGTTCCCGGACAGCTGACTGCATGAAGGCAGGAGAAAAACAAGGTCAGAATTAAGCAGAAACTCAAACAGAAAACGTCAAAGGCAAGAGAGCAAACCGAACTGCATGGTTTCAGGTTCAATACTCTGGCAGGGAGTGGAAGGCTGAGCCGGTCTTTATTGCAGAGGTGAGTCGTTAGTGAATGATCGTCAGCTGTCCGGGAGCCGTGCAGGTAGTTGATTACCTGAGTGGAGTCAGCTGAGAAGCTGGACTCCACTCAGGCACCGAGCTGTAGGGGGAGAGACAGGGCAGAGGAGCGGATGGGAGACAACCAGACAAACAGGGCAGAGGAGCGGACGGGAGACAACCAGACAGAGACAGGGCAGAGGAGAGGATGGGAGACAACCAGACAGACAGACAGACAGGACAGAGGAGCGGAACTGTGACACCTTACCATCCGTCAAGTTGACTTTTTTCCTTCAAGCAAAAAAAAATAAGGCGTAAGGTAAGTTGCAATACTTTCATTTTATTTTCTAAAACCTCTATGTAATTGCTAACAACTTGTAATGATTTTTTTGTCCACTTATAATATAAACATGTGGCACTGGCATGGCACGCAATGACATAATTTCTATTCAGTTAATTTGTAAAATGACTAGAAAATTTTCGGTTTTACATGTTTGTTTGTTGATTGGTTGTTTGTTTTTTTTCCACAGTGTTACACAAGTGAGTTTCCTCATTATAAAATCATTGGAGTCATTATCTGTAACACGTCAGTTTTTACATCTATTCATAGAAGCATCGATGTAATCATGTAATTTATTCATTTGATGTAAGTTGTAGAAATAAACTTAAACATATTTTGTTAAGATCGTTTTTTTTTTTTTTTTTAATCAATTTGTGGAGTGTATTGCACATAAAATTTCCTGAAACCTTTGACAGGAAAATGAGACCACAAGAGTTTGTCCTGAAAAGGAAGCTTTGCACTTCATTGCTTCTGGGGAAGATTAAGACTCTTTCTAGAAAAAAAAATTAATCAATCAGGAGAAATGTATGGTTGCACATAAGGTTCTGTTTTCAATGGAATCTTCTGTTCAAATCGTAATTAAAACTCACTTTAGCAGCGAATGTATTTTCACGCTGGAAATTGTGGATTAGCACTGTTTATACTAGTTACGAAAATGTACAGAACCATTTTCCCATGTAAGCAGCCTTAAAGTAGTTTAGGCAGATGCAAAATGTGAATTTGATTTCAAATTTGAAGTTAAATGGGACGATCTGTTCCACTTAACAAAACACATGAGAAACAAACAAAATCCAATACCAATCATAAAGCTAAATGGATGCTGATTTAATATTTAATGCCTAAATGTGTGAATTGTATTGATATTCTGATAGAACTCACAGCAAGAAAAAAATGATGTTTTGTAGCACTATTATGAAAATGCAGATCCTGTAATTCTTCTGCCTCATAGTTAATGCTACACCTTTTATATAAATTTTTACAGTGACAAGGTTTCAAAGTATTGTTGATAGTGTAACTGCTGAGCTATTTTCTGTTAGGTGTGCCTGGTATGCAGCAACACATGAGCATTTCTGAAACTTATATCACACTATTAATGTATTCTTATTTATTTCCCGTTAATCGGGTTATGGAGTGATTGCCACTAAAAAAATTGAGCAAGGAGAATTCCTGCTCTAGTATGTTGGAAAACACATCACTGGCTCTGAAGGAGAGGCACTGTTCAAAGAGTAATGAGCTGACGATGCTGACTGACTGATTTCTGTACTTCTACAGCTTTCAGGGACAATCTTTCTGGTAAGATTAAAGAAGTGGATGTCCTAAATTAAGGTAATTGTTGTATTTACAACTGAAAAAATCTTTCATCATGCAGCACTGATGGCAGTAAACATACAGCAAGACTTGGAAGATTCATAAATGATGATCACATCAAGCCAAACAGTAAAATTAAAATGATACGTGTCGTTTAATCATAATAGCTTTACTCAAATCATTTGTGAAGCCTCAGATGAATGTAGCATTATTTGATGTATAGAAAATGTTTGTGTATGTCAAATATCAGTGCAGGAGAAGAAATAGTGTATGACTGCAGAAACCCTGACTGCCTATGGAGACAGGTCTTTCTATATGTTTACCATTCCATCATTTAACTGAGCAATAAGAATGTCTCTAATCCTCACCAAAATTGTTCAAATTCTGAAAAACATTGTCAGTGATATAGTAAAACACACTTAGCACAGTTACCGACATCACCCTGATGTAATTTGTTTTAGAAAACCATGACTTCCTCATCCAGGGAGCCCCAGAAAAAGTGGTAAATCACTGTCCATATGTTTTATTTGTTTTCATTTTGCATGCTGTACAAAATTTGAAATGATGACAATGCCTAATGGTTGTTTTTCTGTATTTTGAAGGAATCACGCTGGAAGAGTTCATGGGAAAACCTTTACCGTAACCCTGGCATGATAAAAAATGATGTCACTTATTCATGTTGTTCACCCTAAACAACAAGGAGTGCAGAAGTCAATCAGGAAATTTGCACCTGAAGAGAAAGGTATGAATTGAAATGAGCAAGCTCCCAGCTGAGGTTAAAAACAATATCATCATGCTTAATACACTTAAGATCTGGCATGATGTTGCTAAGCACACTGGCAGGGGTGGCTTCTCATCAGCTCTACAACCTTTAATTCAAAACAGAGCCTTTCCTCCTGGTATAGGGGAAAGTATTTTTGGCATCTGGCACTCAAAGGATTTGAAATTTATAGCTGATCTATTTGAAAATGGTAATTTTACATCATTCGCAGAGCTTCAGACTAAATACAAATTACCACACAATCAGTTTTTGGGTTTTCTCCAGGTAAGACACTTTGTAAAAAACTAATCTTACTCTCCCAACAGACCGACCAATGCTTAGTCCAGTCGATAATTTCCTTCTTAATTTTAATTTAACTGCCATGAACAATAAAAAATTCATCTCCCTTTTTTATGCTAAATTATACTCTGTTAATCCCCTCACGGTTACTAGATCTATGGAGTCCTGTGTGAGAGACTTGGAGGTTGACCTTGATGCCAACACGTGATCAGACGCTTTTGAATCTGTTAAGAAAATTTTTACTTCTAACAGACTCAGAGAAAGCCAGTACAGGATGTTACACAGACTACAATGTACCCCTCACCTTCTAAACAAAATAAACCCCCAGATCTCCCCCCTGTGTGCAAAGTGTAAAAACGAAATAGGGACATGTGTTTGGCAGTGTCCCATGATAGCCAGATATTGGAAAAACATCGCTTGGGAGCTCAGCTCAATCTTCCAAAAAAAAAAAAAAACAGTTAAGCGGGAGCCTGTCTTGTTTCTTCTGGGGGTACTTGTGGGGCAGCCCTTGCTATCTGCTACACAGTTTGTATTGATGGGCAAACTTTTACTTCTGGCAAGGAGATGTTTTGCTTCAATGGATTAAAGATAAACCTCCATCTGTAACACAGTGGTACAGGGAAATATTTAAGGTCTTTCCTATGGAATGCCTCAGTGCTACACTAAAGGGCAATGACAACTTGTTCTATAATGTCTGGCATCCCTTCCTGAATTATCTTCCCGACGATACCGCTGACTTGTTGAAGAAAGGGCTACCGTATTTTGTTTTCACTAATAAGTTATAGAATATTTTTATTCTCTTTATCTCCTCCTCTGTATTAGCCCCACTGTAAATTTATATTAGCTATATGTGCAGTTTATGTATGTAAATCGTTGCTGTCTTTTGTGATTTGGCTGTATCTGTGCTGGGTTGTTCATTGTTTGTTGTTGTTGAAATCAATAAAATATATTGCAAAAAAAGAGAAAACTTTGCAGTGATAAATCGAACCAAGTATGTGCTGGAAAACAAAGCTCTTTGCTTGTACTGTTGTCTGGTCATGTCATATCTGACATATGGGATTGAAATCTGGGGTAACAATTACAAAAGTTCTTTGCATTCTCTGTTCATGCTCCAAAAACGAGCAATTAGAGTAATCAACAAGGCTGGATATTACGATCACTCGAATAAATTATTTATGCAATCGAATCTATTAAAACTTTCTGATTTAGTTGATTTGTATTCGGTACAACTATTATACAAAGCGAGTAGATCATTGTTACCAGCTAAATTACAAAAACTATTCACATTAAGGGAAACGGTATATAACCTGCGAGGATATCTTGAATTTAAAGTTCCGTTGGTGTGTTCAACTAGAAAATGTATGTGTGTGTCGGTGAAAGGGGTCAAGCTCTGGAATGGTATGAAGAAAGATTATAGGCAATGCCCTACTCTGCATAGTTTTAAAAAAAATATATAAAGAGAGAATTTTACTGCAATATAGTGTTGAGGAGGGGCTTTAAATGCTGTTTAGTTATATAACAACAGATCTGGATGTTGCTAATTGTCATTGTTAATTTTAGTTTAAACTGCATTGTATTGCATTTCTTTTTTTTCTTCTTGTTTCTTCTGTTTTTCATGTATGACTGTACTTTATAAAGCATCCTACACTGTATATGGGGAAAAGGTGGATTAATGTATGTACACTAATCAAGGTCAAGTTATTGACTGATGTTGCACGCCATTTTCGCCATTTGTAGGTGTTGCTATTGATATTGATTGATGGCTTCACCTCTGGACTTCTTTTCTTTTTCAAAAACTGGAGTGGGAGATGCTACGGGCAGCGGTTGGTTGTATGGGGGGTAAGACGTAAATAAGCTTCAGCTTCAGCCTACTCTTTTTTTTTTTTGAGCCTGATATGTATTTAAACTGGCTAATGTAAATTGCTCAAATGAAATAAATACATATAATCTAATCTAATCTAATCTAAATCTTATTGTTATTGTGATGCGAACGCTAAATTATTAAAAACAAAGACACAATAAATCTCAAATCTTGCACATTAACAGAGTTCAACTTGAACAGTAAATTTGTGAATACACTGATCTATCTATCCATCTATCATTTGCTGCCTATTTTAAATAATTTCTGTTGTGCTATTTTGCATGGTCTGGATTCGGTGTGGTGCATAGGAGGCAAAGCAGACCATGGTGAACAATCTTGGTGTGAATTCACAGGTTTTATTCTCAGGTTAAACAAAGGGAGGCATGTGTTGGAGTGACTTCATTCTCGTATTTCATCACTGCCTTCAAGAAAGAACTGCTCCAGATGTGCTTGTCATTCACTGGGGCAGCAAAGACCTCGGACGTGTAAAAAGTGTCCTGTTAATTACAGCTATGAAGAGAAATCTGTGAGACCTCCATGTACAGTATCCTCACATGAAAATAATACTTTCCTCAATTAACCAGAGGTGCCACTGAAGACATTACTCTCCAGTGAACGTGGACAAAGTGTGGAAGTTTGTAAACAGTGTGACGGCGGTTGTGTGGTAATTCTGGTTTGTGTGTTAAAGGGAGCATTATTTATCATACTGAAATAGTGTTCAACAAGTCTGAACTATTTTTGAGGGATAAAGTTCATTTAATGTTCTCACTTGGACAGATAATCATTGGTTACCTTAAGTCAAAAAGCTTTGTTGGCAACCACGCTGGTTCAACTCCCCTGAAAAGTATCTGTAAAAAACAGCAGCTGTAAATTCACAACAATCCATCTAACACCTCAGTAAAATGCCAGGTTCCAGCTTCATGTTCAGCTATGGTTAGAGTTTTAGGGTTAGAATTGTAAAACAGAAATGGCACAATAGCAACTTTATATTTTCAGACTAAACTGGCTTTCATTATTTATTTTGCATAGAGCTTCATTTTGCTCATGAATTTTTGGAAGCATCAATTCTGGAGTGTGTGTGTGTTGCTCCATGTTATCCAAGAGGGAACCTGTGTCATCATGTGCCTGCGAGTAGACAGACATCTTTCATGCATCAATTAAATAATAAAACTGAGTATTTCAAACTGCATATGCATATTTAAACAATCATATAATTAATATCTTACCTAAATGTGAATGTCAGCAGTTTAGAATATGTTTATTGTTTTTATACTTTTTTCTTCTCTTTTTTATTTCTTAATGTCTTACGTTTATGCAGTACACATTAGGGGTTGAGTCCAAACCAAGTACAGTATTCAGCAACAGTGGGCTGCTTGTACTTATGTGACAGGAAAACAATATGTGACCAGAAGGAAGTGAAAAATGAAAATATAGGTAAAATGTAGTACATTGGTGGGCCCCATTATTTTTCTTTAATTTAATGTAAGAATGCAAATAATTCTGCTCCCTCAACAAATGCAGCTTCAAACAAAAATACTGGACTATCAGGACTGCATACAGTACCAAGCTGCTGTTGAATTCTCAAAATGAAAATCACAACAACATTCTTTCTTCCTCCAGAAATTATGCATGCGTACCATTCACGATGGTCCAAGTAATACTTTGTGTTAAAGTCACCACAGCAGTGCATCGGAGGAATATTTTTATTGTCAGCAGTTGGATCTGGTCAAACGGATCTGGTCTCTCAGAGAGTGGGCAATGTTAGTTAAAAATAGATCATTTCCCTGAGGGCTTAAACAGTTTTATTTCGTTTAAAATTTCTTTAATTGAGGTTTTTCTTGAAATTAAAAAATAGATCTCGGCATACCGTGTCCGTCCATCACGTACCCAGTTTTACAGAATAATGAGTCAATAGGTATTTGGATGGCTGAGTGACCGCTTGTTTATACCCCTGAACGTGGGGTGGCGCTACTGTTTGCGACCCCTGATTTATTGCATTGCAGGGAGGTGCTACTGTGCTACTATTCTCCCCTGAAGGATCAATAGGGTTTCTGATTAGTTTATTCTGGACAGATATTTTAATAGTCTCTCTACACTCTGTACTCAGTCAACTATATGATTTCTTATCAACCTAATGAGAGCTTTCAAATGAGACCAAACAACGCATTATTGTCTATTTCGGTTATTGAGATATATGTCAGGGAGTGAAACTTGACTTTGTAGTCAGTGAAGTGGGTTAAATCGGATTTAAGAAAAGCAGTGAACTTGAATTTAGGCCTCACCTAGGAAGAATAAACTTACATTAAAAATAAGTGGCTTACTTGAAGGCCTGTAAAGCACCTCAGAGTTTCATCTCCACAGAATGACCAATTATTATTATTATTATGAGTAGATTAAAGGAAAACCGGTACATGATCAGGTTCTCTAACAAGGCTCAAATTGCTCATTTTTAATCTTTGGTTTTTTAAGAAAAGCTTTAATAATCTCATAAGACAGTGTAGTACATGTTTTGCTGTGACCAGAGTTTGACCCTGCTCTGTCCTCAGAGTTTGACTGCCCCGGTTGGTTGTTCTCACATCTGTGTTCATCATTATCCCATAACGTCTTCAGAGTTTGGACACCTTAACGTGTGAACAAGCAATAAACAGCGGTTCTCACAACTGTTCATCATCTTTGTCCTGTGACCTTTGACATCGCAACCCCTCCTCACTCAGAAGGCCATCGTAAATAGAGAGATTCCCGTATCGAGTTTAAGAACCCACATGTTTTGAACAAGCAATAGTCCTCTGTTCTCACATCTGTGGACAACATCATCTTTCTCCTATGACCTTTGACATCACATCCCCTCCCTAACTCCGAAGTAAAGCAGAAAGGCAGGGAAGGATACTGCCATTCTGTCTTCAGCTCTTAAGAGGAGCACATGTACTCAGCCACTTCAGGTCTCACTGACCGCTGCTGCCGGACCGGGGAACCGCGTACCCCCAGACGTCCAACATTTTCTGAGCCATGGTGAGTTCTATTCCGCTTTGCGGCCTACAGAAAGGCCTACTGCCATTTATATATAAAGAAGACCCCACCTCCTCTTCTCATTGGTTCTCATTCGCCCTTCCCCTCACACCTCATTGGATGACCCTTTATTATTATTATGCCTGCTATAAATCATTTTTGAAACTATCCTTTCCGGCATTTTTAAATTCGTCATTTCCTTTTATTAAAAAATAAAAACTACAAAAATGGCGGACAGGGGAGGGACTCTATGACGTGGCCGTCTCTCATTGGATCCCATATCATAGCCCGCCTTATGACGTGGCAGCTTCTGATTGGACGGGACCCGCCTTAGTCCCGCCTTAGCCCCGCCCCCTTTGTGACGTGGCAGCTTCTGATTGGGACCTGTCAAAATTTGACGAAAGGTGTCCCATATTACTCTCTACCAGCTCACATCTCAGAGCACTCAGAAAAAAATTAGCTGATGTGTTTGGTGGAAGCTGGACTCGTCTATGGTTAAACTACTCCACGCCTCTCTCCTCCCTCTTTACCGTTTGCACCACTGGGAAGGACTGAGATGGGAAGTTGTGCCCCACTGCGCAGCTCACCAATTTGCAGAATGGGCTCAAAATGCACACTCAGTGAGGTGGACCTGATTTGCGCTGGATTTGCGCCTTGCCGCCGGCGAGTCACAAATATAGAGCCCAGTATGTTTAACCTAAGACCACACAATTGTTATACCAGTATTTCATGCCTTTATTGAACATTAACCATTAAACATTCAAAGTACTGGCAGAGAAAGTCAGACAGTATAAGACAATAGTGGACAAAATAAGAACTGAACAGAACTGCCTCAGTTCTGCAATATTTTTATGACGTCGTGGGTGAATTGCTCTCTTCATGTCATGAGATGGATTTGCTTCCAACTGACAGCCTTGGCCATATTCTTATAGAGTATAGTGCTTACTTTGGCATAATATTAGAAATTAATCACCATCTACCCCTGTCGATCAGACAATCTGATATGACATGATATAACAGACATAATATTTACTATAGCTGCAGATTAATTGTAATTTAAAACAAGCTATGGATTTTTTTGAAAAACATCAATACAGTATTGTAGAATGTTTATATTATTCTTCAGGGGCTTTTTTGCTTGGTGTCCTGATATGTTTATTTTGTACTTCACTGCCACCATAGCCATAGTACTGCTGTACAGTGTCAAAGTGTGAACTTCTTGTTTTTTTCTTTTAAAAGGGCCAAGGCCAAGAGAAGACGAGCCAGATGAGGAGTGATTTTTCCCTTTAAATTGGTCCAGTCTTCTACCGTTTCATCTTATTACCTCCACCAAGGAGGTTATGTTTTTGCCAGTTGTGTGTTTGTTTGTGCTTTTATAGTTCATCTTTTTTTCAGTCCACTCCACTGACTTTGTTTGAACTGTTTTACTTTATTAGAATAAAAATAAATAAAAATTGTTGTCCTCTACTGTCACCAGTTGTTTCTTGAGTTTGATCATTTCTTCAGTAGGTTTCTTCGTCATTGATGCAGCATCTTAGACCCCCTGATGTGTCCCAACAAGGTGCAACCACTGACAAGCCGGCATTCACACTCTGTCTGAGGGTAACTTAATGGCATATAGCCACAAATTCATACCAGTTCGGATTTATTCTATTTGTTTATATTTTTATATTTGACATAAAACATTGTAATGGTTTAATTGTGACTCATGAGGTGTGCAGGTTAGACAAGGTCATAGAATGTGTTCCAGTTATGGCTGAAACTAAACGCTAACTGTCTTTAATTTGGATGAGTTGGCCAGCTGTTGATATGTAGCATTATGGCTAGGCAAGTGTTAACACCCAAGTGCCATTATTCAGTGTGGTATGTGGACCAAATTCATAGTGTGGGCCAGAATACAAATGTACAATGGCCCAAATCAGATCGAGGTTTTGGTAATTTGGTATGCTTTTGGGTTTACATCTGGCAATGCGATGGCTTCTTTTTGGCCCACTTTGGCTATCAACAGTGGACCGCCCAAGTGCCATCATTCCATACGAAATGTGGGCCGGATGAATGTGGAATGTGGCCCAGATATGGGCCAGAAAGAAGATGTACAGTGGCCCATGTCTGGTTGAGTGGTGGGTCATTTAGTTTGCTTCTGGTTTACATCTGGCAATGTGATGGCTTGGTTTTGGCCAACTTCTGGCAAACAAGAGTGGACCGCCCAAGTGCCATCATTCCAAACGGAATGTGGGCCAGATGAACGTGCCAGGTTTGGGCCAGATATGGGCCAGAAAGAAGATGTACAGTGGCCCATGCCTGGTTGAATGCTGGGTCATTTGGTATGCTTCTGGTTTACATCTGGCAATGTGATGACTTGGTTTTGGCCCACTTGTGGCAAACAAGAGTGGACCGCCCATGTGCCATCATTCCAAACGGAATGTGGGCCGGATGAACGTGTCAAGTTTGGGCCAGATATGGGCCAGAAGAATTTTGCTATCTGGGAGACATGCGGTAAATGGACAAGGGATGTTCTTCTGAGTAAGATTATACAGGTCTTGTGGACACACCTACATATGGTTTACATTAAGACGCATAGAGAGAGGGCCCCAAATCTCTAGACTTACTGGCGCCATACTCAGCTAGAATAAACATTTAACATATGGTTTTCATTCTCCCTTACATTCTTAGAAGCCAGAGAAAACACGTACCCCAGAAAAACACATACCATCAACAGTCACACCTCCGTTATTCATGACCATGCGATTAATGGTGTGCATGTGATCATCAATGGTGGCTAATTTTGGATGCTTCAGCCATAGTTCATTCTTGGTGTCCTCCTTGCCCCTCTAGAAATCAGCATCCAAGGAATGGGGAAACCATACAATTCCACTCATGCCAAAATAACACATCTGTAGTACAGGCTATCTGTAGTAAATGAATTATCTCTAACATGGAGCTGAGATAACTCTGATAACATCGTCAGTAATAGAAATCTCCCACGATCAAACCAGACCCAGCATTCATATACCACTGTGTAAGCCTACACACACACACACACACACACACACACACACACACAGACACACACACAAAATGCTAATCCATCTGTATCGTAAAAAAAGTAATTTTAAAGTTATTATGAATATCAATCAAAATATATTTATAGAGTACTTTACAACACTCAAGGTGACCAAAGAGCTTTCCAGTTAAAATAAAGCAGTAAATTTAAAAATAAAAGCAAACTAAAAGAAAACAACAACAGAATACATGTCAAGAAAATCAAATCAAATACAATAAGGATAATGTCACCACATTACTGAGTATTAAAAGCCAGTCTGAAAAAATATGTTTTGAGCCGGGCTTTGAAAAGGCCAAAATCTTTGAAGGTGCGCATGTCAGGGGGCAGTTTGTTCCAAAGCTGATTTGTGGACCTGAACGCCCTGTTACGGTTTCGGACAGAAAGAAATTCAGCTAAATAAATAGGCGCAAGGCTGTTGAGGGCTTCAAAAACAAAAAGCAAAATTTTAAAATCCATCCTAAAAGAAACTGGAAGCAAGTGGAGGGAAGAAAGGACTGGGGTGATGTGCTGACACCTTGAAGTGTTAGTCAGGAAATGGGGTACCACATTTTGCACCAGCTGGAGGCGGTTCAGGCCAGACTGGGAAACACCAACACAAAGAGCGTTGCAGAAATCTATTCATGAGCTGATAGTCCTTTCAAGGTCGGTGCAATTTAAGAAAGGCTTTACTTTGGATAAAAGATGTAATTGATAAAAACTTGCTCTGACCACATTGTCAATCTGTTTGACAAATGTAAAACTGCTGTCAAAAATAACCCTGAGGTTCTTTACAGATGGTTATAGGTTTGAAGACAAAAAGTCTGAATCTGCAAGAAGATTGTCACCAAATAAAATGAACTCGGTCCTGTCCTCATTTAGATGGAGGAAATTTTTCCCCAGCCATGACTTGATGTCATTTTGTGAAGGATTGAAGAGCACCACTTTTGTTTGGGAACACTGGTAAAGACAATTCAATTCAATTCAATTTTATTTATATAGTGCCAATTACAGTCAAATTGTCTCAAGACACTTTACAGAACCCATATGCCTGAGCATAGCCCAAAGGCGACAGTGGTAAGGAAAACACCCTTTTAACAAGGAAAAACCTTGAGCAGAACTCGACTCTTTATGTGGGGGTACCCATCTGCTGCTGGCCGGGCGGGTTGAGAAGGACGGAAGAGGTCGAGAGATAGAGGTAGAGAGGGGTAGAGAGGAGGAGGGGAACAGGGAAAATAAAACACACAATTTGATACATGCATGATAAGATGATACATACAAAGTAGAAGCTAACTGAAACTGATTCATAATTTACTGTCATGACGTACAACTGGAAATTATTGGCATAGCAGTGAAATGCTAAATTATGCATTGCTGTAATTGACCCCAGTGGCAACATATAGGATGAAAAAAGCAAAGGGCCCAAAATGGAACCCTGGCTAACTCCACAAAACAGAGACGCAACAGAGGAGGCCAATTATTCCGGAAAAAATCCTGTTGGTCAGGTAAGACTCAAACCACTTGAATGCAGTTTCACAGATGCCAACATAATTTATTAAGCGGGACAAGAGAATGGAATGATCCACTGTATCAAATGCTGCCGTTAAGTCAGCATTGGCATCAACAGACACAGCTATATCATTCTGTACTTTAAGCAGCACAGACTCTGTGCTATGTCATGACCTGAACCCATATTGAAATTTTTCCAGAATAAAATTGTTTTGTTAAAATGCCTGTAACTGTATAAAAACAATTTTCTCAAGGACTTTGGAGATAAAAGGCAAGTTAGAAACAGGTCTAAAATTAAATAAAACATTACCATCAAGATGTGCTTTTTTAAGACATGGTCTCACTGTCATAGCCATAGCATAATGCTGTGAGCTGTGGGAGTGCTCTCTCCTCCTCCGGTCCTGCTTTTTCTCTCTCCTCCAGGTGTGTGCTGCACAGAGGCTGGTGGCAGGTGTGTCTGGTTGGCAATCACCAGGTTAGAGGCAGGTAGGAGCCAGCTGATGATTACCTCTGGCGCTACTATAAGAATGACGCCACTCGTCGTTTGACGCCGCACTGTCCTCGTCCTTACAGTTAGTGCTGCTAAGCTGAACTGTCTGTGCCACTTAGCTGGTTCCTGAAGAAACCCGTTTTTGTTTGTTTAGACACTGTCTCCTGCCTGCTTGTGGTTTCCTGGTCTAGCCGGTTCCATTGTCATCCTCCTGAGTTTTGTCCGCTGTGGGTTTCCCCCGTTCCTGGAGATTTACCTGTCCGTCACCCCTGCCTTTTGGAGGGAAGTTGTTCCTGATCTGGAAAGCCACCGTGCCTCTGTGGCAGGATGGCGCAGTCCATCTCCACTCATGTTAAGTGTATTGGATCAGGTGTGTCCGCCAGTCTAGCCTTCCTCAACCCTTACCTCAGGTTAAGTCTGGTCCAGCTCTCCATTTAAAGGGTTAGATTCTATCTGCCTATTAGTATTCCACCTAACAGGTTTCAGCAGAATAATTAAGCCGGAGTCGAGGGACACTCGCCTAGGTTCTGACTGCCTTACATCCAAACGTCTCACCCCTCTTATCTGATAAATGCTATCTTACCAAGCAGCCCTCCTAAGTAATAGAATTGATTTATCAATCACGTTTGTTAGCGGCAGCTTCCCTCTAAGGACTACATGCACTTGGTGCTATTCCTAGGTTCGTTTTAGAGGTTTGGAAGAAGCTAACCTCAGGGGTAATGTTTAAACACTCTCAAATTGGACTAAGTAACCTTTAAGAACCATTAGATTTATTGCACACAATCAGCTTAACTTTTTACCACTATGCAGAATCAATGGTTTATAATAATTTCATAAGGCTTCTCTTTAAATGCAATATAGCGTTTTATTAAGCAAATATTAGCAGGGGCACAGCATCAATTCATGATTAAACAATTAATTATTCCTGATTATTAAAAAATCAGGAAAGTAACCATTTAGTTACTTTAGTGTATAAAGTAACTAAATTGAGAGTACCTAACAATCTCTTCTAATTAGTACATTTAGGATGAGATGGCGGCATTCTACCACTGAGATGGCGGCAGGTCAGAAACTCTGAGCACACCTTAGCAAAATCTTCCCCCATTTTACACCACTTTTACTAGGTATCAACTGACAACAAACACGTGTTTCAAAACTGGAATCACCTAGTAACGAGACAGTTTCTGAGTTGGAATCTTACATTGATAGACTGTACGAAATGACGCAGAAACCAGAGAACAAACGCACTCGAGAAGAACTCAGCTTTAGCGACAATGACACAGACATATCCACTGACATACGCCATATGAGATCCTCAATAGAAGCGATGCAAAAACAGCTAGCAAAACTGGACCTTCTTCAAAAACTTAAAGAAGACGTTGATGACTTAAAACAGTCTTTGGATTTTCATGTCGCCTTAACAGAAGTCTTGAAGCAAGAAAACGCGTCGTTGCGCCTAGAGGTTAACCAACTTAAAGATTTGACAGCAACTTTACAAAAGAACTCAATAAATGCTCAAAACCAGATTCTCGATTTGCAGTGCAGGAGTATGCGGGACAATTTCATTATACATGGCCTCCAAGAGCAACCAAAAGAAACATATCAGACAACTGAACAAATAGTTAAATCATTCTTCAAAACTCACCTCAAGAAGATTGCGAAGTTCAACAAATCCAACTGGCACGGGCACATCGCTTGGGCCAGCAACAAGAGGGAACACCCGAAGTCGTCCCATCGTAGCCAAACTTGTGGATACCAGGCACAAGACCATCGTCATGGGGAAAGCCAGAGAGCTAAAGGGGTCCAAGCTCTCCATGAGTGACCAGTTTCCCCCCGAGATTATGCGGAGATGCAAGCTGCTCCAACCAGTGTTTGCCGAGGCAAGGTCCATGGGGAAGAAAACCAGGCTATCCATTGACAAACTCTATATCGACGGCGAACTTTATCGTAACCCCAAAATAACTTATTGGCTTACCGGAGGAGACTACAGCAGCGGACATGCTTCCGAGCTAACCGAGGTAAACACCGCCGCAACTCAATGACGTCATCAGAGCGACCTCAGTTCCCATTCTTCAATACTGTTCTAATTCTTTTGAACTCTTTATTTTCTTTCTTTTATTTTTGAGTTTTGTTATCTTATCTGTTTGATTATCCGTAACTCTTACCCTTTTTTTTTCAAAGCAATATTTCTTTGCAATTAACAATACAATTTTTCACTTTCACTTAGTTTTCAGTCCAAACAAATATAGCATATAAGCTGATTACTTGCGTATGCAATTTCTTTTTTCACCCTAGACTAATCTTCTTTATCTCTTTATTATTATTATTATTATTATTATTATTATTATTATTTGCGGTAAGGGGGAAGTTAATGCGACTCTCTTGACTCACTATTTTTATGTTGTATGTTTTTGTTTTTGTTGTGCCTTTGCACTTACAGGAGAATACATTCATATACACCTACATACACACACCTTCACACCTCCATGTACATGTCAAACAAACTACCTTTCTTACAGTTACCATTTCAAGATGACATCTCTTAAATTTTTAACATGGAACATTAGAGGAGTTGGCTCACAGGTAAAAAAAAAAAGAACAAAATACTTAACCACCTAACTTATCTACAATCAGACATATGTCTTTTACAAGAAACACACTTTGCTAAAGATGAAAACAATACATTGCGCACTTCACAGTTCAGTCACATATTTTCTTCCTACTATAACACCAAACAAAGAGGGGTATCTATTCTCATAAACAAAAGAATCTCTTTCATTCACAATAACACCATAACTGACCCAGAGGGAAGATTTGTCATTATAAACATAACAATAAATAATAATCCAATAACGATAGCAAGCATTTATGGGCCAAATTCCGACTCCCCATCATTCTTTCACAACTTTTTCTCAACAATTTCCAGGATTTCAGATGGCCCAATCATAATTGGAGGAGATTTTAACACTGTAATAAATCCATCATTGGATAGAAGTACATCTAACACCAGACTCTCACAATCAACTGAAATAATTAAGCAATATATGGACGAGCTTGGTCTTGGCGATGGTTGGCGGCTGCAAAATTCCACAAGAGAATATTCATTCTTCTCTCCGGTCCATAAATCATATTCACGTATTGACTTCTTTCTCCTTAGCAATTCTATTCTGCCAAAACTTTCAAATTTCACAATCCACCCCATAATAATAAGTGATCATGCACCCGTTACTCTCACCTGGAATCAAATTCACCTTGATAGAATGATTACACCCCCTAGATTGCGCTTCAATACTTCTCTTTTAAAAGATCAGGACTTCAATAACCTAATTCAAAGAGAGTGGGCATCCTTCCTAGAAATAAATGATTCCCCAAAGTCATCACCATCGGTTCTATGGGAAACGGGGAAAGCAGTTTTAAGAGGAATAATCATTTCGTACTCCACATACAGAAAGAAAAAAGAACAACAACAACAATCAGAATTGGAACCCAAAATCAAACAACTCGAAATCATTAATGCAAATAATCCTACAGAACAAACTGAAGCGGAACTGCGGCAATATAAACTCCAAATAAATGATATAATACACAAAAAAACAACATTTATGATACAAAGACTCCATCAAGAAGCTTTTCAACACTGCAATAAGTCCAGTAAATATCTGGCAAACCAACTCAAACAAAATCAGGAAAAAACACGCATTGTTAGCATACAGAACTCAGCAGGGAAGCCAACACAATCCCCAATAAAGATTAACAAAATATTTAAAGATTTTTATGCAAAACTATACTCATCTGAAAATGACACATTTCAAAACGATATAAACACATTTCTCAATGACATTGAGCTTCCAAAATTAACTCAGGAACAACAATTAATGCTTGATTCACCAATAACAGATAAAGAACTCGAGAAGGCACTCAAATTAATGCCAAACAATAAATCACCTGGTCCTGATGGCTTCCCTGCTGAGTTCTATAAACATTTCTGGTCTATTCTCACTCCACTTTTTCAAAGAGTTATCACAGAAATAACAGAAATATCTAGATTACCCAACCATATGAATTCCGCCATAATCTCACTTCTTCTTAAACCTAATAAAGACCCAACCATACCATCTAGCTACCGCCCCATATCACTTATCAACGTCGACCTCAAAATAATCACCAAGACATTATCCCACCGTTTAGAAAAAGTAATTCCGTCCATAATTCATTCAGATCAAACTGGATTTATAAAAGGTAGACACTCTTCAAACAATACACGCAGACTGTTCAACTTACTGGAATATTCGACATCACAACAACAACAACCAACAATCATAGTCTCACTTGATGCAGAAAAAGCATTTGCCAGAGTTAACTGGTCATTTTTAACATCTACTCTTCAAACATTCGGCTTTGGGGAATCATTTATAAACTGGATTCACATTTTACACACCTCTCCCACTGCCACAGTACTAACTAATGGACTAACATCACAACCATTCACATTGTACAGAGGAACTAGGCAAGGATGCCCACTCTTATACTTCTCTTCACCATATTCATAGAACCTCTCGCTGCTGCAATCCGCCAAACCCCAGGTATCACAGGAATAAAAACTCCCACTGCACATCATAAAATAAGCCTATATGCTGATGATATACTCCTCTACCTTCAGCAACCATACACCTCTCTTACAGAAACAATATCTCTCATAAAAACATATTCACATGTCTCGGACTATTCCATCAACTTTCATAAATCTGTTATACTCCCAGTACGGGAGGACGACTGGAATGAGGCAGCCCATATACCACCTATTCCGATATGCACAAATTACATCACATACTTAGGCATTAATATTTCCCCCAGGCTGTCAGAGTTGGTCAATTTAAACCTCGCTCCTCTCATCAAAACAATAACAGACAGCCTTAACCGGTGGAAAAATCATCCTTTATCACTCGTAGGTCAAATAGCTGCAATAAAAATGTTTATTCTGCCAAAAATCATTTACCTTCTGTCTATGATCCCAATTCTTCCCAATCAATCCTGGTTTAAATCTCTTGATTCAATAATAGCATCATTTTATTGGAAAAATGAAACCCCACGAATCAAACTCTCCACATTACAAAAACCTAGATCACAAGGAGGTCTCAATGCTCCTAATTTTTTTCATTATTCATTAGCTATCAATTTACAATATATAAGCAAATGGACACACCCCACTCCATCTGACAGTACCTGGCAAGAAATAGAAGAAACGTTTTGTCAAAACATTCCACTTTCAGCTTTACCATTCTGCAGTACTTCAATAAAACAACATCCATGCTTCAAAATCTCAACAATATCCTCCACTCTGACAGCCTGGTGGAAACTCCACAAAACTACTAACTCCACATTAGCACCTTCAAGACTACCACCTATATGGAATAATCTGGATCTTCTAATGAACAAAAAACCCTTACACTTTCGCACATGGGCAGAGAAAGGCATCACACAGTTAGAGCACATCTTTCAGAATAACACACTGGTTTCATTTCCATATCTTGTCCAGAGGTTTGGCATCAGGAGAACACAGTATTTAGAATATTTCCAATTACAATCCTCAATCACGTCCTCTTACAAAACCAGAAATATAAATCTTGAATTACCCCCAGTACCTTCAGAACTTCTCCAAATTAAATCTAGAAAAAAGCTCACAGCCAAAATATATCAAATAATAACTAAATCAGACAAAACAATCTCCATCCCACACCACAAATGGGAACATGACTTACAATTGTCTCCTGATGCCAGTTTCTGGACAAAGATCTGCAATAACATCTATACGATGTCAAAAAGCGCAAATCTACAATTGATACAATACAAAAGAATACACAGAACACATTTTACAAGACAGAAACTCTCAAAATTCACCTCAATTTCAGACAAATATATTAACTGCACCCAAGACATTACAGACAGCTACATTCACGCCATTTGGTTCTGTTCACCTGTTTTCCTGTTCTGGAGACAGGTGACAGAATCACTCTCTGCCCTTCTGGACTGCCACATCCCATTATCCCCCTCACTCTGCCTACTGGGAGACATATCATCCACCACACTCAACCCTTCATACACTCAACTCCTGCTGACAGCCCTAACCATCGCCAAGAAAACCATACTCACTAACTGGAAATCAAAAACGTCAAAAAGCATACCCCAATGGAAAAAATTCTTATCTGACCATATTCTTATAGAGTACCAATCAACAAAACCTGATTTTATGACAATGGATCCCCCCCAATTTCAAACCACACTCATAAATTTCCTACAAAACTAATTTGTTGACCAGCTCCTCTAATGTTTCATCCATTTGCAACTTTTTATTTCCCACTCCAGAAAAGCCTACGTTCTTGCCTGTTTTTTTTTTTTTTTTTTGCTGCCTTGGTTTACTATTTATTGTTATTATTATTATTATCGTTATTGTTTTCTGTATTGATTTACTTGTACTATTTTTTTTGTTTACTATTGTATATAGTTTAAAAAGGGATGGGGGGATGAGAGGAGAGAGAATTGGGGAGGAGTGAAGGGGGAAGGGGAAATAAAAAGGGAAAAAAGGAGAGAGAAGAAAAAAAAACAACCCCCCCCCAAAAAAAAAAACCCAAACAAACCCAAAAACAAATGGAGAGTTGACATCAACAATAACAACAAGAACAATAAATCGTGAAAAGTAAATTAATAAATAATTTCTGTATAGATTCATATGTCTTAGAGTCCGGCCTGCTCCATCTTGGCATCTTGTGTCTATGTTTTTAACGCAATGTTTCTAATGCACTACACAAGACTAGGCATACATCCAAGGGGGGAAGGGGAAGAAGTAAAAAAAAAAAAAAAAAAAACACAAATCACAGAAAAGATAGGAGACAGGATGTGGATGGAAAATGCCAGACTCAATTTTTTTTTTTGATTGTTTGTAATACTGTACATATTGAATACTATATTGTTGCTGACTTCTCAAACCACTTGCAGTTATAATACAGCTAGTGCTGATGCCACCACTGCTACTATATTACTACCACACTGTCCCACTTTGCTTTTGATCTTTTTGTTTGTTTGTTTGTTTACGGTTTGATATAATTATTATTGTTGTTGTTGTTGTTATTGTTATTACTACTACTGCTGCTGCTGTTGCTATTTTATTGTCATTACGACCACCACTATTGCTATTATTCTCTCTGTTGCTTTTATTATTATTACTGGTATTATCACTATTATTATTATTATTACCATATTATACTAGTATTATGATTATTATTGTAGTTACTAGATTATATACCACTGTAGTTACTATATTATATGCTATTGTTATTGTTCCCTCCCTATCTGCTGATTACCACTACCCATGTAATGACCTCTATTGTTGTTGTTTTCATATTGTTACAATTTATACTATTTCATTTATCATTTATTATAATTGTTATTGTTTTTTCTTTTCCTTTTTTACAATTATTTATTTATTTATTCTCTTCTGTTTCAACATCCTATGTTTTTCACAGCAATATTGGTATATCTAATTACATTTATCACACACACACACACACACACACACACACACACACACACACACACGATAATACAGTCATACCTCATACATAACAGCCCCAAAACTCCAGCAATCATCTGTCTGAAGCGTTGATAATTCTGTCTTTTGTTTTCTTGTATCTTGCTCCTTGTTTGTCTGTGTACTGTAAAATAAATGGGGAAAAAAAATAAAAATAAATTAGTACATTTAGGAGAGAGAGTGGACAGCGTGGCCACCGCTGTATCACCCAGTCTTGACTTGCGTCTGGGAGAAGTCCTCAGTTGCCCAGTAGACTCAGTACGATGTCTTCTTAACGGACAAAAGGATTTCTTCCCTCAGCAGGGTCTGGCAGTTATCTCTGGAAGCAGCTGGATCGTTAGTGCTTACGCCCCAGCTGTCTTCTCTGTTGGATGGTGGTGATGGAGAACCCTCGTCTTTTCAGGCTGTAGTGGGTCACTGGGTCTCCCAGCCCCGGGGAGGGGAACAGCCCTGTGCTGTTGCCTCCTTCGCCCCTCTGGATGTTGTCGGTTCTTCCCTCTGTTGGTCTCGTCTGGATAACCGCAAACCTCTTAGGACTCTCCGTCTGCCAGACGGAGAGTGTTGATCAAAGTCAGAAAAAGACTTTGCTTCCAACGATGATCTCAGCGATCTCTGGAGCCTAAATCCTGCGTTGTCTTCCCGTCTCTAGGGCAATAGATGCGGTGAAGAATCTTCAGAACTCCGGCCAAGTTCCCCTTTGCAGCTCTCTGACAGCTCCGGCGAACGACTCCCATTCAGTGCTTGTGTCACTGCTCCTTTATACTCTCTCTCTTACACACATCTCTAGCTAGGTACGCCCATTGACACTGTCTAACTCTTGCAATCACTTGTTATCACATACATCAGTAATAAAGAAATCATGTTTTACAGCAAATACACAGCATCCACATTCTGTTGTTAGCACACACACACATTGCTTGAGCCATGTTTGCAACAGGCCCTCCTGGGTTTCCCCAAACTCCCCCTTTTCTGAGGAAGCCGCTGTGTCATGGTGACTGCTGCTTTCTGCACTTCTGCTTTCCTAAGGCCTGCACACACAGAGAGCTTAAACAGAGATTACTTTACACAGAATCACTCTTTTAAATCATTCTTCTTAGTCTAAACATAATAAATCATTTGAATCATCACTTTAATCAAATCAACACTCCAGAATATATGTATTTCAGCAAGCATAATCGTATGGTTAACTTATAATGTTTCTTTTATTTGTCTGATTCAAAACCTTTGTTACCTTTAAGGCCTGAGTGCTCTCTGAGACCTCAACACCTGCATCACACCTCAACACCTGCTTCTCACTTGACAGGTGGCGTAGTTTTCAATTGCTCCCGGTCATTGAATGCAGCTGGGCTGGGAGCAATCATCCTATTGCACCTTGATTACTGGGCAGTGCTATACTGCATTATATCTGGGAGAGGGCTGCGCATTTTCCACATGCGTCCTCTACCTGGAGCTGGAGCATTCTCTCAGCAGCGTGGTTTGCCGTGGCAGTCTCGAGATGCTGACGGACTATTTTTCTACCTACCTGTCAGGTATGTTCCGACGCGGTCACTGCGTCTCCAAGCGACGTTCGTGCTGTGTCTGATCTGCTCTTTGCTCTTAGCAGAAGTCGGCCCGTATCCTGGCCGAAGGCTGGAAGCCGGGTGTGTGTGGCCTTGGAGCTGGGCATAACCTATACATCGCGTTGGATTTTCGAGGTAAGCTGGCTCATTTCTGTCATTTTGAATGTTTGCTGGGCTGCACATGAAATGACTGTTTCTGACTGCTGTTGGCAATGATCGTGCGGTTTCTCTGCGGCTGTTTCCCCGATGCCTGAGGAGCTGCGGTTTTATTGACGAGCGGCTCTAAGTCTGAAGCAAGCTGCCGCTGTTCTGTCTCTGTGTTCATTTCAGCAAGCTCTCTGCCCATCAGGGATTGCTGCATCGGTTTTATTATATGGTGTTTTAAAGACAATCTTGTTGTGCGTGTGCCCATCGCCTGGCATGCCCGTGGTTATTGTTTGTGTTAAAATTATTAGCATTAGAATTTCTACTGAGTTTGTGATTTGTTTATCATTTATTTTTCCTCTTTTTGTGATTCTGTGTTTGGTTCTCCAGTTATTTCTTTAGGTTTTGTATGATTGTTTCTTTTGTTTTTGATTTTGTGAGTGAGCAGGTGGCCTTATTAGCTTTGGGTGGTGACCTCCAGTGTCCAGTATAGAGTGTAGTGTCAGGGTAGTTCTAGAGATCTCTGTTCCTGTGGCTAACCGTTTTTCTTTTTCTGTGGACAGGAGCTGTTGGGCTAAGTGGCTGGCTGATTCCCCCTGAGGTGGTGGTCCCCTCACTCACTGTACAGTAGAGCACTTGGGTGTCTATCAGTGGTTTTGTTTTTTTCAAGTGTGGTGTGTCGCATCCGGACCTTCCCCTTTCCCTTTTCAGTCAGTCATCCCGGTCTGGTAAGCCTTGAGTTCAGTGTATAGATGTTCGTTGGCTGCACCCTGGAGGTCCTAAAGGACTAAATCTATTTTGCCACTCACTATTGAGTTGTCTTGTGGCACCGCCACTAAGTTTTTTTTTTTTTTATTGAATTATTGTAGGGGCTGCACAGCGGCGTAGTGGTTAGCACTTTCGCCTTGCAGCAAGAAGATCCCGGTTCGAATCCCGGGTTGGGCCTGGGATCTTTCTGCATGGAGTTTGCATGTTCTCCCTGTGCATGCGTGGGTTTTCTCCGGGTACTCCGGCTTCCTCCCACAGTCCAAAAATATGCTGAGGTTCATTGGTTACTCTAAATTGCCCGTAGGTGTGAATGTGTGCTTGTTTGTCTGTATATGTAGCCCTGTGACAGACCAGCGACCTGTCCAGGGTGTCCCCTGCCTTCGCTCAAGTCAGCTGGGATAGGCTCCAGCACCCCCCGCGACCCTAATGAGGATAAAGCGGTGTATAGAGGATGGATGAATTATTGTCATTTTAACAAAAAGAGCATATATTGTTAATAAATTCTATTTTTGTGTACATTTTGGAGTCACGTCTGTCTCTAGTGTTGCACGTACCTGTGTGACCTTTTCTCTGTATTGGAGTGGTGGTTCCCTCTAAGATTTCCTGGGGGTGAAATTCCCCCAGGTGGCGTTGTTAGTTATTTGGTAACTAACCAAAACACATTAGCCCTCATAGCATTGTCACACCTCCTTGAATGCCATTCCCCCCACACTGTGTGTCCAGACAAAAGGGTCACCGAAAAGGATTGGATGGAGGCGAGTTTCCCCTGCCCCTGTAGAGCTTCCACCTATTGAGTCAGCTAAGTTCTTAGCCCTAGCGACACCAGACAATTTGTGTTTACGTGAGGAATGTAGTTAGTCTGGGCTTCTAGCACAAGTTACTTCAGGCTAGGTATTTGGGTTTTGGTATTTGTATTTTGAGTTGTATCCCTGCCTTGGTCTTACCAGTATGGGGTTTACTTAGTTTTAGTTTGTAATTTTTTTCTCTGAGCCACTAGAGATAGTCTTAGTTAGTTCCCCGCTAGAAGAGGTATCCTTCCAGTTCTTGCTCTTAGCTGGGATTTGTAGTTCTTGGGTGTTGTGTATAAATAAAAGCTTTGAGATCGTACCACTGTCTGCTTGTTCATTTCCCGCAACTGAGCCTCTACACCTGCCGTAACACTCACAACAGCGTGTTAAAAGAAACCGGAACACATCCTGAGCTAAGACAAGTGTCCATTTAATACCAAGAGGGCAGGCCCAACAGCAGAAAACGCCTCTTTAAGCAATTCAATTGGGAAAACATCCAAAGGGAAAAAAATACAATATGACTTGTATTCTGAAAAACTGCATTAATTGAACATCAGTCAAAAAAAAAAAAACATGCTTGATCATGTCAAACTGTATATAATGCAATTACATTTTAATAACAAAATACAAAAAATTTGTTTTTTTTGTGATTTATGGGTGATTAAAGATGCAATACAGAATTACCACCATCTCAGTTTTCTCTGAATAAACAATCTAATGTAATAATCAGGGCACGAAAATCTAAGTGACATTTTTAATCTTTGAGACTTCTTCACACGCATGTTATGAAGCAAACTTCATCAGTTTGAAACCATGCAAATAAGATTTATGAAGTGTTTTTCAAAATCGTCATTTCAAAGCTGCTGAAATCGCGCTCTATTGCAATAGGAGAAAAGATAAAGAAGAAAAATAATTAAGTTAACATTTATGTGTCCACCTTTGCACCAGCAATTCAGTTTTTACAGTTCAGTTACTGTTTTTCCTCGCTGACCATATATAATGCATTGGAAGAAAAATATAATAGTGTGAGATCAGTCTAGATGTCTCAGTGCCGGCATACAAGGCGCAGAAGATGAGATAAAGGCAGCTCAACACGTTTTCCTTTGCAAAGGGGCTCAGTTTGTTTTAATGAGTTGCCACCAATCAGCGGTGTTAGAAGTGGTGAAGCTGGAAGCCACACTCAGTGTGTGTAATTGTGTGTGTGTGGGTGAGAGTCAAAGCGGGAGAATACTAAGACTTCTGAGAGTGTGCACGTGTGGCTGTCAATAATTGCAGCTCAGTCAGAGAGCATGTGCACCCTAAGCACACTAAGGTTGACCTTTCCAAGTGTGACAGTAAAAATGATATCAGCGACTGCTGCAACTTTTTGGGGGGCCGGATCTTACAACCACATGAAGTGCACCACTACTTGTTTTTGAATATTAAACTTTAAACTGCAATAAGATCTATTATCAATTAAATATACACATAGCTTTCAATGTGTTTTGAGTGTTGTATTTGTTTGCTTATATCTTCAGCTGAGTTTGCAATAAAATTCCCATTCGACCCATTTTGAGTAATCCACCTCTGGTAAGATGCCAGGTACTCCCAGGCCTACATTCAAAAGAGCTTTTGGACTATTACATGAAGTTAGATTATCTTGCCATGATTTATTATTAGCCTTGTTTCTGAATGAAAGAGAAAAACATGCCTACAATATTAATAAATTGTTTTAATGTGTAGTGCAATGTGGTTTGTATTGATCACCCTGAAAATGTCAGTGTTGTGTTCACAACTTGTTTCTGCTGTTAAAGCAGAAACAAGTTGCTACATCACCCGCACATCTTACTTTCATGTAGACCTACAATCACGGTCTACAGTTTTTCTATGATTGTCGCCATGATTTTTCATTAACCATAACCTGTGTGCAGATTTTGTAAATGGGACGACTTTGAGAACTGCTGACACTGGATGTTAAAGGGTTGTCACTGACAGTACTCTGAATCCTTACAGAACCATTTAATGTCAGTGTTCTGGCGATTAGTTTGTGATATCAGAATAAATATAATTCCAATGACTGTTTTGGAAGCAACATATGATGAGAAACTAACAGAAAAGATGCATTTCAATCACTGGTTGAAGTTATAAGCTTTCTGAGAAACATTGAAATTTGTGCTTATAATGCAAATGGAGATGTTGGCAAATGTTAATTTATTCAGGAAAATTCTACAATGTCAGGCTTTTTGCATGTATATGACTGCACCAAGGAACAACTGTAGATATGCTCTTTATCCAAGCAGTAAACATTGTATTTAAAATTTTAAATTGTGACTTGTTTTTATATTATATTTATTGCTGCTATGATTAGCACCTTTTATTAAAAAGCACACATCCTCAAAAACAAAACCTTAAAGCTCGTGTCCGGAGTTTCCGTTTGTTTTCAATTTATGTATCATTGTTTAACAAAGCTTAAATGTGTTAGTCTAGTTCGATACTATAATTTAATGTTAGTATGACGCGATATGAAAATTTATTCATGAGCTCCGCCTTCCTCTCATAGACCCCCATGTTATTCCAAAAAGCGCCGGTCAGCAGCTAGCCAATCAAGTTCGAGCTTCTGCTTTGTCGTGCTGTCAATCAACGGTTACGCGCACAGCAAGCACGTCCATGCAGAGGTGCGCGAGCTACGCACTACGCAACCGCGTGCACATTTGTTTTGCTTGTGGAGGAGAGAGCATCAGGGATCAGCAACTTCCAGAAAAGTTACCAATCCCACGGCTTGTCAGGCCAAGAGACTACAGGACATTTTTGGCTTGGGGTGCTCGCATCGCTCCCCGACCATGGCCTCCATAGCCCACCTGACGGCTTCGTTTAGATGCCCGACCTCTGGAGGAAGATGTTGGGGCGTCTGGGCCATACTCTTCGTCAGAGGAGTCATGCAATTCTGAACTCTAGATAGAAATAAATAAACAATGTAACACATATATACGCGTAAATGCACTAAGTTTGATAAACAACGTCATCGAGAGGGATACACGAGTGTAATCACATATTGAAACTTTACTCGTTCGTCCTAGCAGATTCATGTTATTTTGGTATTAGGACAAGTTAGACTCAATACAGAATTCTAACGTAATTCCTTTATTATTTACTAAATGTAGAAGAGGGGAAAACAGCAAAACAGGCGAGATGCTGCAGCACTCCGGGCACTTCTCTCATGTACTGCGCGCGTGCACAAATAAAGGGGCGAAATCAGAGGGAGGGTGGGACCAACAGTGTTTTGGGAGACGCTGCGATTCGAACTCCGGACAGGAGCTTTAAATTAAAACATGTAGTTGAAATCTACACGACTAAAACCTTTTATACCTGAATGTTTTTCACACCTACACATACATACACCTCAGTGATTTTTGCTTCTTGCTGTCTCTATCATGTTAATGTAGGATTTCCCACATGCCTGAATATACCAGCATGTATAAAAATAATTGGCAGTAGATTTATTAGGTAAATGCTTCCATTTTCAATAGTTTCATGAACAGACTGTCAGTATGTGAATTTGTGAACACGCTTGAGGCATGTTTAAATGAATGCAAATATTTCAACCTTGTCTCTTCTGTCTTTTGAATGCTGAAATATATGAGTTTTGATGTGTGTTGGTTGTTTCAGTCATTTCATCAAAAGGTGTCATGTACTTGTCATTTTCTGGTCCACACTGTCTGATTCTCTTTTACATTTTACATTCAGGAGCAGCTGAGGTACAGAAAAAGAGTCAGTTCTTGGATCAAAAGCATTCAAAGTCCCAGAAGTCAGGTGAACAAAGGGCCTCATTGACCTTCCATACATACATACTGTACATATGTCATACCCACTTTATCCTGTGGAGGGTCTCTGTCTGTCACAGGGCTTACACAGAGAGACAGACAACTATACACACTCACACTCACAGCCAGTTTAAGATCACCAGTTAACCTGCCATGTATGTCCATGGACTGGTTGAGGAAGCTGAGCACCCAGAGAAAAGTCAAGCTGCTACATGCAGGCTCCACATGTGCACAGTAAAATAACAGGAACAGGAAAGAAACAGTGAAAAGAAAGTTCTGGCAAAGCAAAATGTAGCATTAGTTTTATGGACATTTTTCAACAAAGAAAGGATTGGTGGGTGAACATGGATAGACAGCTGTTTCAGTCACTGATGCCTGTTTGCTAAGCAGACAAACTGTTAAAAGTCAATGGTTTGGAAACTTTGCCCCTTTAAGTGGGGAACTGCTCCTGTGATGGTCTTGACAAGTTGTCACAGTATCTCTGCTACTAGAAATACATGATGAAAAACATGTATACTTAAGTTCAAGTGACAGTGTCATAATGATCCATCCATCCATTCTCTATACACCGCTTTATCCTCACTAGGGTCGCGGGGGGTGCTGGAGCCTATCCCAGCTGACTCGGGCGAAGGCAGGGGACATCCTGGACAGGTCGCCAGTCTGTCACAGGGCTACATATACAGACAAACAATCACTCTCACATTCACACCTATGGACAATTTAGAGTAATCAATTAACCTCAAGATGTTTTTGGACTGTGGGAGGAAGCCGGAGTACCCAGAGAAAACCCACGCATGCACAGGGAGAAAATGCAGACTCCATGCAGAAAGATCCCAGGTGAAAGTGCTAACCACTACCCCACTGTGCAGCCCGTGTCATAATTGTGACCATCGTAATTAAGACAAGAGCAATGGATGATATCAGGTAAGGTATTGAAGTTTTAAAGCCACAAAGTCAGGGTAGGGAGGTGATCACAATGGTTTGATGGGCCAAAAAACATGAGGAAACCTGAAGTACCTGTTATCACCTGTCATTTACTTTTAACAAATATAACTTTCTAATTCAATGCGGGATGTTTTATTAAATCTAATCAAATTGTTTTGATGCTGAAAACTTGTTAAAATTATATCATGTCATTGCCATATCAACTTATATTGGGGGGGTTATCGAGGAAACATATACCACATACGTATTGTGATACATGCATGATAAGAGGAACATAAACGATTCATACAAAGACCAAGCAAACACTGAAAGTGATTCATAACTTTACAGTTATGGTGTAAGACTTTGGTATTAAATATACTGCATATGAAGAGTTCATTTGCAAAAACAAGTAACTCCATTTTCAGAAAACTCATTTTTTATTGTTTACTTGAGATAATAATAATAATAATAACACTAATAATTTATTTCTTCTCTATTTTGTCTTGCATTTTTCTGGCGAGTCAAATTCACTCAACTTCAGTTTGATTGATATATTAGATGAACATATCACGTATAGTAAGGGTGATGCAGAGAAGACTGATGGAAATGGGCAGCTGGAAACAAGGGGCTGGAGGAAAGTCAGCAGGGGCATCCCACAGTGGACATGATGGCGACTAAGCCAGTTGATGGGACAGCAAATAGAGATTAGAAGCATCCAGCACTGTGACCAGGGACACTCGGAGACAGCACACAGGGGAACACAAAGTGAATGCAACAAAATAATGGTATATATATTAAATGCATAGGTAATGAGAGAAGGGCTTAGTGCATCGAGAGAGGTCCCCCACCAGCCTAGATCTATAGCAGTGTAACTAGGGGGATAACTAAAGGACATCAAAGAAGAAGTCGGTTGTGCAAATGAAAACTCCAGCTGACCACCTCAGGGTCACCTGAGTCAACCCCAACTATAAGATTTGTTAAAAAGGAAGGTTTTAAGTCTGGTCTTAAAATTAGAGTGTTTGCCTCCCAAATCCAAACTGGGAGCTGGTTCCACAGGAGAGGCGCCTGATAACTGAAGTCTCTGCCTCCCATTCTACTTTTAGAAATTCTGGGAACTATAAATTATATAAAATGGGCTTCTCACACTCAGACACATGTACTCAATGCACCCAAAACATGGCTGACACATACTTTCACGCTCTTTGGCTATGTACACCCGTCTATCAATTCTTTGCACTAATCACACAGAAACTCTCCGATATTTTGGGCTGTGGGATTCCACATTCCCCGAACATTTGCCTAATTGGTGACCTAACGCTAACAGCTTTACCGGACATCCACATCCAACCCACACATGCAGCTATCGCCATTGCCAAAAAAACTATTTTAGTTAACTGGAAAGATAAGAAAGCCCTCAACATTATCCATTGGCTGAACCTCCTCACAGAACACATTTCACTGGAGAGAATGTCTGCTATCCGGAAAAAACAATTGGACTCATTTAAAGAAAAATGGTCTCCATTTATTAATTCATTAAATATTAATCTATAGCTCCTGCTTGTATGTGGGCATATAAAACTGCCTCCATTATAAAAAACAATTGTAATACCTGTTCTGTCTGTGCGTATGGTCTAACTTTCCTCTGCTTTATTTCAGTTTATTAACACTCCAACTCTCAAAGATTGATACCACCATGGACTTCAAGACCATGTGCATGCACTGGTGGTGTCCTTTCCCTATGGTTCCCGGGGTTGCTCTCTGGCTCTGCGGAGTCGGGATAGCTTGGGCCCCTCTCCCTGGGGGTGGATGTCTCCAGTGTCTCCCCCATTGAGCTCTGGGTCTGCTGGGTCTGCACGCTCTCCCTGGACCTCGGGGTGTCAGTGGCTGATCTCTTCTGGGGCGCCTGGCTGGTCCTGGGGCTTGGGGTGGGTCGGTCCCTCCGTTGCTCCCCTGTCCCTTCCTGCTCCGCTTCCCTCCTCCTCCCTCCTCTCCTGCCTGCCCGCTCCTCCTCGCCCCTCTCCCTCTCCTGTGGGGGGCCGGTGGCCCTCTGCGGGCAGGCGGTCTGGCATGGGGGCTGGGTGATCTCTCTGGGAGGGTGGCTCTGGCTCACCTGGGCACAGGCCTTGATCCTGGCCTGCGTGCCGCCACTGGAGTCCAGTTTCTGCTGGCTGGGGGCCTCCGTCCGGGCCTGGTGCTGTCCTGGGGTGTGGTGGGGTGGGTGGGGTCTCAGGGGCGCACGGGGTGGGCACCCTGCGTCCTTGGCGTGCTGGCTCCTGGGTGGGCGTGGCAGCTTGTGGTCCTCGCTTCCTTGTGGCGCAGCCTGGTCCCCCCTTCGGGGTGGAGTGCTGCGTGCAGCTGGCCCGTGTTGGGGCTATGGTGCCTGCCGGGGCGCTGCTCTGATCTGCAGCTCCCGGGGGGTTGTTGTGCCGGCTGGGCCAGTTGGTTCGTGTGGGCCCTCCCTGGTCCCTTGCCTCTCGGCTCTGGGGGCCCTCTGCATCAGTACCAGTGGTCTTGCTACCTGCCTCCCCCACTGCTCTGTCCTCTTGGGCCGGATCCACACCAGACTGCCTCTTATTGTGCACTTCACATTTTTCACACCTCATTGTAAATAGCAACCTTTAGGCACATATAGGGACACAACAGCTAGGGCCCCGAGGGCAGGTGGGGGTGGGAACGATGGGCACTGTGGTGGGGCGGGTGGCAGGGCTATACGGCCCAGTCTCCCCCTCATCACCCTCTTGCCTGCCTCCCCTGCTCTCCAGTCTTTTTATTTAATGCACCACACACACTCACCTTGGGGGTAGGTCTGGGATGGCTGATGCCCCCCCAGTCTCCCCACTTTTAATGCACCACATGACACTCAGGGTTACACTATCACGGTGCTGGGATAATGTTTCCCGTTAGGGATCGGGAAACGTATTAATAGGAGAGTAACGGGTGGGTTTCACAGTTATGGCCTCGCTGGTGGGATCTGGCCCCCCATACGGCTATGGGGCAGCGGGGTGCACCATCATCCGTGTCGCTGTGGCTGGGGGTCCCCGGGGCTGGGGGGCCGTGGCCTGTGGGGGTTCTCCTGCCTGTCCGACGGGTCCCAGCTGGTGCGGTGGCTCTTGCTGGGCTGCGGGGTCTGGATTGCCTGTCCCGGTGGGTGCGGTGGCTCTTGCTGGGCTGCGGGGTCTGGATTGCCTGTCCCGGTGGGTGCGGTGGCTGTGGCGCGGGCTGGTGGTGTGTGGTGGCTCTGTCCTGGTGGGGGGGTTGGTTCGCATCGCGGGATGTGGGGGCCTTGAGTGTGCTGTGCTCGCCCGGGGGCTGGTGCGGGTGGGTATGCGGGGTGCCCTGCCCCGTTGGCATTGCCGGGCCCCACCTCTCTGTCCATTTTTGCCCTCTGGACTCGCATTGGGTCCCGGCTCCGGTTCCCTCTGGCTGGCCTCCGGTGGCGGCCTGCCCGGTGATGGGCTGGTTGCCATCCCTTCGGTGGGGCACTATGCCCCTGTGTCTGGCTTCCTGGCTGCTTGGGGCCGTCGGCCCACCCTGGGGGTGGGGTGTGGGTGGGGGGTCGGTCCTCTTGTCCCGGGCTGCCAGGGTCGGTTCTGGCATGCTGGGGGTGTCGGTAGCTGCTCCCTCTTGTCTTCAGGGTCCGTGTTGTACACGGTGGCCCCGGTTGCTCTCTGGGGGTGCTGCCCTGTGGCTCCTGCGGCCTGTTAAGGGGGGGGGGGGGGGGGGGCTTGGCCCTGCATTGCTGTGATGGCTGTTCTGGGCTTCGGGGTCTTTCACACTTGCCTGTGCATGTTTGCTCAGGTCCCACCAGCTCCTGTCGAGTTCCGCTGTTGAGCAGTGATGGGACTCGCCAGAATGTGCTGAGACTCTCTCCAGAGTCTAATCTCACGCTAAACCCACTTTCTCTAGTATCTTTTTCTGGCCTATTCCACTCTATACTAACATGACACCCACAACTATGGTGTTCAGTACTGTCTGGCTAATTATTCATTTATTTATTATTTATTTATTGTTTGTTGGTTTTCTGTTCTCTTGTGTATGTGTTTGCTTGTTTGTCTTAGTGATGAGTAATTATTAGTTGGGAATAACACAACACCTGATATTCTTCGGATGTAATAGCACCGCTTGCTAGTCCCTGTCCCTGTCTGTCCTCTCTCGTCCTGTCCACCCTTTGTTTCCCCTCACATCACCACTGAGGTGTAGCACTGCCCTCCCTGGCTCTTAACAGGGAAATGTAATAAAGAGTGTCAGCTTAGCTTTCAGGGAGGGCTGGTGATGGTCACACACATGCACTAAATAATAAGATATTTGGCTGCAAGACTAAAATATGCATTAATCTCATAAAGTGTTGACACCCCTTCCATGGAGTTAAACAATGAGAATAAATGCAGACAAAAAAATAAATAAAAAATTCTGGGAACTACAAGTAAGCCTGCAGTCTGAGAGCAAAGAGTTCTGCTAGGTTAATATGGTACTATCAGGTCTTTAAGATATGATGGAGATTAAGTGCTTTGTATGTCAGGAGAAGGATTTTAAATTCCATTCTAGAATTCACAGAAAACCAATGAAGAGAAGACAGTATAGGAGAAATATTATCCGTCTCGCTAACTCCCGTCAGTACTCTGGTTGCAGCATTTTGAATCAACTGTAGGTTTTTCAGACAGCTATTGGGACATCCTGATCGAAAGGAATTGCACTAGTCCAGCCTGGGAGTAACAAATGCATGCACTAGTTTTTCCACATCACTCTGAGACAGGATGCTCCTGAATTTTACAATATTTCTCAGGTGAAAGAAGAAATCCTACGGACTTGTTTTATGTGTGAGTTAAAGGACATGTCCTGATCAAAGATAACTCTGAGGTTCCTCACAATAGTACTGGAGGCCAAAGTAATGTCATCCAGAGTAACTACATGCTTTGAAAGCTAATTTCTGAGACGATTGGGGTCAAATACAGTATATATATATATATATACACTCAATATATATGTATATATATTGAATAGCCTCAATAACAGTGTCTATGATTCGGTTATGTACATTTATTTGCTAGGATTTTGCAGCATCATTTACAGTGTCATCTTCAGCCATCTCTCCAGGCAAGAGCTTTTTCTTCCTATTCCTCCTTAATTCTGGTCATTCTGCGCATGCTTGGCTCCTCACGTAGCGATGACATAGCGTCATTCTGCGCATGCTTGGCTCCTCAGCTACCTATGACACGTTCTGCGACCTTTGTCGAGTTGCTGTTTCAAAATGACAATAAAAGCATGGCAAATGGTGCTTGTATAGCTCAGTTGGTTAAGCAGGTGAACCATGTACGGGGCTGGTTCCTGACACAGTTGCCCAAGTTCAATTCCTGCTCACGCACTTTTGCTGCATGTTTTCCCCCCTACTTTTCTCCCCCGTTTCCTGTCAGTCTCTCACTTCACCTATCAAATAAAGCCAAAAAATAACTTTAAACAAAAAAAAGAAAAGCGTGCTTATTAGTTGTTCCTCCGTGTTGTTGGGGAAAAGAAATGCTGCGGCAAATTTAGTTTGTTTTCTTTTGGTAAACAGGGATTCTGTCACGGGTGGACCCAAGCAGAAAGCCACACTACCAGGGCTGGCTGAATGCAAGTGGTTTATTGTTGGGGATGAATAATGGCCAGGATGGGGAAACCAGAGTGCATGAGCGGGGGGTTCCAGGCAGGAGTGGGGGTTCCAGGCAGGAGTGGGGGTTCCAGGCAGGAGTGGAGTTCCCGGACAGCTGGCTGCGTGGAGGCAGGAGAAAAACAAAGAATAAGCAGGAACTCAAACAGAAAATGTTAAAGGCTAGAGAGCAAACTGAACTGCATGGTTCTGGTTCAATACTCTGGCAGGGAGTGGAAGGCTGAGCCGGTACTTATTGTAGGTGAGTCATTAGAGAGATGATCATCAGCTGTCCGGGAGCCGTGGAGGTGGTTGATTGCCTGAGTGGAGTCAGCTGAGAAGCCAGACTCCACTCAGGCACCGAGCTGCAGGGAAAGACACAGGGCAGAGGAGTGGATGGGAGACAGACAAGACAGACAGGGCAGAGGAGCGGATGGGAGACAGACAAGGCAGGAGGAGAAGGGAGCTGTGACAGTACCCCCCCTCAACGGGCGCCTCCCGGCGCCCCATGGATCCAACCAAAGAGGGGCCCACTGGGGCAACCAGGGAGCAGACAGACACACAGACAGACACAGGGACCAGACAGAGCGGAAGGAACCAAAAGGACAGGAAGGGCAGAAAAAACGAGGGGAACAGACAGGAAGGGAGAACGGGAGGGACGGAAACGACAGGAGGGATGGGAGGGAGGGAAGGACGGGAGGGACCGAAACGACGGGAGGAACAGGAAGGAAATAAATGGGAGAGGGAATGAACTAAGACTGGGCTGAACTGAACGGAATTGAGGACAGGGCTGGACTGGAGTGAAGGAAAGGACAGGAAAGGACAGGACAGGACTGGAGTGAAGGAAAGGACAGGACTGGACTGGAGTGAAGGAAAGGACAGGAAAGGACAGGACTGGACTGGAGTGAAGGAAAGGACAGGACTGGACTGGAGTGAAGGAAAGGACAGGAAAGGACTGGACTGGACTGGAGTGAAGGAAAGGAAAGGACTGGAGTGAAGGAAAGGACTGGACTGGACTGGAGTGAAGGAAAGGACTGGACTGGACTGGACTGGACTGGAGTGAAGGAAAGGACTGGAGTGGAGGAAAGGACTGGACTGGACTGGAGGAAAGGACTGGACTGGACTGGACTGGAGGAAAGGACTGGACTGGACTGGACTGGAGGAAAGGACTGGACTGGACTGGACTGGACTGGAGGAAAGGACTGGACTGGACTGGACTGGACTGGAGGAAAGGACTGGACTGGAGGAAAGGACTGGACTGGACTGGACTGAAGGAAAGGGCTGGACTGAGCGGAGCGAGGGACAGGACTGGGCCGGGCTGGTGTTACGTCCCTAGTCTAGGGGAACCATGAACGCAACATGATAATGCTCTGGACTCAGCCACCCCCAATGAAGCCAGCCTGGAAAAATTCTCAAAAGGTGCACAAAAAAATTTATTCTTTAAACAAAACAAACAAAGGTAACTTAAAACTCCCAGTAACATAAAATTCTAATTTTATAAAGCAAACTATAAACTGGGGTTCCAGAATAATCAATTAACAAACTTAGTCACTAACAGGTCTTTGGGCTTCCTGCCCCTACCACAGGATCAGTCTCCAACTATCACATGAACACACAGAGCTGACAACAGGCTGCTTCATCGAGGGTGGCCGGATCAGGAGAGAGTGAGCAGGTTGCAGCAGCTGGTTTTTGTAGCCTCCAGGCAGGCTCTCAGGTGGCAGCAATCCTCCCAGCAGCCCAATCAGCCTCAGCACCAGGAACTAATCACAGCTACTGACTCTGCTGGACAGCCACACCCACTCACACGCACACACACACACAGGAGGAGGAGAGGAGACCAAGTTTCTCAACATGAACACTGCACAAAATGACCCAGGGTCATCACACTGGACTGAGCGGAGCTAGGGACAGGACTGGGCCGGGCTGGACTGAGCGGAGCTAGGGACAGGACTGGGCCGGGCTGGACTGAGCAGGACTGGACTGGACGGGACTGAACTGAACTGAGAGCAGGACTGGACTGGACGGGACTGAACTGAACTGAGAGCAGGACTGGACGGGACAGAACTGAACTGAACTGAGAGCAGGACTGGACGGGACAGAACTGAACTGAACTGAGAGCAGGGCAGGACGGGGACTGGAGTGGCCAGGCAGTAGCTCCAGGGGTCGGCCCGAAGGCAGAACTGGTCGGGGATGAGTGGGCCTGAGGGTCCGTTCCGGTGGGCGGAGGTTCCGTTCCGGCGGGCGGACCGTAGGTCGGACTGGCTGGGGATGAGTGGGCCTGAGGGTCCGTTCCGGTGGGCGGAGGGGCCGCTCCGGCGGACGGCCCAGGGGCTGGGCAGGTAGGGGCCGGACAGACTGGCGGGGCCGCTCCGGCGGACGGCCCAGGGGCCGGACAGACTGGCGGGGCCGCTCCGGCGGACGGCCCAGGGGCCGGACAGACTGGCGGGGCCGCTCCGGCGGACGGCCCAGGGGCCGGACAGACTGGCGGGGCCGCTCCGGCGGACGGCTCCGGGGCCGGACAGACTGGCGGGGCCGCTCCGGCGGACGGCTCCGGGGCCGGACAGACTGGCGGGGCCGCTCCGGCGGACGGCTCCGGGGCCGGACAGACTGGCGGGGCCGCTCCGGCGGACGGCTCCGGGCCGGACAGACTGGCGGGGCCGCTCCGGCGGGCGGCCCGGGGACCGGACAAACAACTGGGTTGGAGGCTGGGCCGGGGGTGGAGCCGGGTCCGGTGGGTCCTCGGGGGCGGAGCCGGGTCCGGTGGGTCCTCCGGGGGCGGAGCCGGGTCCGGTGGGTCCTCCGGGGGCGGAGCAGGATGGGAGGCGCAAGGCCTCTTCATGGACTTGGGGGAGACCCCAGGCCCCTCCAACTCGAGGCTCCAGGGAGCGGAGGCGGGGCGTCGACGGCCTCCTCAGGGAGCGGAGGCGGGGTGTCGACGGCCTCCTCAGGGAGCGGAGGCGGGGCGTCGACGGCCTCCTCAGGGAGCGGAGGCGGGGCGTCGACGGCCTCCTCAGGGAGCGGAGGCGGGGCGTCGACGGCCTCCTCAGGGAGCGGCACAGGATCCAGGGGTGGCGCAGGATCCAGGGGCCCCTCCGGGGGCGGCGCAGGAAGGAAGGCGCAGAGCCTCTGAAGGGACTCAGGGAAGGCCTTATGTCTTTCTAAGGCCGCTGAGGTCCCGGGGACTGGAGGCGGCGGGGCGTCGTCGACCTCCACGGGGACTGGAGGCGGCGGGGCGGCGTCGACCTCCACGGGGACTGGAGGCGGCGGGGCGGCGTCGACCTCCGCGGGGACTGGAGGCGGAGCGTCAACCACCGCGGGGACTGGAGGCGGAGCGTCAACCACCGCGGGGACTGGAGGCGGAGCGTCAACCACCGCGGGGACTGGAGATGAGTGGCTGCCAGGGGAGTCACCAGGTGAGGGGACGTCGGGCTGCTCTCGGGTCTGGTGTGAGGCAGCTTCGAGTCCCTCCAAGAGTGCGGAGGTTGTGCCAAGCGCCTCCAGGAATGAGGCGGCAGTTCCGATCACCCCAGGATCCGTAGTGGTGGTGAAATTGTCTCCGTAGGTCGCCTGGGCAGTGAGAAGCTCCTCCCATCTAGCCAAGGTGGTTCCGAATGTCCTCTGCGCTGCGGCGACAACAGAGGGCGAGACTTCAGCCCACACAATGAGGGGAGAGTAGCCACCAACCTCCCGAGGGTTGTGGAGGCCGTGTCCAGAGCCTCAGGGACGGGGGAAAGGACTCTGGGGGCAACGGAGGACAAGGGCAGGGTCCGGTAATCAAGGGAATCGACTGAGCTCTTTGATGTCTGGGTCGGGGTCTGGTTCTGGGGGGCTGAGGACTGGATCTGGGTCTGATCTGACGAGGCTGAGGTCGGGTCGTAGAACTGGTTCTGGGGAACGGGGGACAAGAGGATGGATAACAGGTGGACTGGTGGTGGAGGGTTGATGTGAGGCTTTGAGGCAAGATCTGGGGAGTCATGGCGCCCCCTGGCGTGGTGCCCCGACGGCCAGGTCTCTTAGGGGCTGGCTCCACGGCCGGCAGGGAAACAATTTCGGGCTGGCTCTCATATGAGAAGCTAGGGGAAGGCAAACCAAGGGCTCAGTCCAGCAAAACATCACACCGTTCTTGGGAAGAAATGGAAAAAGGCTGAGACTGAGTACCTCTCCTCCGGGGTCCATGCTGCCTCTTGTAAGGCGGTTTTATGGCCAGGCGGGTTCCCCAGAAGGGAGAGGATGTGTCATAATCAGACATGGTGGCTGGGGACTAAACAGGATGGTGTGGAGCAGAGCAGGGGGGAATTCTGGTTACGGAGATGGCGAAGACGATGAGGGGAGGTGGTTGGTCCAAGCCCTGGTAGTGGCTCTCCGGGTCCGTTGTTGGCCAGAGTATTCTGTCACGGCGAGCGGGTGGACCCAAGCAGAAAGCCACACTACCAGGGCTGGCTGAATGCAAGTGGTTTATTGTTGGGGATGAATAATGGCCAGGATGGGGAAACCAGAGTGCATGAGCGGGGGGTTCCAGGCAGGAGTGGGGGTTCCAGGCAGGAGTGGGGGTTCCAGGCAGGAGAGGGGGTTCCAGGCAGGAGAGGGGGACCAGGCAGGAGTGGAGTTCCCGGACAGCTGGCTGCGTGGAGGCAGGAGAAAACAAAGTTAGAATAAGCAGGAACTCAAACAGAAAATGTTAAAGGCTAGAGAGCAAACTGAACTGCATGGTTCTGGTTCAATACTCTGGCAGGGAGTGGAAGGCTGAGCCGGTACTTATTGTAGGTGAGTCATTAGAGAGATGATCATCAGCTGTCCGGGAGCCGTGGAGGTGGTTGATTGCCTGAGTGGAGTCAGCTGAGAAGCCAGACTCCACTCAGGCACCGAGCTGCAGGGAAAGACACAGGGCAGAGGAGTGGATGGGAGACAGACAAGACAGACAGGGCAGAGGAGTGGATGGGAGACAGACAAGACAGACAGGGCAGAGGAGTGGATGGGAGACAGACAAGACAGACAGGGCAGAGGAGCGGATGGGAGACAGACAAGGCAGAGGAGAAGGGAGCTGTGACAGATTCGTAACGTTCACTCCCTGTCCAATCAGAATCCTTTCCAACGCCCAAGCGTTACAGAGGAATTAAGGAAGGGGAAAAAACGTGCGGTCCATGTAAACCGTAACTCAGAATTACTATTTCCATGTATACTCGAAGAACAAAACTTTAATTCAGAATGAGTTAATTCCGAATAAAAAACTCCATGTAACCGTGGCAATTGTCTTGCTGAGGCCCAGGTTGTCTAAATTCTCCAAGAGCAAGTCAACAAAGGCCTGTCCAGTGGATGAACTTCACTTCATCATCACAACAAGCCTCTTGTGGACAAAATCAGTGACATACCTTAAAATTACAGAGCACTGATCCTAAGAGGTGATGTCTTGTGTTGTGTGGTGTACAGTTGAACTGAAAACATTCCCGCTTCTTTTATTTCACTGGAGATGTTTTCTTGGATTAGATGGTGAATTACATCGATAATGGAGTCCACTATTGTTTTGAGAGTAAGGTTACAAGGAAGCCTCTGGCTCTTGTACCACTGGAATGATGCAATTTTTTGCTCTTTTCAATGCAGCTGTCAATGTGCTCTTTTAAACAGACATCATATTTCCCCAATATAAGTTCTGGTTTATGTTGTTGTCAATCAAAACCTTTCATCTCTTTCGGACATGTTCTCTATGAGCTGACATCTGACTGCCACCCAGTAAACTGCCTATGTCAGCATTAGAGGATTTGAGGATTTGGAGGTATGGCCTCCATGTGTTTGTATGCATGACTGATGATGCTGGGACAAGCTCTGAATGAGACAACAGATGGTGTCCTGGGGTATCTTCTCTCAGAGTGTCCCTGGTCCCAGAGCTGGATGCTTCAGATCTGCGGTTGATGTTCCACCAACTGGTCCAGTCTCCACCATGTCCACTGTGGGATGCTGCCGCTGACCTTCCTCCAGCCCTCTGCTTCCAACTCCCCTTTTCCACCAGTCAACTCTGCATCGCCTTCACTATACTTGTTATGCTGACTTACATACTGTTTGAATTTTACTGCTAGCTATATATGGAGTATGTTTAATGTCAGAGCCATACATCATAAGAGTAAACTATGAGTCAGTTTTCAATGTTAGCTTATACTTTATTTGTGTCACATATCCTGTCATACATGTATCCAAATGTGTGTTGTGTTTTCCTTGCTTTCCCACCCCTCCCTCCTCTCACATCCCTCCCCCTTGCCCTCTTCTGTCCTTCTCAACCCGCCCGGCCAGCAGGCAGATGGGTCCCCCCTATATAGAGCCAGGTTCTGCTCGAGGTTTTTTTCCCTGTTAAAAGGGTGTTTTCCTTGCCACTGTCGCCTTTGGGCTTGCTCTGGGGGTCAGGCATATGGGTTCTGTAAAGCGTCTTGAGACAATTTGACTGTAATTGATGCTATATAAATAAAATTGAATTGAATTGAACAGGACCAGGGCATCACTGAGCTCCTGGACAGTCTGAGGAGCAACCTGATCGTGTCTGATAGAACAAAACATAATGTTTCAAAGGTGTTCTATTGGATTCAGTTCAGGTGAGCGTGGGGGCCAGCTAATGGTATCAGTTCCTTCATCCTCCAGGAACTGCATGAGTTCTCCTACCACTTAAGGCTGGGCATTGTCATGCACCAGAAGGAATCCAGGACCACTGCATCAATGTAGGGTCTGACAATGGGTCCAAGGATTTCATCCTGATGCCTAATGACAGTCAGAGCGCCATTGTCCTGCCTGTAGAGGTCTGTGCGTCCCTCCATGGATATGCCTCCCCAGACCATCACTGACTCACCACCAAACCGGTCCACACTGAACAATGTTACAGGCAGCATAACATTATCCACAGCTTCTCCAGACCTTTTCATGTCTGTCACATGTGCTCAGGGTGAACCTGCTCTCATCTGTGAAAAGCACAGGGCGCCAGTAGTGGACCTGCCAATTCCTGTGTTTTATGGCAAATGCCAACCGAGCTCCACAGTGCCAGTCAGCAAGCACAGGGCCCACTATAGGACATTGGGTCCTCAGACTACCCTCATTAAATCTCAGAGACATTTGGTCAGAGACATTCACACCAGTGGTCTGCTGGAGGTCATTTTGTAGAGCTATTGCAGTGCTCATCCTGTTCCTCCTTGCACAAAGGAGCAGATACCTGTCCTGCTGATGGGTTGAGGACCTTCTACAGTCATGTCCAGCTCTCCTAGACAAACTGCCTGTCTCCTTGAATCTCCTCCATGCTCTTGAGAATGTGCTGGGAGACACAGCAAACCTTCTGGCAATGGCATGCATTGATGTGCCATCCTGGAGGAGTTGGACTGCCTGTGCAACCTCCAGGCATGTCATTGGGAAATTATCAAATAAGTGAATCCTTGGAAGCGAGGGAGCGGAGCGACCGAGCTGGGGGGAGGGTTTGGGCAAGAAACGTATTGCAAGAAACCTTTGAAATTTAAAGGCTGAAATGGTGCATTCTGGTGAACTCTGACACCTAGAATTCTTTAAACACGAAGGCTTAAAAAAAAGTCTGTATGGAACCTTCTAGGCACCCCCCAAAAACAGCACAAAGTCATGTTAATGTGATGAAACCAAATATTTATACTGGATTCAATTTGAATGAGCCACATAAAGTCATCACTGTGTGCTTTCCGATTGACCATGGGAGTGAGCCTCTTCCGTTGAGGAACTTGTGGGGCAATGCCACTGGGTTGTTGCAAGCATAGACATAATAAAGAGTAGACCCCGCATCAACCGCTACTGCCTATTGGGGTTGACGCGACGTGGGGCCGCCATCTTGGTCCGGTCAGCCACTCCACTCAGCGCTGTTTGACAGCGCATTTAATCCATCTTAACTCTGAATATTAAACTGATTTTCACGCGTTTTTATTTTTATTTTTTTGCTGCAAACATCATACATGTAGCTATGATACAGGACAAATGGTTCGGCGTATTTTAATATTCATGGCGGGAATAATAGATAATAATAATAATAGGTCATAGAATATTCTGATATTAAGCTCGACTGTAGACAGGTATTTTGCAAACACTGTAAACACACACACACACACACACACACACTAATATATGTTAGAGAAGCAGATAATGGCAGTAAAGTCAATTATTTTAATAATTTGAAGAGACAATATATGATTACGCTATCTATACATATATAAACAAAATACTGACTAATGAACACATTTCTATATAAAACAATATATATATATATATATTATCATTTTCTGATATATCTTTTTAATATATATGTATGAATTATATTGATAGTCTATATGTGATTTATATAATAATTTTCTCTGATATATTGATTATATTAATACTCCATCTATGATTTATATATATTCATTTTCTCTGATATATAACTTCTATCTATTGTTTTATATAGAAATATGTGTTCATTAATCAGTATTTTGTTTATATATGTATATATAGCGTAATCATATATTGTCTCTTCAAATTATTAAAATATATTTGACTTTACTGCCATTATCTGCTTCTCTAACATTTATTAGTGTGTGTGTGTGTGTGTGTGTTTACAGTGTTTGCAAAATACCTGTCTACAGTCGAGCTTAATATTAGAATATTCTATTACTGTTAATCCCGCTATGGATATTAAAATACGCTGAACCATTTGTCCTGTATCATAGCTACATGTATGACATTTGCAGCAAAAAATAAAAATAAAACGCGTTAAAATCAGTTTAATATTCAGAGTTAAGATGGATTAAATGCGCTGCCAAACAGCGCTGAGTGGAGCGGCTGACCGGACCAAGAGGGCGGCCATATTTCTCGCTGCGCAGCAGCCCGAGCGGCATCTACTCTTCATTACAGGTCCTTCTCAAAAAATTAGCATATTGTGATAAAGTTCAGTATTTTCTGTAATGTACTGATAAGCATTAGACTTTCATATATGTTAGATTCATTACACACAACTGAAGTAGTTCAAGCCTTTTATTGTTTTAATATTGATGATATTGGCCAAAAAGTAAAGAAAAACCAAAAATCCCTATCTCAAAAAATTAGCATATTATGAAAAGGTACTCTAAACGAGCTATTAACCTAATCATCTGAATCGACGAGTTAACTCTAAACACCTGCAAAAGATTCCTGAGACAGACAGCAAGTCAGATGAAAAGTCTGAGAATTCAGATAAAAACTCAGAGTGAGGAGCAGGTGGACAATACACAACAACAAATAAAACTGGTTTCTGAGCTTTCCAGTCTGGGTTTAAGAGACTAAGAGTAAGTTTTTCAAATAAGCTGCGACCTGTGATTCGAAGAATATGACAGTCATTATGAAAAAGAGTTGATTCATTTAGACTGACATATTCTTCCTGCTGCAACCAGGTTTCAGTCAAACAGAAGAGATCAATCTGGTGATCAGTTAGCAAATCATTTACTAACAGGGACAAGGGAGATCTCAGATTTAACAGATCAGATTTAATTGTTCTGTTTCTTCGCTTTATTGAAATAATGGTATTAATTTTCCTAGATTTTTATGGCTACTAATTCTTTAGTTTAGTTCTGATTTGCTGAATTTATTGAATTTTGGTAGTCAGGGGATAGAGACAGTCTCAATGGAGGTAACTGAGTTACTGGAGGGTGCCAGCTGTAAGGAGACTGCAGAGAGGTGTGTTTAAGACCACAACTCCGTGTCCTGGTCTTAACTCTGGGTCATCATGCTTTAGGAATTCCATTACATTCCATACATTTATATGATGTCACCATCTCGATGTCCACGCCACAAGTGTTCACTGGCTGAAGAGGGGGTTTGGATCTGTGGAAATATATGATCATTTCCTTTGTCTTTGAGGCGTTGAGTAGCAGGCAGTTTTTGTGACTCCAGTCACTGAAGGCACTTATCAGATCTCTGTATTCAGCTTCATGTCCATTTCTGATACATGCCACGATAGCAGTGTCATCAGAGTATTTCTGAATGTGGCAGCACTCAGTGCTGTATCTGAAGTCAGATGTATACAGAGTGAACAGGAATGGAGCCAGGACTGTTCCTTGTGGAGCCCCAGTACTACTCATTAATGTCCCAGAAACACATTTCCCCAGCCTGACAAACTGTGGCCTTCCTGTCAGGTAATCTGTAATCCATGAAACACAGGAAGGATCCACTCCCATCTCTGTGAGCTTGTCTTTGAGGATGGTGGGTTGGGTGGAGTTGAATGCATTTGAAAAAATCAAAGAACATGATTCTCACATAAACTCCAGGTTCCTCCAGATGAGACAGGGCACGGTGAAGCATGAAGAGGATGGCATCATCCACTCCAATGTGTTCTTTGTATGCAAACTGCAAGGAATCGAGTTTGTCTTTGACCTCAAGCCTCAGGAGACGTAAAACCAGCCGCTCCAGAGTTTTCATGATGTGTGAGGTCAGAGCAATAGGTCGTTTTTTTTTTTGTCCTGTCCGGCAACAGAGCAGGCAGAATGGGGATCTGGCTGCTGCATTGTGCCATACAAGTTTGCTTTTCCAAGGGGAGTTTATAAGTATAAGACTCCCCTTGATACTGTACAGTAATTTATTTAGTATGAATACTTGTTAGTTAAATATACATAAGTTTGCCGGACCTGACAGGGCAGGAAGAGAGAAAGAGAAGAGAGGAAGAAAAAAAAAACAACAAGGAGGGATAGTGAAGAGGAAAGGGAGAGTGCAAGAATACAATTATTTTTCAATTGAAACCGACACAACAGACAAGCCAGTACACCTTAACAAAGACACACCGGAACGCATCCTACGGGTTTTGTTAGGAAACACAGCTAGTAATTATTCAAATCATCTATGTGAAACAAACAAACTGAGCAAACATGTCTTTTGATATTTTGGCACCAGGACAAACTTAACACCCCACAAGATAACATGGTTGCTATGTCCACATGCAGAGTACGGTGCAATTGTGACTGTGATCATGCAGCTATGACCTCTGACCTCCGTGAAGGCCAGAAGCGGGCCCGAGAGCCCACAAGACCCAGGCGGGCTGGCAGCAATCCCAGAGTAGAGACCCGAGCCACCAAACCACGAGGACGACCACGGATCGGCCCGGAAGGGGGCAGAGGGAGAACCCGGCCAGGACCCCCAGCATCCAGCAGGGCCGGGCCCCAGGCGACCAAGACCGGCGGCCGCCGACCCCGCCAGGGGCCGGAGGCCCAGGGCGGACCCAGGGCAGACCCAGCACAGGACCCCGGGCCCCAGGCATCCCCCGCCCCCCCAGGCAGAGGGTCAACATCACCAGGGGAAGCAGCCACCCCAGACGGCCACCCAGCATGGGCCAGCCCAAGATCCAGGGCACCCCACCCCACCCCACCCCCTCCCCACCTCAGTATCAGTATTTTACTGTCTTTAGTGACTAAGTGCAATTAAAACTTGAGAAGTGAGCCATCAGAGGGTGCAGCGGATGGGGCCACTTAGATGGCCCCCACCACCACACCCAGCACAATGAGCACACCTCCCACAACCCTACATGTGTGTGAAAGAGAGCAGAGGAAGTGAGGGGTCCGGGGATGGGGTCTGTAGGGAAGAAAACTTCTCCCCAGAGGGCGAGCCACTAAGGGCAATAGGCACCCCCGTTTCCCAGGCGCCCTCCAGCACAGGACGAGCCAGGAGCAGCCCCCACCAAGACCGGGGCCCCACAGCAACCGCAGCCAGAGACCTACTGACCAAAGAGGCACGCAGCCGCCACACACCAAAAGGCGGAAAGGCGAGGGAGGACAGAGGGCAGCAGAAGAGCCCAACCCAGGGCCCATCATCCCCAGGCCACCGCGGCTGCCCCCCGAGGGCACAGGACCCCTCACACACACACACACACACACACACACACACACACACACACACACACACACACACACACACACACACACACCCAGATCCCCACTCCAAGACAGCACCAAGCACCCGCAGTCCCCAGGCCGCCCGCACCGACATCCAACCACCAAGGTGGCAAGGCCCCAATTCACCCCTTACATTAGGTAATGGAACTGATCACAGGGGACCAGAGGGAACAAAAATCAGCGAACTGATCCTTTGAACCTGCAGACATTGTCTCGAAGCTGATGTAGTCTAATAAGAGATTCCTAAACTGCTTATTGTTCAGATTGTTTTTGGCTTTCCAATTTATAAGGATCGTTTTCTTTGTGATGCATAAGCTGGTGAGAACCATACATACAGAGTTAGATCCTATGTTGATTTCACCTAGGTCACCTAATAGGCACAGTGTGGGACTTGCAGCAATGTTGCATTTAAACCATAATGACAGGTCTTCACATACCTCAAGCCAGAACCTTTGCACAGGTGCGCAGGACCACATGGCATGGAGGTAACTGTCAGTCATGTTATCACTGCAGTGTGAGCAAATATCCGAATGGGACAGACCCATCCTGAACATCCTTTGTCCTGTATAATGAATTCTGTGCAGAATTTTAAATTGTATAAGTTGCATATTTGAGTTCTTAGACATTTTAAAGGTATTTAAACATATTTGTGACCATGCATTTTGATTAAGATTACTGTATAGGTCAGCTTCCTATTTTGCTGTAGGAAGAAAGATTGTATCTTCTGACTTTGATAATATTCTATATAGTTTTGATAATAGCTTTGGGGGACGTAGATTTAAGAATTCTTCTACTCTAAGAGGAAGCTGCCAGTGTAATTGGTTGAGGGTGTATTTTTTTTTTCCAATAATCGATTTAAGTTGGTGGTATTCTAAAAATGTTGTGTTGCTAATTCCATATTGTGAAGTGAGTGTGTGAAATGACAGAAAGTTACCATCTTCTATGATATGTTCTAACTGTTTTATCCCTTGATTTCTCCAGTGAGTAAAAATTATCATCTTTTTATTTTGCAGAATGTCAGGGTTATTCCAGATTGGAGTAAGTTTACATGGAATGACTGAAGACTTACTTAATTTTAGAAATTCCCACCAAGCCATTAAAGAGGAGGTGATATTAATGCTTTTGAAACACTGATTAAATTTAATAGTTGTGCTGATAAATGGCAAGTCAGAAATGGCTATGTCCTCACATATTGCTTGCTCTACATCTAACCATAACTCATCTACATTACTAGGTTTTAGCCATTTGGAAATATACTGCAACTTACTAGCTAGGAAGTAGTGACTGAAGTTAGGTAAATCCAGTCCACCTCTATCTTTAGTCTGTTGTAGAGTCTTTAAATTGATACGTGATGGTTTGTTTTTCCAAAGAAATTTGGATATATATGAGTCCAGTGATTTAAACCAACAGGAGGATGGTTTGGATGGTATCATTGAGAATACATAGTTAACTTTAGGTAAAACCATCATTTTAATAGTGGCAACTCTCCCTATGAGTGATACACACGTGGACAAAATTGTTGGTACCCCTCAGTTAAAGAAGGAAAAACCCACAATTCTCACTGAAATCACTTGAAACTCACAAAAGTAACAATAAATAAAAATGTATTGAAAATTAAATAATCAAAATCAGCCATCACTTTTGAATTGTTGATTAACATAATTATTTAAAAAAACAAACTAATGAAATAGGGCTGGACAAAAATGATGGTACCCATAACTTAATATTTTGTTGCACAACCTTTTGAGGCAATCACTGCAATTAAACGATTTCTGTATTTGTCAATGAGCGTTCTGCAGCTGTCAACAGGTATTTTGGCCCACTCCTCATGAGCAAACAGCTCCAGTTATCTCAGGTTTGATGGGTGTCTTCTCCAAATGGCATGTTTCAGCTCCTTCCACATATGTTCAATGGGATTCAGATCTGGGCTCATAGAAGGCCACTTTAGAATAGTCCAACGCTTTTCTCTCAGCCATTCTTGGGTGTTTTTGGCTGTGTGTTTTGGATCGAATAGTCCAACACTTTTCTCTCAGCCATTCTTGGGTGTTTTTGGCTGTGTGTTTTGGATCGTTGTCCTGTTGGAAGACCCATGACCTGCGACTGAGACCAAGCTTTCTGACACTAGGCTGCACATTTCTCTCCAGAATGCCTTGATAGTCTTCAGATTTCATCGTACCTTGCACACTTTCAAGACACCCTGTGCCAGATGCAGCAAAGCAGCCCCAAAACATTACTGAGCCTCCTCCATGTTTCACCGTAGGGACAGTGTTCTTTTCTTCGTATGCTTGGTTTTTGAGTCTATGAACATAGAGTTGATGTGCCTTACCAAAAAGCTCCAGTTTGGTCTCATCTGTCCAAAGGACATTCTCCCAGAAGCTTTGTGGCTTGTCAACATGCATTTTTGCAAATTCCAGTCTGGCTTTTTTATGAGTTTTTTTCAGCAGTGGTGTCCTCCTTGGTCGTCTCTCATGAAGTCCACTTTGGCTCAAACAACGACGAATGGTGCGATCTGACACTGATGTACCTTGGCCTTGGAGTTCACCTTTAATTTCTTTGGAGGTTGCTCTGGGCTCTTTGGATACAATTCCAACGATCCGTCTCTTCAATTTGTCATCAATTTTCCTCTTGCGGCCACGTCCAGGGAGGTTGGCTACTGTCCCGTGGGTCTTGAACTTCTGAATAATATGAGCCACTGTTGTCACAGGAACTTCAAGCTGTTTAGAGATGGTCTTATAGCCTTTACCTTTAAGATGTTTGTCTATAATTTTTTTTCGGATGTCCTGGGACAATTCTCTCCTTCGCTTTCTGTTGTCCATGTTCAGTGTGGTACACACCTTTTCACCAAACAGCAGGGTGACTACTTGTCTCCCTTTAAATAGGCAGACTGACTGATTATGAGTTTGGAAACACCTGTGATGTCAATTAAATGACACACCTGAGTTAATCATGTCACTCTGGTCAAATAGTTTTCAATCTTTTATAGAGGTACCATCATTTTTGTCCAGGCCTGTTTCATTAGTTTGTTTTTTTAAATAATTATGTTAATCAACAATTCAAAAGTAATGGCTGTTTTTGATTATTTAATTTTCAATACATTTTTATTTATTGTTACTTTTGTGAGTTTCAAGTGATTTCAGTGAGAATTGTGGGTTTTTCCTTCTTTAACTGAGGGGTACCAACAATTTTGTCCATGTGTGTAGATCCACAGTTGAGTCTGAGTTGTTTTGATTCAACCAGGTCTCAGTAAAACACAGGAGACTGCATGAACAATCTTGGCAGAGTATTGTGCTCTCTGAGTACTTTTCTTGTTGATATATATTAGGCTTTATAAACCCTCCCCACACATCACTGCAGAGCAACAGTATGCGCAGCGATCAGACGTCTGTGTGAAACCGACAAGGCCAGATGCTGAATTACGCTATACCATATCATAGAGTGTGTGTGTCTACAGTCTATGTACCATATGCTGTACTCAGAGGAGACAGAGGAGACTGATCCTCCGGTAGCTGAGCCCATCAGAGCTCAACGCTGTACACTATGCATTTTATTTACATAAAATATTCTTTTAATATGTTTTAATTTATTATTATTATTATTATTATTGTTATTATTATTATTATTATTATAACATTTTTTGTATTGTTTTCATTTTTTTTTAGGCCAGAAAATGCTTATCTTTCCACAAAAATGATTAAAATAATGTATCGATGGCAGAGCTGGTCTATGACTGAACTGTTGTGCTGCAATGCACCATGGGAGTTCTGGGCATTGGGGATTTGAATGCCATTATTGTGGTTTATGTTCGTGTTAAATTGCTATTAATGTTTTATTCCATTTTTGTGGTTTAGTCGGCCTCGTTAGTTTGGTTAAGTGTTATATTGTCAGGACTGTGAATGTGAAGTGTAGTGAGTTTGATGACTTCGTGCCACATTTATACCATGCTCCATGTCAAAATAAAGGCATCTGGCAGTTATATAGTGCATATAAAGCAGATGTGTGTCCTCAGTGTCACATTTCAATGCAAGTTACAAGACAAAAACAATTATAGAAATAATACAGTGGTATGCAAAAGTTTGGGCACCCCTGATAATTTTCAAGATTTTCCTTTGTAAATCACTGGTTGTTTGGATCAGCAATTTCGGTTAAATATATCATATAGCAGAGTGATTCCCAACCAGGGGTACGTGTACCCCTAGGGGTACGCAAACACATTGCAGGGGGTACATGGAAACATTTGATAATTTATTTCCAACTTGGGAGTATTGAGATAAGCCCGTCAATAAAATAGTACATGTGCGCTACAACTAGTTTCCCCGGGGAGACAATAACCTGTGACACAGCCGTGCCAAAATGTAAACAGCGGCTAACCTGCAGCCAGACAAACATGGATAAATGGCTGAAATGTCCAGCTGCTCGTAATTCAAGAGATACTTCAGAGAAGCCCGCTGAGAAACACAAGAAAGAGGCCAAAACTAAACCAAGGCAGCACAGTGAAAACTATATTTTATATGGATTTACTTCTACGTGGGCGGACCCACCACAGCCTCAGTGCTTCTTTTGCGGTGAAGTCCTAGCAAATAATTCAATGAAGCCATCTCATTTACAGCAACACCAGAGCACCAAACACTCAGGAAGTGTCGGTAAAACTAAACAATTTTACAAACGAAAGCTGTTGGAATTTAAGTCAGGTCATACTGTGATGATGAAAGCCACGAGTGTGTCAAGCAAAGCACTGGTGGCCTCTTACACCGTTTCATTGCTGGTGGCGAAATCCAACAACCTCACTCAATCGTTGAAGAATTCATTCTCCCCGCAGCAACTGTTATGGCTGAAATTATGATTGACAAGAAGGCAGAGTTGTCTGGTTGAAGGTATTTTTGACCATTTTTCTTTACAAAACATCTCCAGTTCAGTCAGGTTTGATGGTTTCCTAGCATGGACAGCCCGCTTTAAATCACACCACGGATTTTCTTTTTTTTTTTTTTTTGTCTGCATTTATTCTCATTGTTAAACTCCACAGAAGGGGTGTCAACACTTTATGAGATTAATGCATATTTTAGTCTTGCAGCCAAATATTTTATTATTTAGTGCATGCGTGTGACCATCACCAGCCCTCCCTGAAAGCTAAGCTGACATTCTTTACGACCAGGCCACGGACACCATCATGACGGTCACCGAGAGCATCTTCAGCTCGATGTGGGACGCAGGAGAGATGGTCCGTCAGGCTCGGGTCTTGGCCCAGGCCACCTCAGACCTGGTGAATGCCATGAGGTCCGACGCTGAGACCGAAGTGGATGTCGACAATTCTAAAAAGTTAAGAGCCAGGGAGGGCAGTGCTACACCTCAGTGGTGACGTGCAGGAAAACAAAGGGTGGACAGGACGAGACAGGATGGACAGGGACAGGGACTAGCAAGCGGTGCTATTACATCTGAAGAATAGCAGATGCTGTGTTATTCCCGACTATTAATTACCCATCAATAAGACAAAAACAAACACACACACAAAAAACAGAAAAACCAAACAAACAAAAAGGACAAACAAATGAATAAATAACCAAACGGTACTGAACACCATAGTTGTGGGTGTCATGTCGGTATAGAGCGGAATAGGCCAGAAGAAGATACTAGAGAAAAGGAGAGTGGGTTTAGTGTGAGTTTAGACTCTGGAGAGTCTCAGCACATTCTGACGGGTCCCATCACTTCTCAACAGTGGAACTCGACAGGAGCTGGTGGGACCTGAACAAACATGCACATGCAAGTGTGAAGGACCCCGAAGCTCAGAACAGCTATCAAGGCAAGGCAGGGCCAGGCTGACAGGGTGCCCCCCCCTGTGAAACCCACCCATTACTCCCCTATTAATACGTTTTCCGATCCCTGACGGGAAACATCCCAGCACCGTGATAGTGTAACCCTGAGTGTCATGTGGTGCATTAAAAGTGGGGAGGCTGGGCGAGACATCAGCCATCCCAGACCTACCCCCAAGGTGAGTGTGTGTGGTGCATTAAAAAAAAAGATTGGAGAGCAGGGGAGGCAGATAAAAGGGTGATGAGGGGGAGACAGGGCTGTATAGCCCTGCCACCCGCCCTAACACATTGCCCATTGTTCCCGCCCCCACCTGCCCTCGGGGCCCTAACTGTTGTGTCCCTATATGTGCCTAGAGGTTGCTATTTACAGTGAGGTGTGAAAAGTGTGAACTGCACAATAAGAGGCAATCTGGTGTGGATCCGGCCCAAGAGGACAGAGCAGTGGGGGAGACAGGTAGCAGGATCACCGTTACTGATGCAGAGGGCCCCCAGAGCCAAGAGGCAAGGGGCCAGGGAGGGCCCACACGAGCCAACCGGCCCAGCCAGCACAACAACCCCTGGAAGCTGCAGATCAGAGCAGCGCCCCGGCAGACACCATAGCCCCAACACGGGCCAGCCGCATGCAGCACCCCACCCCGAAGGGGGGACCAGGCCGCACCACAAGGAAGCGAGGGCCACAAGCTGCCACGCCCACCCAGGAGCCGGCACGCCAAGGACGTGGGGCGCCCACCCCGCAGCGCCCCTGAGACCTCACCCACCGCACCACACCCCAGGACAGCACCAGGCCCGGACGGAGGCCTCCAGTCAGCAGAAACTTGACTCCAGTGGCGGCACGCAGGCCAGGATCAAGGCCTGTGCCCAGATGAGCCAGAGCCACCCCTCCAGAGACCACCCGGCTGCAGAGGGCCCCAGGCCCCCCCCAGGGGAGGGAGAAGGGCGAGGAGGAGCAGGCAGGCAGGAGAGGAGGGAGGAGGAGGGAAGCGGAGCAGGAAGGGACAGGGGAGCAACGGAGGGACCGACCCACCCCAAACCCCAAGACCAGCCAGGTGCCCCAGAAGAGATCAACCGCCGACACCCCCGAGGCCTCGGGGCCTCGGGGGCAGACCCAGCAGACCCAGAGCTCAATGGGGGAGATACCAGAGACACCCACCCCCAGGGAGAGGGGCCCGAGCCACCCCGACCCCGCAGAGCCAGAAAGCAACCCCAGGAACCATAAGGAAAGGACACCACCAGTGCATGCACACGGCCTTTAAGTCCATGGTGCTATCAATCTTTGAGAGTTGGAGGGTTAATAAACTGAAATAGAGCAAAGTTAAACCAAATGCACAGACAGAACAGGTATCACATTTTTTTTTTTATGAGGGCAGTGGCATACTCCCACATGCAAGCAGAAGCTACAGATTAATATTTAATGAATTAATAAATGGAGACCATTTTTCTTTAAATGAGTTCAATTGTTTTTTCCGGATAGCGGATGTTCTCTCCAGTGAAATGTGTTCTGTGAGGAGGTTCAGCCAATGGAAGATGTTGAGGGCTTTCTTATCTTTCCAGTTAACTAAAATAATTTTTTTGGCAATGGCGATAGCTGCGAGTGTGGGTTGGATATAAATGTCTGGTAAGGCTGTTAGCGTTAGGTCACCAATTAGGCAAATGTTCGGGGAATGTGGAATCCCACAGCCCAAAATATCGGAGAGTTTCTGTGTGATTAGTGCCCAGAATTGATAGACGGGTGTACATAGCCAAAGAGCGTGAAAGTATGTGTCAGCCATGTTTTGGGTGCATTGAGTACATGTGTCTGAGTGTAAGAAGCCCATTTTATATCATTTATATTGGGTTATATGCGTTCTATGAAGAACCTTAAATTGGATCAGTTGTAAGTTGGTGTTTTTTGTCATTTTAAATGTGTTTTCACATATCTGGGTCCAAAAATTGGAGTCAAAGGATTTGGATAAGTCTTTTGCTCATTTGTGAGTTGGTAGGTGAATAGAGTCTGTCTTTGAAAGTAAACTATAAATTTTTGAGAGGTTCTTTTTGTTTCTTGGAGACAGTTTCGTAATGCATTTGACAAATTCAGGTGGCTGTAAATCAGTTGACTGTGAAGTAGACTGAAGCGATGGAATTCTACTTGTAAGCATCTTCTTTACCTGTAGGTAGTGGAGGAAGTTTCCATTTCTTATTTCAAATGTGTGGAATAAGTTTATATATGTCCTAAATATGTTGTTATCAAAAAGGTGATGGAGGTGGGTGACTCCTCTCTCTGCCCATGTCCTGAAATAAAGAGCTATTTTATTATTTGCAAAATCAGGATTGTGCCAGATTGGGGACAGTATACTGGGTTTTAATTGGGAGCCTGTGACCTCCAACGTTTTCCACCAAGCAGACAAGGTGGAAGCGATCATTGGGTTCTTGAAGCATGAGTGATGTTTAAGGGCAGAAGTGATAAAGGGCAGGTCAGAGATTTTGATCTGGGTACAATCTAACTGTTCTTGTTCTAGCCAGGAGTTATATTCTTCATGTGGGTGAATCCATTTGGTGATATACTGTAGTTGGTTGCTAAATAATAACCCATGAAGTTGGGGGCTCCCAGTCCCCCTTTGGGTTTATTCCTCTGGAGGGTGGTCAGACTGATTTTAGCCTTTTTGTTCTTTGAATAGAATTTACCAACGTCAGAGTCTGACAATTGAAACCACTTTGGTGTAGGTTTAAACGGAATCATGGAAAAGAGATAGTTGATTTTAGGTAGTATTTTCATTTTGACTGTAGCTATTCGTCCCAAAAGGAAGATGGGGAGGTTATTCCGTTGCCTTAGATCTTCACAGACTTTGTCCAAAAGTGGGGTGTAGTTCAGGTGAACTAGCTCTGAGAGTTTGGAGGAAATATTTATGCCCAGATATCTGATGTTGCCAGTAGGAATAGAATACTTCGAATTTTGGACTGTGGGATTCCATGAGTTTTCTGTTAAAGGTAATATGATTGATTTTGACCAGTTGATGGAGTAGTCTGAAAGACATGAGAAGGTTGTAATGAGGTTAAATACTTCCTTCATTGAGGTTTTCGGTTCTTGTAGGTAAAGTAAAAGGTCATCTGCATATAGGTTAATTTTGTGTTCAGACTCCAAAGCGCAGATACCTTTGATATCAGTGCTCTGACGTACAGCTGTTGCTAATGGTTCAATAAAGATCGCAAACAATAAAGGAGAGAGTGGGCATCCTTGTCTCGTTCCCCTTTGCAAACTGAAACTTTCTGAAGTGATCCCATTAGCGGTGACTGTAGCCTTGGGTGAGTTGTACAGAGCCGATATCCACTGGATAAACGACTGTCCGAAGCCAAATTTGTGGAGCACAGCGAAGAGAAAAGACCAATTGACTTTGTCAAAGGCTTTTTCTGCATCCAGTGACATAACAATAGCTTCTTTGTTGTGGTGTTGCATCAAAGAGATTAGATTTTGAAGTCTTCTGATATTGTTGGTGGAGTGTCGGCCATTTATGAAACCTGTTTGATCAGAGGGTATTATTGACGGGATAATTTTCTCCAACCTAGAGGCGAGTGCTTTTGAGATAATTTTGACATCAGTGTTGATTAGTGACAGAGGTCGATACCTAGAGGTAAGTGTAGGATCTTTGTCTGGTTTCAATAATAATTTAATTGCAGCTGTATTCATGTGCGAACTTATATAACCATTTTTTTTTAAATCTCTGTCACTGTCCTGAAGAAAAGGGGTGCTAACATTGACCAGAAATGTTTAAGAAATTCAGCAGGGAAACTATCAGGACCAGGTGCAGTGCCTGCTGGCATACTGTCTAATGCACACTGTAATTCTTTGATAGACAATGGAGCATCTAGTGTGTCTCTGTAATCTGACGTTAATTCGGGCAAGTTTAGATTGCCAAGAAAGTTATGAATATCTTCTTCATTTGGGTTAACTGTTGATCAGTATAAAGTCTGATAATAGTTATAGAAAGTGTGATTAATTTCCTGGGGTTACTGAGTGTATTTTCCTGAGGGATCCTGAATTGCTGTTATGAAGGATTTTTCTTTATTGCGCTGGAGTTGTGTCACCCGCCAAGTGGGTTGCTTTTTTGGATTTGGAAGGGAAAATGACCAGATTATTAATATTGTTAAGGTTTTGCACTAGGTTCTTAACGATCGGGTGGAGCACCTTGTCAGCAACAGTAATAGACAGAGGGCGAGAAAACCAGATGCCGGTGGCAAACAATCATTTAATTACAAGATGAATTTCTTCTCATACAGTACAGGTTAAACTCCTACGTTACACTCCTCGGGCCTGCAGCCAGCAGGGGAAACAATCCAACGTCACCTCAGTCCCTTGTTAAAATCCGCTAAAAAAAGTAAAATCCCTCATTAAAATCCACCGTCCGAATCGTCTCGGGGGGCCGTGGGATGCGGGGCGCTCAATTCGGCCGTTACGGGATCCGTCCACCTTCCTCCTAAGCCTGGCTCGTGTCCGGGGGGAAACCACCTAGAAGACACAGATCCACTGCCAGTACGGAAGTCTCTTTCTCTCAAAGCCACAACCACGATAACGTGCACACACCAAAACGCTACTACAGAGTCCCCAAAGGATACTCACCCGCCAGGCAGAGCTTAATTGCCCTGCCGCTGCGAGTATGTCATGTCGTAGCGCTATGGTTTCCTCTCCGGCTTTCTCTCTCGGCGTCACCGTCTGCCTCTGTCCTCCGCGTCGTCCCTCTCCGCTGGGCCACCCTCTGCAGTGCTTATCCCGGAACGCTCTCCCTTGTTGTCCTCCATTGACTCCTAAATAGTTCTCTCCACCAGCCGCCGGTGCCTCCAGCCCCGCTACCATTGGCTCCTGTGGAAGGAAGGGAGAACCCAACAGGTGCAGCCTATTGCCTCATCAGAGGCGTTTACGGGTAGTGGGAAACTCAAAACTCAATAGAAAATTCTGATAATAATAATAAAGAAAACATGCAATATAATCAAGACACCAACGACATAAATCCCAAAACATGCCATGAATACAAAAAAGAAAAATATCAAAACAGACAATAAACCCAGTCCCCACTACCCCTGTAACAGTTGGTTCGCAAGAAATTTTCCTGATTTATTGTTGTGTTCAAAATCATTATATCTCAGCTGTTGTAGTAAGAACTCTGTTTTCTTTGATAAGATATTATCGAGTTTTAGTTTAACATTTTGTAGTTCAGACCATAATTGATCACTTGGATTTATTGCATAGTTCTCTGTAAGTTCTTTAATTTTTCCTCAGTTTCTTCCTGTAGTTGTTGATCCTTGTTTTTCTTGTACGAGGAGTACGATATTATTTTGCCTCTGATTACGGCTTTTCCAGTTTCCCAAAGTAAAGATGGAGATGCATCATTAGAGTCATTGTTTTTTAGAAAGTCTGCCCACTCACTCACTTCTTATTATTCGATCAAATTCCTGGTCTTCGAGTAGAGAGATGTTTAGGCGCCAAGTCTGAGGAGGTTTAGGGATGGAATCTGTTTGCAGGCTGAGAGATATTGGTGCATGGTCGCTGATAATGATTGGGTGAATTTTAGTAGTAGCTTTGTGTGTGATAGAGTTATTTGAGAGGGAAAAAGTCAATTCTTGAAAATGTTTGGTGCACCTGAGAGAAAAAAGTATAGTCCGTCTTTGTAGGGTCTTTGAGTCTCCAGACATCTTCTAGTCCAAAATCTTTCATATAATCCTGTATGACTTTCGCTGATTGTGGTTGTTTTGCATGTATTGGATTGGATTGGATACAGATTTTCAATAATATTCAGGTCTGGAGGACTGAGATGGCCATTCCAGAATGTTGTACTTGTTCCTCTGCATGAATGCCTTAGTAGAATTTGAGCAGTGTTTAGGGTCGTTGTCGTGTTGAAGTATCCAGCCCTTTGTCACTGATTCTTGAACATTGTTGGCAAGAATCTGCTGATACTGACTGGAATCCATGAGACTTTCAACTTTAACAAGATTGCCAGTACCTGCACTGGCCACACAGCCCCACAGCATGATGGAACCACCAAATTTTACTGTGGGTAGCAAGTGTTTGTCTTGGAATGCTGTGTTCTTCATCGACCATGCCCCTTGTTATGTCCAAATAACTCAATTTTAGGTTCATCAGTCCACAGCACCTATTCCAAAATGAAGCTGGCTTGTCCAAATGTGCTTTAGCATACCTCAAGCGACTCTGTTTGTGGCATGTGCGTAGAAAAGGCTTCTTCCGCATTACTATCCCAGACAGCATCCCCTTGTGCAAAGTGTGCTGAATAGTTGAATGATGCACAGTGACACCATCTGCAGCAAGATCATGTTGTAAGTCTTTGGAGCTGGTCTGTGGGTTGAGTTTGACTGTTCTCACCATCCTTCGCCTCTTCTTATCTGAGATTTTTCTTGGTCTGCCACACCGGGTCTTAACTAGAACGGTGCCTGTGGTCTTCCTTTTCCTTACTATGTTTCTCACAGTGGAAAGTGACAGCTGAATTCTCTGAGCTAGCTTTTTGTATCCTTCCCCTAAACCATGATATTGAACAATCTTTGCTTTCAGTTCATTTGACAGTTGTTTTGAGGTTCCCATGTTGCCACTCTTCAGAGAAGATGTCAAGAGGAGAACTTGTAGTTGCCCACCTTAAATACCCTTTCTCAAGATTGGCTCCACCTGTGTATCAAGGGTCAATGAGCTTACCAAACAAATTTTGTGTTCCAATAATTAGTGCTAAAGGTATTCAAATCAATAAAACAACAAGGGTGCCCAAATTTGTGCACCTGCCTACTTTTGTTTAAACAATTATTGCACACTTTCTGTAAATCCTATAAATTTCATTTCACTTCTGAAATATCACTGTGTTCGTCTGCTATATGACATATTTAACTGAAATTGCTGATCCAAACAACCAGTGATTTATAAAGGAAAATCTTGTTAATTATCAGGGGTGCCCAAACTTTTGCATACCACTGTATCTATAGCTCAAAATTCCACGATATAGCAAAACATCCGCAGAACCAAACCCTCCAAACAAAAGTTTTGCTTGTGCTGTTTCTTCTTCCCCTATCCACCGAACTACCACTAAACCAAAAGACAATATTGCTGTTCTGACACATTAAAAACAACTGCAACAAATATACTGTTACAACTGGCATGCAAAGAATGTGAGGCTTTTGTGGCCCCTGAAAGTCTTGGAGCCTGGGCTAATGGTCTGGATTTACAGTAGTTGTCACGCCTGCTCCGGTGCTCGGGCTCGTCTGTCTAATTAAGAGCGGCTGTGTTTCCAGCACAGCTGGCGCAGATGAACAATCAAGCGCAGTTAAAAGCCTGGCTCGGCCAACAGCTCTCTGCTGGGACACTCCTCTGTCAGACACATCATGGTTGAACTCTATCAGCTCCTTTTGGACTATTCTACATGCTGTTCTCCGTTGTGTGCACACCACTTCCCGGACTCTTGAGTTTACCTCGCCAGTTCGTCACCTCTGCTCCGTTTTGCACCTTATCCTCCTTCTGATCCTCAGTCTCTGCCCTCCTCCGACCCCGTCTCCCGATCTCTGAACTTTGTGAGTTTCCTCTTAGGTTAGTTTAGATTTATGTTTAGTTTTTTTTTCCCTCGGCCTTCGGGTCCGCCCTTGGTTCTGTTTAATTTATTTAATCTCCACCACGGCCGATTGGTCCGTCGCTTTTAGTTTAGTTTTCATCCCCATTCTGTTTGTTCCTGTGCTTCCTCATATGGCGTATTTATTTTAGTTTCTATCAATTAAACCTTGTTTTACAAATCACCTGCCTGTCTGTGTGCCTGCTGCATGGGTTCTAAGTGCCCAGGGGCCTCATTTATAAAGCTTGCGTATGCACAAAACAGGGCTAGAAAATGGCGTACGCCACTTTCTACGCAAAGGTTGTGATTTATAAAAACAAACTTGGCGTGAGAATGTGCGCACCAACCTGGATTCTTGATGCTTCTTTATGCACAAAACAGGGCGTAAATCACAAACTTTGCGTAGAAAGTGGCGTACGCTGTGTTCGTTGTGATTTCTAAAAAAAACTTGGCGTGAGAATGTGCGCACTGGTGCGCCAACTTTGATGCTTGCTTAAGCACATTTTGGAGACAGAATCTGCCGGAGGATGAAGTGGCGAATTGAAACCAGATTGATCTCAAACCTTTATTGTTATCAGATATTAGACTTGTAGAGCTGGATAATCATAAACCCTCATTGTTGTAGATGTTCCCATAGTGCGCCATTCGGCCGACGACTGTATTTGCAGAACTATGTTCATATATCAACAGGAGCGGACTGAACGTTATTTCATTCGGTCGTTTGACCGAAGGGCCGGTATCTGGGGCCGGTGCGGTGATCTTTATTAAATAATTTTGTTTACTGATCACCCGGTGCCTGTATGGCTCATCCATTTGTAGGGGTGGTCTCCGACGCAGTGGCTCGGGTTCGGTTCCTGCCCGCGGCACTTTTATGCATGTCTTCCCCAGACTCTTCTCTCCATTTCCTGTCACTCTTCACTGCAACTATCACAGTAAAAAGGCAAAAAAAAGTAAAGAATTATGTTTATTTATCCATATGCGGCCGAATGGGATGAGCGTCCAACCATTAATCAGCCCTGTACAGGCACGCAGACACACATGCTTCACACCACAACTCCCGAGTGAAAATTAATTTGTCTATGTGAACCGAAAAAATGCACATTCAATCAGTGTGCAAATTATTTGTACATCGGACATGATCATAACAAATTTAGTGGCAGGGTGGCCTGGGTCAACACATGATTCATTCATCCTGACGCACAATAGTGAAAAGACTGCCGGTCGGCGCTGCGTGAAATGCCGTGGATCAGCAACTTATTTATATACAGATACATTCATGAGTTACTTTGCATTGACCATTCATGGTCAAATGTGGGTGTGTTGTGGGCGGAATGTGAGGTGGATCCACCTGTGCAATCTTCCAGCTGGTGTGTGATTTATCAAGAAATTGCATGCAGCTGTGCTTACGCAAAGTTTTATAAATCAGGGGCAAGGGGCATACGCCCTTTTCGTATTTTCGGCGTACGCAAACTTTAGTATGAATCCTACGCAATGTTTTATGAATGAGGCCCCAGGTCCGTAACAGTAGTGTAGTTGTCAAACTTTATCCAATTTGTAGTTCATCTTACCCTTGCTCTTTTCTTGTAATCATTTGTCACTCATGCAACAAAGGTTTCTCACCACCTTGTTGATAATGTAATCATTTTGTACATTCAGAGCATGCATGATATATGAATTCCCTAAAATGATTAGCAACCATCATCATATTTATCTGTAAACTGAAGAAAACCCAGATAAGGTGGTAAATTTAATATTTTTGTTTCTCAACATTGTCTGTTACTTTTTTAATAATAATAATTAACAAGAATAGTGTGGACTTGGTGGGGGTTTGGACTTTTTCGTTGTTTGTACATGAAGCACTGTGTTCCCAGTTCTTCAATGGGAGAATGTTTTGCTGGTAGATTGTGATACACCAGCTTCATCAAATTTACAATAAACTTGGTGATGGTCACTAAAACTGCTCCAAAACATCACTTGCATTCAATTTATAAATCCCCTGGCTGAGTCAGATATCAGCACACCAAAGATGACTGCTTACCCACCTCAATAATTCACCTCCTACTTCCGCTCATCCACATTACCCTTCTGTTCCCAAGGACCAATGTGACCTCAGATTGTCCATTATGGTGTCTTTGGGGACATAGCTCTGTCGAAGCCATGAACATTTCACGGGGACATTAGCGAAAGGCAACACATCATTACATGACCATTTACACATAATCACGCACTTAAGAAGACCCCATAGGACAGAACTGCATAGCATGGGCCATTTAAGCACCCAGTGTGTGTGTGTGTGTGTGTGTGTGTGTGTGTGTGTGTGTGTGTGTGTGTGTGTGTGTGTGTGTGTGTGTGTGTGTGTGTGTGTGTGTGTGTGTGTATGGATGAATAGTTGCGCATATGGGCCTAATAGTCAATATGACACATGCCTTTCGGTGATCTTCAGAAATAACCATCAAAATGACCCATGCACCTTCTCTTCATGGAATCATGATCCAGTTCTGTTCTTTCTGTGGCCTGCCTGTCTGTTTCTCTCTCTTTCTCACTTTCTTGCTCATTCTCACTTAATGGGAATCCCAGGTGGGGAGACTGAGAAACTGTCTCTTGCATTACTGATATTTCATGCCTCCACCTCTCACATCCTTTGACTATCATACCCTTCCATCTACTTTAATCTGATACACTTTAATAAAATCCATGGCAACTTAGTCTGTTAAAAAAAGACAGAAACAAACACAAAAATGTTGCACTTGCACAATGAATTTTATTTAAAGCTCTGCTAGGCAGCAATCTCTTTTCATCACTGGACAAAAAAAGATCTATACCAAGCTTTTCACATGTTTTAATTTAAATAGTCTGTTGGGAAGCTAGCTTTCTGCACTTCCACTTGATTCTCTTAGACTGTGAAAGACCTAGCTCGTGACTGTACACTAATCGCAAGCCAATAACAGGTGTTTTCAGAGAGAAGGCATTCCGATTCGCTGTTTGCTGTTTTTGTCCAAAGACATAATTGGTTTGACTGAAGCGATAAAAATGTCCTACTCTCTTTCAAATTGCATAACTGGCAAATAATGGCTGCTAAAATCTTGATCTTGCAGAGTTCATGAATTAGCAGTGTAAGAAGAGTGCAAAGTCAACTGACTAGTATTTTCTGTGCTGTCATTGACACTTCTCTAATGTTTAGTTATGAGTCCTATAGCAGTCATTATGTAAAATACACTGTAACAAATTGCTAGCAGAAGTTCAATTCAATTTTCAGTAAAATTTTATTTATGTAATGAAAATTCACAGCATGTGCCATCTTAAAGTGCTTAGCATAGAAAAGTACGAATTACAGAGAACAGAGAAAACCCAATGATCAAAAGTTCCCTTTGGATTCCCTAAGAGCGAAGGTGGGAAGGAATGAAAAAACCCCTGGGGAAAAAACCCAAACTGGGAGCTGATTCCACAACAGAGGAGCTGATAACTCTGCCTCTTATTCTGCTTCTGGAAACTCTGGGAACCACAAGAAAACCAGCAGTCTGAGAGTGAAGAACTCTGTTGGGACGATAGTCTATAATAAGGTATTTAAGCTAACTGGAGCATGGTCATTCAGAGTTTTATGTATGAGAAGCATGATTTTAAATGCTACCCTGGATTTTACAGGGAGCCAGTGAAGAGACACGAATACGAGACAAATATGACTTCTCTTACTGGTTCCTATCAGAACTCTGGCTGCAGCATTTTGTATCAGCTGGAGGTTTTTAAGAGAATTGTTGGGACATCCTGAAATTGCAATAGTCCAGCCGAGAAGTTACAATTGCATGGACTAGTTTCTCAGCAACACTCTGAAGCAAAATGCTCCTGGCTTTTACAACATTACATAGATAAAAGAAAGCTGTCCTACAAACTTCTATAAGTATTTTATATGCGTGTTGAATGACTGCAGCTTGACGAATTGATTGATTTTATTTGGTTTCATAGAGAAATAAAGCTGGGTGTCATCTACACAACAATGGAAATTTATACAGTGATTCCTAATTATATTGCCTAAACAACATTAGTCCGAGCACAGAACCCTGAGGAACTCCATAACTAACTCCGGTGTGGATGGAAGAATTATCATTAACATGAACAAATTGGAATCTGCCTGATAAGTATGATTTAAACCAATTTATTGTTCCTTTAATCCCAATAACATATTCTAATCTCTGTAATAGAATGCTGTGATCAACTTTATCCAATGCAGCACTGAGACACAGCAGAACAAGTACAGAAACTAGTCCACTGTCTGAGGCTATTAGAAGATCATTGGTGACCTTCACCAGTGCTGTCTCTGTACTATGATGTATTCTAAATCCTGACTGAAATTCTCCAGACAAAAACTCTTCGGCAGAAGTGGATTACCACGCTTGTCTATTTGTTAAAGTGTAAAGTTTGACCCATACACTGGTTCACCTAAAGTTATGGCAGGAAAAACCAACAAAATCTTGCAAAGGTTTACCATAGAAATGACATAAACCAAAGGTGGTACAATGAAGGCAATGCCCACATCATCACTAGTTTATTTGCTCAGCCTCGAATAGTGCATACTTATACAATTTAAAGTTTGAATATAAGCAGCTCTTAAGAAATAATCAACTGTGTTTGCCAACAACTGTGTACTAAGCTAACTAATGTTGGTTAGTTACCTCAGTTCAAAAGGAGTTGTTGATCTTTAATGATTCAATCATGAGTGAGTTCTTCCACACTATTTAATCCACATACAATATCTTTCCCCTGCAGTTTTGGATTTGGTAATGAAAACACTCTAAATTTTGAGGATCTGCAGTCAGACTTGTAGGTTACCCATGTCCAACAGCTTGGTATTTTCCTCCGCTCTGAAAGCATGACAGGTCTGTCACCAAGTTTCTGTGGCTGACATAGGATTGGACAGTAGTCCTTCTAGAGAGGGGATTATCAAAGGCTCAGTGGAGTTCTTCAAAACCCTCCAACCCATCTCCACATCTGGATCTAGCTCACAAGTGTTTATGTAATTTTAGTAAAACTATTACTCATTAACAGCGCTGAACATCTTTACCATTAATGTTTCTCAGCGAAGTTTGATGAAAGAGGAGCACCTCAGTGTACTGATATTCACTGTGGCTTGGGGAAAAAAAAGAAAAAAACAATATAGAAAGCTATCATCTTTATGCACCAAGTCCATTAAAAACATGTCAATCAAATCAAATGGGTAACCTCCAGACATGCAGGGTGATGCTTGGCAGTGTGTGCATTGCTTGGAAATAAAGTTGCCAGTCAACAAGATTACAAAGACCTCTGTAATATTGTGGCAGTGGGCCATTGGGTTCTTCAGTGTGTGTGTGTGTGTGTGTGTGTGTGTGTGTGTGTGTGTGTGTGTGTGTGTGTGTGTGTGTGTGTGTGTGTGTGTGTGTGTGTGTGTGTGTGTGTGTGTGTGTGTTATGAGAAGATATTCAGGGTGATGGTGAGTGATACTCACTAATGTTTCTGTGGATATTCTCTGCTGTTATTGGTACCGGTTGCAGTGACCCTGCTTTATTACTGCCTGACTCCTGGGCTGCACAACTCCTTCCACTTGTTGTCATTCACTCTTATTGTGTCTCAGTTTCTTCCTGTCACCATCATTCCTCATCCCCTGTCTTTGTCTGTTTTTTTCTTGTTTATTTCTATCCAACTCTCATGATGGCTCCTGTGAATACGACCCTAAGATTGGCCCCAGTGGTTGCTGAAGAGTGATGGTAAGAATGTTTGAGAAATGAGTCAATGGACAAAAGGAAGCTGCAGGGGTCCATTGCAAGATGCCAGCCAGCTCTGCTATTTGGGCCGCAAGCTTTGGATGAGTACAGGGGCAATACTGAGAATAGGCCAGGGGAAAGCAATAAACACTTTATGAAATTGATGTGGAAGTAGGAAATTTAGGAAGTGCTGCAAGGGCAAGTCACACTGTACAATGTATTTGCTGACTTTCCCATGTATTGCTCGTCTTACCAAGGATGATAAAATGAAATGCTTTACTGTTCCTTTCTGTTACTGATTTGTTTCTTTTATCATTTTGCCATAAGCCAATTGTTGGTCAGTTGTTATTTAACTACTGCTTCTTTTTATGTTGTTGTTTTAATTTGTTTGTTAGAGATGTTTATTTGGTTGATGTGGCACACATAACTCTTTTGCAGAATAAACAGATGTAGCCCACTGTGAGACAGAGATGAATAAGGTCCTAGTTCCTCCCTCTCTAATTACAGGCTTGGTACAGAGGAGTGTCAGTCAGAGAGGCAGAGAGAGGATGTTACGTCTCATTGACAAGATCTTTTCTATCCTTCAATCCTATCTGAAGACTGAACCCAGAATATTTCATGAATTGACTTGTCTTTCACCAAAATGTTGGACCAGGAAGAACACATCATTCACATGACAAAAATTCTGAGTCTTTTGGGTCACTGAGGGTTCAGGCATATGGGTTCTGTAAAGCATTTTAAGACAATTTGAACTGTGCTATATAAATAAAACTGAATTGTAGGTTGTGTTTACACAAAGCAGATTATTTTTTGTTTGTTTTTGTTTTTAAATAAGGAAAGCAAAAGAAATTGTGGATTTATTTGGGATGATTTATGGGAAAACAACTGTGTCATACCTCACAGTTGTAGATTTTTAATTGTTTTTAGTTCTCTCTGCTTCTAGTCATGCTTGTGCTGTTTCGATAGAGGTGCAGGACTTTACATTGCAGTGAAAAATGAGCCCACAGTGATTAAAAGTGGAACAGGAGCAATAAATAAATAAATAAATAACAAAAACTGCTTGGAGTTCAGAGAGTTAAGCAATGACTGACTGAAGCTGCAACTAACAGTGAAAGACAGCAGGTCTTCTCTTGCACAAAAGGTTTAAAAAATGAAGTAAACTACTCTGTGTCTGGTTCTGATTTCCTTGACCTAGGGGGTATTTTTTGACTCACCTAAGTTCTGTGTAAATTGTGATTAAATATAAAAACATTTTTCTTTGTGATAGTTTTGCAAATTTAATTTTGGGCTATGTTTCATGTATTTTAAAAAGCTACTATTGAGTTAGATGCAAGTAATATATTAAGTGTATTCTGGCACACTCAAAAATGAGATCTAGGTCCTTGTCAGAGGTGACACATTTGAGTATCACTTCCTTTATTTAAATATTATATTGAAAACATAGATGTGATTAAAATGTATCAAGAGTTTCACCTATTAGTTATTAAATTTACTAGTTTAACTAGAGAACTGCATTGTGCTCCTTGTGTGCAAGACATTGTGCTCATTAGTTAAAAAATAATGTCTTTGGATCATTTTTGACTCAAATGTGCAACAACATTCATGAGGTGTTGATTGCAGGAGGTTTCTGTCTTTTGCACTAAACTTTGGCAATCTCAGTCGTCTCTCCCAAATGTGGTATATAAAGTAAATCACGATATACATGTTTGAATCCTTCTGTAAGCATTCATTAATATTCACTCAATAATATTGATATTTATTAATATCTGATTACATACACAACTGTAGCATACTAAAGAGTAGGACATTCCACGGCAACGTGCAGAGACTCCAGAGACCCTTTCTCAAAGCTGTCAGTTTGGCGGAAAACTATTACAGAAATCAGCTAACCCAAAACTCCCACCTAAATGGAACATTGGCATATTGGATGTTTGCTACAAAATGACCACTCAAAATCCTCTTGGAGACAACAGGATGTCTCCTACCTCTACCAGAAACTGATAAGGGTCATAAAATGTCAGTTGTGAGAATAACCAGTACCTCTGGAGAAGAAGATTTGCATTCTTCACAACCTTTCTTTCCCCTAACACATACAGTGCCTTGCGAAAGTATTCGGCCCCCTTGAACTTTTCAACCTTTCGCCACATTTCAGGCTTCAAACATAAAGATATAAAATTTTAATTTTTTGTCAAGAATCAACAACAATTGGGACACAATCGTGAAGTGGAATGAAATTTATTGGATATTTTAAACTTTTTTAACAAATAAAAACCTGAAAAGTGGGGCGTGCAATATTATTCGGCCCCTTTACTTTCAGTGCAGCAAACTCACTCCAGAAGTTCAGTGAGGATCTCTGAATGATCCAATGTTGTCCTAAATGACTGATGATGATAAATAGAATCCACCTGTGTGTAATCAAGTCTCCATATAAATGCACCTGTTCTGTGATACTTTATTTATTTTATTTCAGACACAATAATTGGTCCATAAAAAAAAAGACACACATAACAATTAAATAACCTTTCTATACAGGCTCAAATGCCAATGAGTCCATAAAATAGAAAAGTACCGCACTGAACTTAGTCCAGGGTTGGTCAGTACAGCAATGATGCTGTTGGAACAGTTCAACAGTCTACACCTGCATCTGAACATTAGGTTGCGCAAAACAGCAGGGCATGTGGGCACCCCTACATTTACAAACATTTGACTCGCACTGCTCCAGCGTGGAACCCTAAGTAGCATCCGCATACCATCATTATAGGCTACAGTAATGTAGTCAACATCCAGCTTCAAGAGGCCCCAGACATTCCACAGAAACATCATCTCACAGGAAAAACAAAATTCTCTCCTCTCAGAAAGCTTAAACAAACAAACTAAGAGCCCCAAAGTGGATTTTTATGGCTTCAGAGACATCTGCACCTTTCACCAAAAGCCTCGTAAAATTCATTTACGGTGACCTGTGATCTGACTAGGAGAAAACCCCCCTTTTTCAGACTCTCACATGGATTGTTGTATTTGCATGTTTTCTTGTATTCCTACCTTCACGAAAGACACTAAGACCCCTTTGCAGAGAAGTGGAAGGGGACACAAATGTTTCACACCTTCCTAAATTTGCATCTAAAGGACTGTTTATTCCCTTTTGGTTCCTATCCTTTGATTAACTGAACTCATCTTCACAGACGCCATGCAGCCTCCCTCCCTCACGATCAGATACTGAGAGTCATAAATATCTAAGGACCTTTCCGTCACCCCGGGAGGGCTGCAGAAAGACACTCAGTCTGTTTGATGCCAATAAGGACTCTCTTTCTAAAAATCGTGCTTCTGAAATTTTGTTTGTGATTTTGAAGATATCAAAGTTGAAATAATAATTTGTTATACATGTTAGTCCAACTCCGACGTCTCTAGCATATTTCTGTCCTGAGATGTTAATTCTGAAAGTTTATTGTCTGCCTAACCCATTTCTTCCACAGTTCAACATTGCCCCCTATTGACGTCGGAATGCCATGACATTATCAAGGATTTCACTGAAATTAATCATAAAATTGTGTTTTATACAGGTCGAAAAGAGTTGGAAATTGTTCTTTACCTCCTTATGTACACCATGTTGTCTTATGTACACTGTGACCCACATAATCATTAGATAGAGTACACAAACCTATGATTAAACAAATAACTCACATATTTTTAGTAGCTAGAATGTTCTATCGTGTTATACACTTTGGTTGTGTTAAAAGTAGTGTCCTGGATTATGACAGAGTAAACAGATCGTTTTGATTGCGCGCTTTAATATTTTTAATTCACTATCTGATCGGCTCTAATCTCCCATCCGGAGCCCACAGGGAGGGGGACCCCCAGAGTGTCAGACTCGCGCCTAAACTCCTAGGTACCCTCCTCCTCTAGCCAAAACTATAAGAAGCGTCACGTTTCTTTGTTCGTTTTTTTTTTTCGCCTTGTTCGACCCTTACGATCTTAAACTACGCTAAGCGAATCTTCCTTTTTCTTTAGGCGCGCCCTGTTTGTTCTTTTTCCACTTTCCAAACTTCGCGGTTATAGAGGCTGGCACTCTATTAGCCACAACTTCTTATTCAATTTTTCTTTTTGTTCAGAATAGATATTTTTGCTCATCTCCAACAACCAGATCTACAATTTTGTTTTATTTACGATTTAATTTTGATAGGAACCAATTCGATTCTGTTCCGTCGCTTTTATCATTCCCCGCTGAAGAGTTCCAGTCTGTTCGGCCCTCACCTATACCTGACCGGCAGAAATAGAACGTGAGCCTTCAGCCTCCAAATAATTATTTTTGACAAAATCAACCCAGAAGGACGCCGGCTGTTTCAGCCCTCGCCACCGCCAGCTGACCACCAGACGAACCGGGTCAAGCCAGACCCCTAGGACACGCGAGGTTCGAAGTAGACAGGACGACGAAGCGTTGCCATAGCAGCCAAACAGCGCAGCTCCCGAGCCGACTCTCGAACTCAACGAGGGCCGTTGCCACAGCAACCCGTCCCAGTCTCTGAGCTTCGTGTGATCCCTCTTCTCCAACGCAAAGTAAGACCAGCTGACGTGTGATCTAAACTAATGGTTGATGTCAAAAATAATAGCTTGATTTAATATTAATCACTCCGTTTGATCACTTACCGTCGTTCATATTCTAAATTGTTAAACTCCTCGATATTTGTTGTTCACGGTCTGATTACTCAGTGCCATAATCTCAGATTAGAAATGCAAACATAAATAATCTACACACACACACACACACACCCGCACCTACACCACACACATACACCCACAGCATTTATTCATTCCATATTTGTCACTGTATTAATTCCTGTGTTTATCATTATATTGGTTAATAAATATCTTTCATTTAGACCAAAATTACAGTCTCTTTTACGTTCATGTGTGTTGACTGGGGTCAATGTTTTTCGAGGATTCTCGACATTCAGATATTAGACTGACTAACTAATCAAATTTTTCAATCCATTAATAATATTTTTATTAAGATTGATTAATAATTTCCCGGTAGATTCAACTCCGGGTGGTGCCCCGATTACGGTAATAAACTATCAACGAGTGCAGACTTATTAAATTAACGTTTAATAAGGCAATATTGCTACAGTAAGTTTCTGCATGCTGCTCCGTTTGTAGCTCCTCCACAGGTGGGCTGTGTACATTGGCGTGCAATAGGCCTTGAATAGACTGATTTTTACAGCTCTTGAGCACATTCCAAACTTACGGATCAACATGTTAGCTTGTCCATAGAGCATTCGACACTGTCTGTAAATGTCTTTGTCATCAGAAAGGTCTGCAGTCACATAGTGTCCCAGATATTTGCACTCCTCACTCATGGTCAGCCTACTTCCAGACAGAAAGAAGTCAGGGAACTGTAGCATAGAGTCCTCTCTGCTCCGAACAATCATGATTATACTTTTCTTTGAATTGTATTTTATATCAAAGTCTGATCCATACTGAGAACACACTTGCAGCAGTTCTTGTAGTCCAACACTGTATGGACAGAGAATTACAAGATCATCAGCATACAGTAGGTGGTTGATTGTGCGATTCCCAACCCTACAGCCAGTTGTGCAGTTATTTAAGAGTCTTGACAAATCATCAATATATACATTGAATAAAAAAGGAGACAAAACGCTGCCCTGTCTCACTCCATTAGACACATTAAATGGTGCTGATAGGCAACTTCCCCATTTAACAGACATGAGTTGATGAGCGTACCAGTACACCAAAATTCTTACCAAACATTTAGGCACACCTCTCTTGTATAGTTTATAAAATAACTTCTCATGGTTGACATAATCAAAAGCCTTAGAGGCATCAATAAAACACATAAACATTGTTGTATTGTGTCTGTTATAATAATCTAAAATTTCTTTCAGGGCAAATATACACATGTCTGTTCCATGTTTGGATTTAAAACCAAATTGGTTATCCGTGGTCAGCAAAAACTCTTCCATTTTATTCAAAATAGCCCTCTCAAGCACCTTAGACAAAGTGCTGGCCAGAGCTATCGGCCCATAGTTTTCTTTGCTGTTGATTTTTCCAGCTTTATCTTTTACAACTGGGACTAAGATCACAGACAGCAATGTGTCCGGTAGGACTCCATGTATGAGAAACCCACTAAAGCAAATAGAAAGTAGAGGAAACAGTTTTCTGCACGCATATTTTAAGTGCTCAGACGTTATCTTATCTGCACCGCATGCCTTCTCGTTATTCAGTTTTGTCACTATCTCATAGACTTCTTGTGAAGATACAAACACAGATTCACTCTTGTCCAAATTACCAACAAGGAACTGTTTACTCTTTACAGCATTAAAGATGTTAAAATAATGTTTCTGCCATAGCTTGGTTATCTGCTCTGTTCCACTCGTGCCATCAATATTTGCAGGCAGAGAGGTTCTGTTATTGTTAATTCTTTTAATTTCTTTCCAGAAGTCTGTGGGGCTGTTGTTTTGTAATCTTCCAGCCAGCACATCAGCCCTTATAGTATTCTCATTTCTCTTCATGTACCGTAAGACATATTTAAATTTTGATTTTGCTTTCTTCATATATTCAAATAACTGTCCATTTTTAAGCCGCCCTGCTTCAACCCAGGCCTTGAAGGCTCGTCTAGCCTCAGCATGAATCTCTTCAGCATACTCATTCCAACCTGGCTTAGCTTTGAACGGTTTAGCCATATTCAGAGGCTGGCTCGAAGCAAGGAGAGAATCAACAATCTTCTTATACAATGAGCACAATTCAGCCTTATGGTTCATATTATTACAATTAAAGTCATTACAGACTACTGCACTTTTTGGCAACTCTATCTGACTCAGCATAGTCTCAGTTTTAGTAGTATAAATATAAATGTCCTCTTGTGTTAGTGAGGACCACTTAATTTTCCCACCAAGTGTGTCACAATTATAGCTCATTGGCACAAGAGATGGTACACTGCACACATTTATGGCCAGTGAGAAGGGCACATGATCACAGATAGCGAATTCATAATTAATTTTGAATGACATAATGGAATTGTGAGCGTCACTAGTACATATGCAGTGATCTAACCAAGACGTGGTATGCCACGCCTCACTAATGTAAGTGTAGCTGTCCTTTGGCAGAAGTATTTCACTGGAAAGGCATAGGCTATTGTCTGAGCAAAAATGCTTTAAATGTTTTGCAAACAGAGACCCTTGATCTGAGATATCAGCGTTTAGATCTCCCATGATGAGAATACTACTACACGTGTTATCTTGTATGAAGGCCATAATGTAGGCCAATCTATTGAGGTACTCAAATTCATTTTCATAGCATTCATATGGTGTATAAATATTTAGTATCGTAAACTTCTTATCTCCACAGCAAAGCTCAAGTCCTATAGCCCAGTCAACATTCAGCCTGACCACTTGAATCAGCTGGTCATATTTCTTGTGCCATAGCACAGCAACCCCTCCAGGAATTCTGCCACGGAGTATCCTGGTATTACAGTCAGTGGTAGATTCCCCTGCTCCATAGAAGTCGCCGTGTATAGAGTTCAGCTTTTCCAAATCCTGCTTAGCTAGAAAAGTCTCCTGCACACACAGTATGTCGCAGGTTTCCAATAGTTTGTTTACAACAAGGCGGCGGGCTTTGTCGCTATCCTCCTGCCCAACGCGCAATCCACGCACATTATATGACCCGATAGTAATGTTCATAGTTTCTGCTGTTAACTACGAGTGCTCGCCTCGCAGACTGCCTCAATAGCCCCAGCCTTAAGCGTATCGCCAGGTAGAGAGGTGATTTCAGCCTCTCCCCCCTCCTTTGGGCTAGGCTAGTAGTAGCTCTTGGTTTGCGAGCCTCGTAATAACGGCGGACATAAGTCCCTTCTGGCCATAGTTGCGCGTTGTACAGTTCATCTACTTCACTGCACTCTGCTGTTATTTGAAATGAACCAAAACGTTTTCCGGTTGACAATATTTTTTCACATGTCACCGGCTTGCCCAGTTTCTCAGTCAAATAGGCACACAGGGTTTCAGCATTTAGTTCAGGAGAGAACCTTGTGGCAAATACACTCACCAGTTTCGTTTTGATCACTGGGATATTGCTTGCAGTCCCGGTGCCAATTACTCCGATTTTCCTCCGCTGCTCCCTTTTAGGATGACTCTGTGAGGCAGAATTAGGCTGCGTCCCCGCGAATGGTCGAGGGGGTCTTCTTCTCTTTAGTACAGTACTCCACGCCGGTGATTGGGGAGCGGAGGTCCTGGAAGCACCGTGTCCATGAGTTGTCTCTCCCAGTGTCGAGCCACTCTGTGCTGTTAAGCCCTCCACGTCCGAAGTTGGCATTGGGGCCATCTCTCCCCAAGCATGTCGTGCGCCTTCGGAAGTCGGCACTGGCGGTACACGCTGCCTCTCCAAAGCCGCCAGACGTAGCTCCAAATCCGCTGCGACCGTCCTCAGGCTCACGTTTTCACCCGTCTGAGTTTCCATAGTCATTCTCAGACTAGATACTTCTTGGCTTAACTGTTGAATTCTGCTAAGTAGTGCAGATGCGTCCATGTGCTCAAATCCAACAGGTGGAAGTCCATCCAGATTGTGAGAAACAAATCTGGGAATGTTGTCACCGCACTCATTCAGCACCCTAATACAATCTTTAACGTTGTTCATATCTTTCTGTGCCCCCTTGTGCTTTACGCACCGCACTGAAGTTTGACACATTTCAAATAGCAAACGCTTCGACTCTTCAATCCATTCAGAGGAAAAGTTATTAGTCACCAACAACACGATTTCGTCACTGGGCAATGTTCTCATTTTAACAATGATGAAATTCATCAGTTCATCTTCAACTATTACCCTGCCATCAGTGGTTTTATATACATAAATCTCAGTCTTGATTCGAAGGCCTCCAGCTACACCAGCACGCACAGCTACCCCCGCCGCCATCTTGTCTGATAGTCTCAGGGTTCTGTTTAAAGTGCAGAGAGCATCATGAAGACCAAGGAACACACCAGGCAGGTCCGAGATACTGTTGTGGAGAAGTTTAAAGCCGGATTTGGATACAAAAAGATTTCCCAAGCTTTAAACATCTCAAGGAGCACTGTGCAAGCAATCATATTGAAATGGAAGGAGTATCAGACCACTGCAAATCTACCAAGACCCGGCCGTCCCTCTAAACTTTCACCTCGAACAAGGAGAAGACTGATCAGAGATGCAGCCAAGAGGCCCATGATCACTCTGGATGAACTGCAGAGATCTACAGCTGAGGTGGGAGAGTCTGTCCATAGGACAACAATCAGTCGTACACTGCACAAATCTGGCCTTTATGGGAGAGTGGCAAGAAGAAAGCCATTTCTCAAATATATCCATAAAAATTCTCGTTTAAAGTTTGCCACAAGCCACCTGGGAGACACACCAAACATGTGGAAGAAGGTGCTCTGGTCAGATGAAACCAAAATCCAACTTTTTGGCCACAATGCAAAACGATATGTTTGGCGTAAAAGCAACACAGCTCATCACCCTGAACACATCATCCCCACTGTCAAACATGGTGGTGGCAGCCTCATGGTTTGGGCCTGCTTTTCTTCAGCAGGGACAGGGAAGATGGTTAAAATTGATGGGAAGATGAATGGAGCCAAATACAGGACCATTCTGGAAGAAAACCTGTTGGAGTCTGCAAAAGACCTGAGACTGGGATGGAGATTTATCTTCCAACAGGACAATGATCCAAAACATAGAGCCAAATCTACAATGGAATGGTTCACAAATAAACGTATCCAGGTGTTAGAATGGCCAAGTCAAAATCCAGACCTGAATCCAATAGAGAATCTGTAGGCAGAGCTGAAGACTGCTGTTCACAAATGCTCTCCATATAACCTCACTGAACTCGAGCCGTTTTGCAAGGAAGAATGGGCAAGAATTTCAGTCTCTCGATGTGCAAAACTGATAGAGACATACCCCAAGTGACTTGCAGCTGTAATTGCAGCAAAAGGTGGCGCTACAAAGTATTAATGCAAGGGGGCCGAATAATATTGCACGCCCCACTTTTCAGGTTTTTATTTGTTAAAAAAGTTTAAAATATCCAATAAATTTTGTTCCACTTCACGATTGTGTCCCACTTGTTGTTGATTCTTGACAAAAAATAAAATTTTTATATCTTTATGTTTGAAGCCTGAAATATGGCGAAAGGTTGAAAAGTTCAAGGGGGCCAAATGCTTTCACAAGGCACTGTATATATATATATATATATATATATATATATATATATATATATATATATATATGTCATTTATCTATTTATTTTCATACATATATGGTATATTTTTTTACATATTTTTTCTTATCGTTTGTTATTGTTTTATCCAGGCGTAAACTAACCGTGAGACGTCACCCGTTGGTTTCAACGCCGAGAAAATGAAGCCCGGATTTGCTACTTCCTGGTCGCCATTTTGGATTTTTTGGAGCCAGTGACATAAAAAGCGTCACTAAACAGGCTGGACCAGAGAGCAACTTGGGGCAGGACCAGTCAATGGGACTGTCAATCAAGTATAGCCATGCCCCCTGGCTCCGCCAACTTTAACGATTTATTTAAAATTCAGTACTGATTTATTTTAAGATCAGCCACCTGATCTCTCATTTTGACCATGAAAACTAACAGGGAAAAAAATCCTGAGTTGTAGAAAATCAGTCTATCAAATTTTATTTTTTCCAAAAATGAAATGGGGTCTATGGAGCAAAAGTTTTTTGGCGCCAACCCTAGCGGACGGCGTGATATTGCAAGTTTTTGACACTTCCGGGTGGGTTTTAATTTTGGAGCCAGATGCTACGTCCACTTTATATACAGTCTATGGTTTTATCCCACGAGGAGATGCACACAAATTTCATTGTACATATGTCTAATGACAATAAAGGCATTTGATTTGATTTGATTTGATAAGAGGAGAAGATGTATGTGTATAACGTGTGGATCTTTGTTCCAGCTTTCTGTGAGGACATGACAGCAGACAAATGTGGAAGATTGCTACTTCAGTACCATGGAGAATGGCACCTACTTAGAGGACACAAGATACATCTGGGTAGTCACAAGACAATTACAAAGACAAACAGATAGACCATGATGTTTGACTTAACAATACAATTCTCCAATTTCATTTAGGAGACACTTTTATCCATGGCAACGTTAATCTGAGAGTACATACAACACGAGTCAGTGGTGTTAGTCACTGAACTATCCAGCTGTATCCAGTGCCATTAGTAATGGCAAAGTATTATTGATAAGAACATTAACAACATACCTGATTAACAAACTCAACAAATGTGGAAGAACTTCTCAGATTAATTTTGTAAGAGACTAAAACATGATGTTTGGGATCAACAAATCAAATGGCCGCTTGTAATGAAATTATGTTCAACCAATTAATCACAGTGAGTTTGAGGAATTAGCTTTTCCTCTACAATCAAAACCATCTGATACTGTCCAGACATGGGGAGGGGGACTTGAAATCCTCGACTCAAGGTGAAAAAGAATTAAATTATCAAGCAAATTTCATTAAGTTACCTCCATTTCATTTTTTTACAGTTTTTTTCAATTGCTAACAAGCATTGCTCCAAACTGAAGTCATATGTTCAAAACTCTTACAGTTTTTTTTTTTCGATTGCTAACACGCATTGGTCGAAACTTAAGTCACATGTTCAAAACTCTTAACACGGTCTGCAAAACAGAAGTCCATGTGGTCCAAACTACCAATCACTTTCAATTGCTTTTACACAAAATGTATTCAGTGACCACAGTCACCAAAATTCATGAACTCTTTTCCCAGTTTCAAGTTCATCACCTGCAAAACACTAGACCTTTACAGCACATTGTTCAAATGCTAACACACTGTGTTCAAAACAGTTAAAACCACAATCAAAACAGAATGATGAGGAAAAACATGGGGAATTTCTGCTGCAGCCACATTGAAATCTATGGAAAATCATATCAAAATATTGAAAATTAAAATAAATGAAAAGATTAGGTAATTACACACAGCTGAGTGTAGTTGTCAGGTGAAACCAGATTCAGGTGATCTGTGTTTGGCCTCATCAGAAACCCTAAAAAGGAGACACTCAAAGAGTTTCTACCCACAATGCGTCTCCAGAGAAGACATCAGATGTAATGGATGGAAACATGGCCAAATGCCGACGACTGGTTGTGAATGTTATGTGACGGACACAAAATATGTCGTCACGTTTTGTGTTTGTTTGGTTGTTTTGAAACTGTGAAAATATTTCCCGTGAGGAAAAAGAAACAATAATCTTAGTTCTAGGGACTGTGAATGTATAAATGTGACAACTGTTTTAATTCAGTGGAGTTTTAGCTGGATACCTCAGTTTGGCCAGCAGGAGGCAGTGTGACGTGCTTCTCGCTCGAGTGCCTGTATAATGAGAGTGGCGACAACTGGGGATTTGACGCCATTTTGTTTCCATTCACTCAATATGGGACGCGCAGTGCGAGGTGCACATTCATGAAAACTATGGATTGTTTACTGATTTCAAGACATGTTTTGGACAAACTAATTTACTGGCTTGTTTTGTCTGGATGTCCAAGGTTGGATTATGGCCGTTTTTTGTGGAATATTTTCATCTGTGACTAGTTTTGAGCCTTCAAAGGTGAGTTGTGCTGTTTACGTTATTTGCTGTTTGTTGGACAAATGTGTTTATATTACCCGCTGTGGTAATCACATCTGAAAGTGGTTTATACCGGCGGATTCATGAGAATCTAAGCTTTTCATGGGTGTATAATGTTTCTATCATCGAGTTTGCAGCTTCGATCAATTTAGTAAAATACGTTTTCCCGTCCGCCTGTACGGTGCTGCAGCTGTAAGCATATGACTAACAGCATCCTCATGCTAACGGGTGAACAACACGGAGCCTGTTCGGGTCATATGAGGCTGATAAGTGACTGCAGGTTGGACGGAAAACAGAAAATAGGAAACAGAAAACTGTCAGCTGTTTGTTGAATTGGAAATCATGTGAATGAACAGGGAGGCTGTTGTCGAAGCTCAGATGGGCCGCTGAAGTTTAACGGGTTACCTCGTTAAACTTCAGCGGCCCGTATTTCATGCATCTCCATGCATGAAAATGGTCAAAGTCAAAATAACCACAACTGCCTAAAATCACATCAAACTTTTCTGTCATTCACCCATACATCATAACATGAAAGTACATACCTGGGACTAACCTGGCACAAAAATCATGATGAAGTCGGTTTCCATCCCACTCTCCGGACTTTATTTTCCCACAGTTTCATTCTTTCACTACTCCTGGGAAATCTAAACATGTGTAATCCTTTCTCCGATCAATTTGTGCACCCAAAGGCACAACAGCCCGTCATTTTTCAGGTATTTATGAAGCCAAAAATGACCTAGAATTACTCTCTGCGTTGTAAACAACGTTAACAGGCATAATCGGCGTTCATGAATTAGAAACAAAATGGCTCCTATAGATCACGTGACCAAAATTTTTTGGACCCGTCATGTCGCCACTCTCATTATACAGGCACTCTACTTCTCGCTACAGACTCTCTTGCTGCGGACTTCCTCACTCTGCTGAGCGAGGCTGAACAGGACAGAAGCACTGTTGCACGTCTCATCTTTTTATCCTGTTTTTACAGGTTATTATGGTTTGAATATGTACAGAAATGCCACTGAACTCTGGAAATGTATTACAAAATGGTGGGAAGGTAGTTTGATCACCTGAACTTATGAACGGGTTGAGTATTGATTCTTAATTTCTTTTGTTTACTTTCGTTTTATCGCCGAATGGCGCCTGTCTTTTACTTTGAGGTAGAAAGCTAGTTAGCTAAAAGTGTTTGGCTCCAGCACTCATTTATGGTTGAACTTTGTACCACTCTTGGAAAAAGTAATTTGTTTGTGTTCAAGTGCATCTTTACAGTTAAAACACATTAATTATTAATAATGGCTGTCGCTCTTCAGCTCGTGCTTTATTTTAGCTCACTCGTAATGATTTCTTTGTATATGTTTCACTTATCAGTGAGGTTAAAAAGGGATTAATTTAAGATCCTGAACTGTGTACATTTGTAAAAATGTTTTATTTTAATTAGTATTGAAACTAAAGCTAACTTTTGACTCAGTTTGAGAACTGAATGGCTGCAAAATGCAGTATTTTAAGTACTGATATCTCTGTTGATGCAGTTTAGGCTGGTCAGTGTGTCAGTATCTTTGATTTGTGATTGTGAGTGAAGTAATATTGAACATCAACGAAACGAATGTAGAATGTAATGGAAAGGAATGATTTTATTTGTCATAATGAGTATTAAACACTCTGCTGAGCGAGGCTGAACAGGACAGAAGCACTGTTGCACGTCTCATCTTTTTATCCTGTTTTTACAGGAACCTTATCTGTTTACGGGTGTCCAATCTGATACCTGTAACAGTTACAGTATACATGTGTTGTTGATTTTTGAATTTTATCTCTTGATTTCTATTCTGCCCCCTGAATTCTGAGATTCTACTCTTTTTTTTGTTTACACTAAACTTTTTATTTTTGTAAGGTCCCAAAGTCCCTATGCAAAGGCACAGAGAAAATACATCAATCTTGTTGAAGTAAACTGCTGCATTCCTGATTCATTCTTGTTGAAATATATTACAATAATTTAGAACACTCAAAATGCAAAGATCTTATTTTATAATAAAATATTCATTTATCTAAAAAGAAATCATTCAAACTTGAAAGATCACAATTAATTTCATGTAATGCTCTCTGTTGTTAGTATTTTGTGGCTCAGCGTGCTAAGAGTGACAGTGTTTGTTTCCAAAGTGAGACTATTTGCTCGTGTTGTGGTTGAATGAGCTTAATTTGAGACGTGTATTAAGTGTTTTGTTGGTGAGAAACAGTTTTGGGGACAAGATTTACTGTTTAGCTGAGATATATGTTGGAAATGCAGGCTGTGTTAAGAGTTTTGAACATGTGACTTCAATTTGGACTATTGCTTGTTAGCAATTGGAAAAAAAATGTAAAAGTAACGTTATCCTATAATAAGAAATGACAAAATGAACATTATCCAAGCTTACCCAAATTTGGAAATCTGTTGTTTGTTTTTTTTTATCTTGCAACTATGCTTGTAGTTAAGTGGTGGGAAAAGGTCTCTTGATTTATTATGAAGATCAAATACACAATATAAATGATAGAGATATATAGGGGTAACAGATGTAGCTTACGGTGAGACTATTTTCTCGAAATTAAACAATTACAGTTTTTCTCAATTGCTAAAACACTAACTTCTATTGTCTGAACCAAATTCTCAGTTGCCTGAACCCACTTATTGAATCAGTCACTCTTTTGGCAAAACCATAAGCCCTTTTCACCTGTTTAGACACATCTTGTCAACACATTGTCATTGTGATGCACCTGTGTTGCAAAATGGTGAGCACTGGTGAGCAAAAGTCAAACACAGTTAAAGCTCAGGGGCCTGTTTCACGAAGCAGGTTCAAGAAACTCTGAATTTCTTCTGCAACTCTGAGTTGATCTACTCTGAGATAGAAAACTCTGAGTTTTCGGTTTCACAACGGCTGGTTTGAGTTGGTTTAATTAACTCGGAGTAATTTGACCCGGAGTCAAGCGCGTGCACCGCAACTCTGAAAAGACAGCGTCAATAGAACCCTGATTCGACGAGTCACCATGGAAACGGGGAAGCGAAAGGCTGCGTTTTTGAACTGGAAGTTTTTAACGCGTTCATATGGCGAGTTTGAACATGTTTTTAGAAAGAAGTGCAACACCGCTGCAGCTGCAAAAGAGAGGGAGACGGCGTGGAGAACACTGCTGCCCGGATCAATGCGTAATTTTAAATGTAGTCCTTTGTAATTGTAATAATATTACAGGGAATAACTGTCTGAATCGTAGAATATTGAGTTATTTCATTTAGGGGAAATCTCGCGGGGGAGAAGCGCATGGGGCAGCAGCTTAAGATGAAATATAAAAACACTGTTCAAACAGGTCAGACCTCGGCATTATTTCATGGAGGTACTTCATGTTGATCATGTTTTACATTGTAAAGTAGCCTAAATATTAAGTGGCTGTTTGAATGTGCAGTTGTTTTATCCACACATAGCCTAAATGTCTGCATCCATATCATGTCCTGTTAAATAATTAAGCCTATTTAAACTAACATAGACTTCTGCTCAGCCAACAGAAAGAAAGTAGATGCCTGTAAAACGGTGGTATAAAAGGTCATGGATGCATATATATATATATATATATATATATGATTATTTAGTTCTCTTTTGTGTCTTTTCTTGTCTTTTGGCCCCTTCACACCACAACAGACCTTGTAATTGTAAGTAGGCAACACTCCAAAGATTTATCCAAATGGTAGTTTAAGTGTACTGAAACATGTCACTGATCTAGGATGAAGAGGATGAAACTGTGTCTGCTGCCTTTACAGAGGGGGATCCAGAAAGGCATACAGAGGAATGTTACTGATAGTTCTCTTCTCATTCACATTTTGGGTGGAATATAGAGTGTGACATTTAGCCTACACTGAAGTATTGCACATTCTCATCTTTTTTTAACAGAGCATGGCTGGACAGCAGCAGGATGGTTCCTCAGCTTCCACTGCACAGACTGACACAGTGAGATGGATGTTCAGGAAACACCAGAGGTTCATTCTGTGGAATTCATGTGCAACTGTATAATTTAATGTCCTCTATGTATTCCCAGTTATCAGTAAAACAGATTTACAAACTGCATTTGCTGAGAGAAATCCAAAAAACAGATTAGGAGGGCAGATCTGGAAATTGAAATACTGGAGCACAAGTTAGAGGTGGTGATGGTCACAGGTGAATTATGTTAACTACTGGAACATGAACTGAACTATCTCTTTTATTTGTAGGAAATAAAGAAGACCAGATGAAATGTGTATCATGTCTTTATTTGCTGTGGTGGTGATGATGGTGACTTAAACTCTAAAGTGATTATTGCATACAGTGTCTCTGACTGCTCTGCTGTCCTGGATAGCTGCAGGCTCATCATCTGGGTCTTCAGTTTGTAGGGCAGGGTGTTGCTCTCCTCTAATAGTGGTAATATTATGAAGAACAACACATGCCACAGTAATATCACAGGCCCTCTCAGGGGTCACCTTGAGGAGATGTAGGCTCTGGAAACGGGCTTTCAGCAGGCCTATGGTCATCTCCACCCGGGCTCTGGTCCTGCAGTGAGTCCGGTTGAAGTTCTGTTGGGGGCCTGGTTCAGGGTCAGGGTATGAGGTCATCAGCCTGGGTTGTCATGGTAACCCCTGTCACCCAGCAGAAGGCCATCAAACTCTCCTGTAATGTATAGTGGATACATCAGAGTATATTAAAGGAGAGAGACAAGAGAATTCTATTGTGAAAATCTTTAGGCTGAGGCTGCAGCACAATGTCATGAACAGAATATGATTTAAAATGAATTTAACAGATCTACATCATTCACCTGCAATCCCATGGATCCTCCTTGATGCTCTGACAGGTTTGTGTCCAGGAAAACCACAATGATGGTAAAAGTCATTTCAGAGCCAGGAAAACTTTTCTGACTGTCCTGCATACAGTTGTCTTACTGTAGTGCTCTGCATCTCTGACATTATATAAAAACTTTCATTTGCAAAGAACCGCAGCGCAACACACAATATCTGCTGGATGTGAGAGCATGACTGCAGTTGGTAATGTAAATGTAAGGACGGATTAGGTTGTTTATGTAGATTACGGACTTGAAACGATTACGAAACGGTACCGCTCAAACCGAATATTGTCCGGAAATGCGAGAACATTTATGCGCGGTCTGATAACAATCTACCGACGAATATTTAATTATATGTGCAGTAATGCTGCTCCTTTATCCACTGGATCGTTAATAAAAGCTGTTCTACGCCAAAAGTCGCTCTCTTACTGACTGAATGAATGAGGAAATGAAACAGCGTGTGTGGCTGAAAGAGGGCGGAGACGGAGAGAAACTCGAGGTTTTCTCAGATAAACCTGCTGGCGACCAGGTTAGTCATAGAGTCTGTTACTGCGGTAACTGACTGAGAGTTTAAGTTACCCCTCTTTGTGAAACAGGCTAGAGTTACCCCGCATTCCCTGGTGAGAGTTACCTCGCTTCGTGAAATGGAAAACTCTGAGTTTCCCTCATTTCAGGGTTAACAAACTCAGAGTTTTCCCTAAACCTGCTTCGTGAAATAGGCCCCAGGTCCTTCTTTCCGGAGAAAATGTGGCCTGTGATGTAGATGAAGTCCTGTGGCCTGACCCAGTGCGGAGAAATGATGCTGTGGCAGAGTAATGCACTTCTTTTCTTTGTACTTCATTTGTAAATTTTTGTGCTTTATTTTTACGTACAAGTGCTACATGTAAATGCACAGGATTTCTGTTTTTTTGCTAATTCTTTTTTCTATGTACAGGTGTTACAAATGCCCAGGTATTTTGTTTTGCACATGCATTTAGCCTAAAGAAACATTTATTTAACCGCTTCATGTCCTGAGCATTGTGTTTTCCTTTTTTCTATGTAGTGTTTAGTGACTGCTCAGTAGAGTATTTAATTTTGATTGACTTGAGGCATGATTTGACAGCAAAGTTCAGTTTTGAGCACAGATTGAACTGTTTTAGGGTGAAAGTTTGGTTTTCCAAGAAGAGTCAGAGGTTTTGTGATTGTAGCTTGAAAATTGGGTTTTGTGTTCATAGTTTAGGGAAAAGGAGAGCAGCTTTCCAGAAATGTGTCTTAGCAATCGAGAAAAACTAAGAAAAGGGCAAAAGCTTGCATTTCAGCGATTATTATTTCAGTTCAATGTTGTGTTAATTTCCAAAATACACAATAACTACTAGTGACAAATACACACGTGGACAAAATTGTTGGTACCCCTCAGTTAAAGAAGGAAAAACCCACAATTTTCACTGAAATCACTTGAAACTCACAAAAGTAACAATAAATAAAAATTTATTGAAAATTAAATAATCAAAAACAGCCATTACTTTTGAATTGTTGATTAACATAATTATTTAAAAAAACAAACTAATGAAACAGGCCTGGACAAAAATGATGGTACCTCTATAAAAGATTGAAAACTATTTGACCAGAGTGACATGATTAACTCAGGTGTGTCATTTAATTGACATCACAGGTGTTTCCAAACTCATAATCAGTCAGTCTGCCTATTTAAAGGGAGACAAGTAGTCACCCTGCTGTTTGGTGAAAAGGTGTGTACCACACTGAACATGGACAACAGAAAGCGAAGGAGAGAATTGTCCCAGGACATCCGAAAAAAAATTATAGACAAACATCTTAAAGGTAAAGGCTATAAGACCATCTCTAAACAGCTTGAAGTTCCTGTGACAACAGTGGCTCATATTATTCAGAAGTTCAAGACCCACGGGACAGTAGCCAACCTCCCTGGACGTGGCCGCAAGAGGAAAATTGACGACAAATTGAAGAGACGGATCGTTCGAATTGTATCCAAAGAGCCCAGAGCAACCTCCAAAGAAATTAAAGGTGAACTCCAAGGCCAAGGTACATCAGTGTCAGATCGCACCATTCGTCGTTGTTTGAGCCAAAGTGGACTTCATGGGAGACGACCAAGGAGGACACCACTGCTGAAAAAAACTCATAAAAAAGCCAGACTGGAATTTGCAAAAATGCATGTTGACAAGCCACAAAGCTTCTGGGAGAATGTCCTTTGGACAGATGAGACCAAACTGGAGCTTTTTGGTAAGGCACATCAACTCTATGTTCATAGACTCAAAACCAAGCATACGAAGAAAAGAACACTGTCCCTACGGTGAAACATGGAGGAGGCTCAGTAATGTTTTGGGGCTGCTTTGCTGCATCTGGCACAGGGTGTCTTGAAAGTGTGCAAGGTACGATGAAATCTGAAGACTATCAAGGCATTCTGGAGAGAAATGTGCTGCCTAGTGTCAGAAAGCTTGGTCTCAGTCGCAGGTCATGGGTCTTCCAACAGGACAACGATCCAAAACACACAGCCAAAAACACCCAAGAATGGCTGAGAGAAAAGCGTTGGACTATTCTAAAGTGGCCTTCTATGAGCCCAGATCTGAATCCCATTGAACATATGTGGAAGGAGCTGAAACATGCCATTTGGAGAAGACACCCATCAAACCTGAGACAACTGGAGCTGTTTGCTCATGAGGAGTGGGCCAAAATACCTGTTGACAGCTGCAGAACGCTCATTGACAAATACAGAAATCGTTTAATTGCAGTGATTGCCTCAAAAGGTTGTGCAACAAAATATTAAGTTATGGGTACCATCATTTTTGTCCAGCCCTATTTCATTAGTTTGTTTTTTTTAAATAATTATGTTAATCAACAATTCAAAAGTGATGGCTGATTTTGATTATTTAATTTTCAATAAATTTTTATTTATTGTTACTTTTGTGAGTTTCAAGTGATTTCAGTGAGAATTGTGGGTTTTTCCTTCTTTAACTGAGGGGTACCAACAATTTTGTCCACGTGTGTAGATTAAATAAACAGAACACTTTTAGTGGAAATGTAAAAAACAAACAAATTGTTTTTCTCACTTTATGTTAAATTTTCATTTTGAGTATAAATATTCCTTAGAGATTATTTCTTTACCATTCGACCAAACTGAGACATGGAAATTGTTTCATGCTGTTCCCTTCATGACATTTCCAAAGGGAGGTCATTGTGCATTTGTTTGAAAGAACACTCCTTTCATGGCTATGCGTGTGTGTGTATGCGTGTGTGTATGCGTGTGTGTGTGCGTGTGTGTGTGCGTGTGTGTGTGCGTGTGTGTGTGCGCGTGTGTGTGCGCGTGACTGAGTGAAAGAAAGAATATTGTGTTTGTTTTTGGCATTTAGGAAACACTGACTTGCTTGAAGGTTCTCTGATCAATTCTGTCTCTTCTGTTTCCTTTAAACAGAAACAAGTCCTGGCTTTAATTGCAACAGCATTGAGGCACACACGCTGATTGAACCTTTGTCGCCATCAGCTGCATCTCAGGGTTTTTTTTTGTTCTTTTACAGTTGTTTTCATGCCTTCTCCCTCTCTCCTATCTCTTCAACCTCTCCAGGGTATATGAAGTCTGACAAAGCCTTTAAGGATAATTCCAGTTAGTCACATTTTTCTGCTTGTGGCCATGAGGAAGATTGTATTTGAAATTTTATATTTTCCCTCACTGCAAAGCTTTATGTACCTGCAACTCTGTGGGGTGGCTGTGGATCAGGTGGTAGAGTGGGTCGTCCAATGATCGAAGGGTCGGCGGTTCGATTCCCACTCTTGCCTAGTCATGTGCTGCATGCCAAAGTTTCCTTGGGCAAGATTCTAAACCCCGAATTGCCTACCAGTCACTGTTCCACTGGTGTATGAATGTATACTGACTGATGTTGCACGTTGATTAGCAACCTGCACATTAATGTGTGTGTGTCTGGGTGAATGGGAGCAATTGTTGTAAAAGCACTATATAAGAGCACGTCCATTTACTAATCTCCAATATACACCCACAGAGCAAACACAGTCTCCTACAGCTGAAGCCTAAAACACATTAACACTTAAACAATTCTACAGCCAACCTGTCTATTATTCTGTTCAAGTACACTAAGGCTGCATTCAGCTGATATCAGATGCTCGGGCAATACACCCCCCTCACCCTCACAATTAACAGCAGTTGTGTTTAACTCTCTTCTAGTGATTAAAAAGTGAGACATCGGTCTACATCTGCCTTCTCATCAGGTGATGTAGCTGGTCAAAGTGTGAGGAATGCCAAAACAGTCCGACACATCAAAACTCACAATATTTGTAATTTGCCAGGTCCATGGCTTATGAAATGTTTTAATGAACTGGATAAAGTACAGAGTGAAACATGCTGCTCATGTCAATGATAATCATATATGCAGTCACTTGGAGTTAATGTTTTGTTTCCTTTTTTTTCATAAAGGCCTGTTCACAGATTTATGGTCAACACAAGCTCAAAAAACTTTTGTTTTGAAGGCGTATTTTTAATGTTTCTGGCTTTTACTTTGTCACCATTCCAGCGGCACAGGAAGTGTTGTCTAAGAAGCGGTTTCTTGACATGACGAAGACGCTTTGGAAAAGTCCGAAAATTCACAAGATGAAAGAAAACGGTTCCACGCTGTTGCTGTTGAGCAAAGGATGTGTTTAAACTTATAAGCACCTAGCAGGGACAAGGTGTTACGGTGAAGAAATGAGGGAAGAACAGAAAAGTGAATTTGTGTTGAAATAAGCCTGACGGCTGAACTTAATGTGTGTGGCTGGCGTTTGCTACAACGCGTGGCCAAAATATGTAGCGGTCGGCAGGAATTGATGGGACTCAGAAACACCCCACAGTTTAATTGTTTGTTCCTTGTATGATTTCAAACTGATAAAGCATGGCTGATTTGGCGGAGTAATAATAGCAGCAGCTAGCGTTAGCTGACTATGCCTGTAACTCAAATTAGTTAAAAAGCACAGCAGTGCTGCTCTAACAGGTTGCTGTAGCACCTTTTGGCACCTACAAAGCACATGTCATGACGAATATTATTCCTCCCCTTTTTCTTACAAAAGAAATTATGACTTACTCATAGTCCTCTGTTCAGATCGGTGCTGCCAATCAGTGGCGATGCTGTCAGAGTTTGCAACCTACTCAGAACCAATGGAATGAATGAGTGATTGACATCACTGTTAGACAGTGAGCCAATCAACGGGGAAGGAACTGTCTTTGTCGATTCTGACTGGCTAAGTGTGGGCCGTCTGACCCAGGCGTGAACTAACCGTGACGTCACCCGTTGGTTTCAATGCCGAGAAAATGAAGCCCAGATTTTGCTACTTCCTGGTCGCCATTTTGGATTTTTTGGAGCCAGTGACGTGAAAAGCGTCATCAAACAGGCTGGACCGGAGAGCAACTCGGGGCAGGACCAGTCAATGGGACTGTCAATCAAGTATAGCCACGCCCTCTGGCTCCGCCAACTTTAACGATTTATTTAAAATTCAGTATTAATTTATTTTAAGATCGGCCACCTGATCTCTCATTTTGACCATGAAAACTAACAGGAAAAAAAATCCTGAGCTGTAGAAAATCAGTCTATCAAATTTTATTTTTTCCAAAAATGAAATGGGGGTCTATGGAGCAAAAGCTTTTTGGCGCCAACCCTAGCGGACGGCGTGATATTGCAAGTTTTTGACACTTCCGGGTGGGCTTCAATTTTGGAGCCAGATGCTACATCCATCTTGATATACAGTCTATGGTCTGACCCTTGTTCTTGCTGCAGTGTGAGCTTATGTTTGTAACTGGCCAGTAGGGTGGCCAGTGGGGTGGCCAGCAGATTTGTAGGTGTCCACCACCTGGTGGCGCCATTGCATATCACTCATATATTAGGACAAACTTTTTTCACCTAAGAACTGTAGAGCTGTGCGATCCCATCACCAGACAAGACAAAAATTCAGTGACAGTGTCTACAAAATTCTCTGTCACTGGACAAGGCAGTACTTCAGGCTCTTTACAGCAGATTTTTAGAAGAGATTTTGCATTAATTTAGCATAAAATGATTATTTTCTGTGTAAAAATATAGTGGGGTAATCGTGCTGTTGGCAGAGACTGAAGTCACTCCTCCTCTGTGTGTGTTATATTCTGAATTTCTCTGCCCTGTGGTTTGTAGCAGGCTTAACTGTGTTTGTCCATGATAGTGCATATGAGTTCCTCCCTTTGAAGCTGCTTGCACTTCCCACATAGCTAAACAGACTGAGAGTGACTTTCAACACTGCACTGTACAAGTCAGTACAGTCTGGTGTATTGTTTTGGCACTTTAAAGTACAAAAATGACAGATTTTTTTACCCTAATGACAGACTTTATGTAAACTGATTTGATTTCAGTTCAGTGAGTGTCTGTTTGCTGTATTTTTGTTTACTGCTGCTTCTCTTGAGCTTCACTATGTCTGTTTACCATAATGGTCTCTGTGTTTCTGCTTATCCTGCTGTTTCTCTGCTTTCTGTCATGGATTCACGGTGAGATAGTCTCACAAAGAGTGGAACAGATACAATAGAAGAGAAGCAGAGACAGATAACACTACTCAAGATGACAACAACCCTTTGTAACCATTCAATGTATTTTACAGTGCTTGTGGTTGGATTGTTTTTTGTTGCCTCTCATGTACAGAACTTTTCTGGTTGTAGAAGAAACTGACACACATTCCAGCCCAGTAAGTGGCCATAATGTGTAAGGGTTCTGAGCTGTGGGGGTTGCTGTTTGTTTTGTTTTCTGTCTGTTCTGTCTCTCTCCTCCTGTCTCTCTCCCTGGCGGCGTGGGGTGGAGTCAGCGTCAGCTGGCTCCACTCAGCAATTAGTGTGTCTCCTGATCCAAGCAGCTGAGAGTCATTTGACAACCTACACCTCTGCCATAAAAGACCGGTTCCTGCTTCCACACCCTGCCGGAGCGTAAACTCTACCAGTGCCGTCAGTTCTCTATCCTGCCAAGTGAAGTATTCTCAGTTGTTGATTCTAGTCGCTAATTCTTGTCTGTCTCACCTGTTCCTAGTCGGAGTCAGCTGCTTGGATCGAGTTTCTTTTTGATGGACTGTTTGGACTAACTAAGGAGATTGCTGGTTCTGTTTCTGGTCTGATTCAACCGGATCCCTAAAACCCATCTATTCGAGTACAGTTGGTTGAAGTAGAAACCTGCCCACGAAGAGACTGGCTGAGAGACCTAGCCGCCGACCCACTCTGTTTCCCCCAAGCCTGGACTACTCCCAGCCGCTGCACACTCGTCTGTTTCCTGCGGCTTAGAAGACCTGGTTCCCATTTCCCGTTTCCCCATAGTACTACCATTAAAACCCGTTAAACTGCTGCCGTTCTCTCTGCGTGTTCTCTGTTGGGTTCAGCTTTAATCCGTTCCTTAACATAATGCACCTAAAGTCTGTTTGAAGGCCCTCTAATGAAGGTTGTGCTTTTTATTTAAAGACACAATTTTGTTGCTATGCCTCGTATCTCTGTAAAGCCAGCACATTTGAAAGTTCTTCAGAGACCAAAATGACTAACACAAGGAAGCTAATGCAGGAAACACATCTGTAGTTACAGATTCTCAGCCAGGAAGGGTGCAGCTGTTGTCAGATAGCCAGGAAGTACAGATGTATTTCTTCAGAAGTTGGATACACTATGCAGAAATACAGATGAACCAACAGCTTGGAAGACAAACTAAGATCTGGGCGTCCAAGGGTTTCTTCAGCAAGAACTGACCGCCTCATGGTCCGCATCTGCAGGGAAAGCTGCCGAATGACATCACAGGAGCTTCAGCTGCAGTGGTCAACACTGTCCAGTGTTCCACCCATTAGGTATGATACATTATCCATGTTCCATACGTACTGTCAAGTATTTTGGAGGCAGTATCATGTTTTCGAGCTGCATGAATGCTGCTGATGTTGGTCATCTCACTGTCTGTGATGGCACATTGAACTCTGTCAAATATTGTCCCAGTCTCCAAACCCACATGCTCCCTTTTACACATGCTCTGTTCCATCAAGGCCAAAGCTATTCCCCTTGCCACACATCCAGGGCCAGTAGAACTTGGCTGCAGGAGCAGACTGTCCAGCCCTTAGAGTGGTCAGCTCAATCCCTGAAAATGAGACCTACTGAAAATCTGTGTTGGATTATCTAAAGTCTATTCCGCTGTCAAATGACATTATAAGAAGGCAAACTGAAGATATGTCAGATGACATCAAACAAAAGCTCACAACACACATTCAGACAAGTAGTCATTTTGCCTTACAAATGGACAAATCTACAGACATAGCAAATAAAGCAGTTTTATTAATTTACGTAAGACATGTGTAGGATGGGCTTACAGGAACAATTTCTCCGCACGAGAGAGCTCCCTACTACTACAACTGTAGAGGACATGTTCAGCTCCGTGAACTTATATTCGAGTTCAGTGGGTCTAAGCTTAAACATGTGTCAAAACTGATGACTCTGCATCTATGACAGGAAAAAACTCGGGGACTGTGATGAGAATACTTGAGAAAACTCCGAATGCAACTTGGAATCAGTGTTTTTTGCATCGGGAGGCCCTGGCAGCAAAGGATATGGTACCCGTGCTTCATGAAACATTAAAAGATATTGTTCAAGTGGTAAACTACATTTAAATGGAGTGCAAAGAACACACAATGTCTTCAAAAACTGTGCTAAGACCTTGGTAGCGAGCATGCATAGATGTATCATGCTGAGGTATGCTGGCTTTCGAGAGGAAAGGTACTGTCCCATTTTTATGAACTTCTCAGTTCTGGTTCAGTTAAAGACAAAACACAGAAACAGACTGGACATTGAGCATGACCTCAGAGTTGCTTTGTCTAATGTAACTCCAGACACTGAGACTCTTGTCAGAAGCAAAAAAAACATGCCCCGTTTTCCTCCAAACTGAGGTCTATGATGTCACTGTTACAGGTTTTATTGAGTCCTGCTTTTTTCATAATGCAATGTTGGTTGTCATAGATTCAGTAAGTGAGAATTCTCAACTAAATAGCCTGACTTTTCATGTTGTGTTTGTACATGAAAGCACCACTGAGTCTGTTTAAAATTCCTGAAGTTACTGAAGTGAAGAGTTTTTGGTTTTAATTAAAATGCAGTTTATTGAACACAAAAGAGAATAGTTCTAGCATTTTCACTTGCTGGTCATTTTGGTTTATCATTAATTTTGTTTTGTATTGACATATTCTGCTACCTCAGCTTCAAACTGCACAATCTTTATATTCTCAATAAATTTGAGAAATTGAAAATTATCTTTGATTTGGGTCACGGCTTGTCAATGAGGGGTGATGGTGGGTCCAAAGTCAGACCAGCTGAGAACAACTGCTCCAGACCCAGTGTTTATTTTGTCCATTCTAAACAGCTGTAGAAACATTACACCACAATATGATGGGCTCTGTTGCAGAGTACTTGCTTCCTGTGTAGATATAAAGAGTTCATTCTAAGTAACTACAACACAGCAATTTGTAGACTATACTTTCATAACAACATAATTATGAACACTATATGCAATTTCAGCTTGAGATCTGTCTAAATCTGACACATGCCAGCAATGATTCCATTACTCTGTTGTTTTCAGTTCATTTTAAAATATGTTACTAAAACTTAATACGCAAATCACAGAGAAGAAACAGAAATGTAATTCTGTGCTGAGAGGAATCCAGTATCTCTCTACTAAAATCATGGAATTTTTGTAAGTGTGTGTGTGTTTGTTCTTTTTTTGACAACTGTTAATATAATCATATTTTTGTCTCTTTACCGAAACCAGGACTTGCAATGAAAAGTCACCAGTCAAATAGCAGGGTATTTCAAGCAAAAACAGCCTGCCTCTTCCTGGTCAAACCCTCTAAGCTGCAACTAGCAACTTTTAGTGACCATTTAGTCTCATTTAACTATAATTCTCTCTCCAGCCCCCCACTCCCTGCCTGCACCCACACTCCTCTTGTCTCCCTGTGGTTTTTCCCTCCACCAAGATTACTGGACCAGCGTTTAAAAGCACACCTCTGCTCTTTCTACTTCCAGTCCCATTCCATCCCATTAAGCCCCAAAAAGTCTAGGGCTCTGCTTGTCTTCTCTGCAGGCTATTGATCAGCGTCAGTGTTGACTGGCTAGGACTCCTCTTCTACAGATAGATTCGGAACAGGCCCAGCCACCAGCTTTTCATTAAGAAAACAGTACAGGCGAATGGCAGGGAAGAAGTAAAGGGCATCAGGGCTAAGAGTCTGATAATCAAACTTGATGGTTCTCAGCCAGCCAGTCCTCTGTCCTTCCTGTTGGTATATTAGTCAGGCTGTTTGCCTGCTTTCTTGACCCGTCCAGCTTGTTTTGATTGAGGGAACTTGTGAGAAAAAGGTGGTAAAAATAAAGTCACTCATCAACTATGGGGAGAGCTCTTGAGAACATGTTATCAACAGCAAGAAAGAAAGACTTTATTTTCTTTCCATTTGGAGGTTTATCTTTGTCCATGTGAAACATTTCAGTCCAGATAGGATTTTGATGAAAGCATAGCAGCTTGGTGGCACATCTGTTTGGAGTCTCGAATACATTGTGCTGAAAGGAAAAACCTAACTTCACTGAAACGCTAATCCTTAATTACTTTGTCCATATCAGATTCTCCTTTAATCACAGATATCATGCCACCCTGTTAATGTGTTAAATAAGAGTCTGCAAAAGTCACACATCAATGTGAAATTCATAAGCTTGTAAGGGTGAATTTGGAGGAAATGAATGTTCAAGGTAACATCAAACAGGAGATGTTGACAGCCGTTAAATGGACACAATCTATTTCCATTTTCCAAATCTGACCGAGCACTCCAGTAAATCCCTTCTTCAGTGAGAGTTAAGGTTTGTGTGGTTACTTTGAATTATACCTTTAACACAGGTAAGAACAAAATGTAGCAGGCAACCTGTGTAGTTCTTTGTTTCTGTCCATTCCCTGTTCTTTTCTCTTTCTCTTTTCCTTCTCTTTATGATCCCTGTATCATCCACCTGTTTTCATTCTACCAGATATTTGGTTTTCTGTCACTCCCTTTCACTGATGAGCTATTACTCTAGTCAATGCACTAGTATTTTCATCTCCTTTATATATATTTTAAAAGATTGGAACTAGTATTTTTCTAGTCAAGCTCATGCACTATATGCTGCTTTCGCAACAAACCTGTGAAATTTACTCCAAACCAAACAGGTAAGTTGTAAAAGCTCATATGCTATATGCTGCTTTTACAGCTAAGCTGTTTGATTTGGAGCAAATTCAATATTTTTGGAACTTCCAAATGATGAACTGAAGACCCAGTGGACTACCTTTATTATCCTATGACATCGCTACAAATATAGGAAAATTTTTAAGGTCGGTATTTTGTTCAGCGGATGTTTCCATTAGTGTTGACTGTATGCCCACAGGTCAGAGATATGTCAAAATTGTAATGCTGAGGAACATTTAGGGGTGGATAAAAACTTTAATTTAGATTTGAACAAAAAATTAAACATTGTGAGGGTTACTGTTGTCATGTTGCCCTTTTTATTTCAGTGCTACCTCAACTCAATTGGTGTTAAAAAAAAGAAAGAAAAAAACAGTTCTGACTAAATGTGGTGTAGGGTTATCCAGGAGCATATAACATCAACATTCTTCTCTGATCATTGAGTTGGTAAAAGATGGTGATTATAAAGTAAATGTCTGCTTTACAATTTTATTGAGTTTCCTGACTGAGCTCATTTTATTCATGCGTAAACATCCTATAGTCCAGGAGCCCAGATAGCCTACCATGCCCCCCCCCCCCCCCCCCCCCACACACACACACACACACACCAAAATGCCACTTAATTTTTTTTAACTTTTATGATCTCCTAAATGAGACTTTGAGTGATAACAGTAAAATAACTCATTCCCACTATCCCATCTGGGCTTGCAGACTATTATATCATACAAGCATTTCATATCTTTAGTACATTTTAATGTTGTTTTTAATGCAATCACATCTAAAATGTAATCATTCACACTGACTTTTAAAAGAAGCAAAGTTTGTGGTTCTTGATTGTATTTGAAGGCAGACTGGTAATTTACAAGATTTTTACTGCAGACAGGTAGCGAGAAGGTAGCACTTTATAATAACTATACACTATTAAGCATTAGTTAAGCATTGGTTAAGCATAATTTCAGCATTAGTTAATCCTTAAATCCTCATGAACTCATCATGAATTCACCATTAGTAATGCATTACAAAGCATTAGTAAAGACAGTTTTAAATGTTCAACCAACACATTATTAAGCATTAGTTAAACATTAGTAAAGTGCTTAATTCATCGTTAACTCATCATTTGTAACTAATTAGTTATACGTGCATAATTAATCATGAATTCATGATCTATATGACATTTATTATGCATTACTAAGCACTTAATAAATCCGGTTAAAAATGTTTTGTTGCTCATTGATAATCTCAGATGTTAATACTTTATAAAGGGTTAGCAACTGTGTTAGTATATGATTTACAAACACATATTCATCCTCAATGAATAACTTATTAATGCGGTTACTACTCATTAGTTAAGTATATTCCGTGAGCCCATCTAAAGTGAGGACTATCTATGCTTTATAAAGCATTTATAAAGGACACAGAAGCAAAGATATACAAAGTGTCAGTTTTATTGGTCCCAAACAATACAAGCTCTTTTAAATACATACTTTAAACAAATACAATCTATAAAATTTCAAGTAAACTTGACAAACATCTTCAAATAACAACAGTCTGTGATCGTATAAAATAGAAAAATAAAATACAAGCTCTTTTAAATACACACTTTGCAATCCTTAACATTTCAAGTAAACTGGTGAACTATCTCTTCAGGGCACACACACACCAGAGGTAAGTGGCTGCCTGATTCTGGGATTCCGCCAGTGCATTTCAATGGTGTGCCCTTGAAGTGCACAAAGTGCTTTACAGTAAAACAAATATACCGTTTTCAAATATTGCAAGATAACACTAGATAATTTCTGCAACCTGTTTGCCTCTACGATCAGCTGCCATCTCCCCAGCGTGATATGGCTCTCTCTCCGACTTCCGCATTTCAGAAAAAAAAAAAAAAAAACGCGTGGTCTCGCTCTCCAGAACCGCGGAGGAGGCTGGGACTTGTAGGACTCTGGGACTCTGGGATTTTGGAGCATGCGCACTAGCATTTTTGACGGTAAGAGCATACGCAGTAGCGTCCTACACGTCCCAGAGTCCTACAAGTCCCAGCCTCCTCCGCGGTTCTGGAGAGCGAGACCGCGCGGTTTTTTTTTTAAATTTTTCTGAAATGCGGAAGTCGGAGAGAGAGCCATATCACGCTGGGGAGATGGCAGCTGATCGTAGAGGCAAACAGGTTGCAGAAATTATCTAGTGTTATCTTGCAATATTTGAAAACGGTATATTTGTTTTACTGTAAAGCACTTTGTGCACTTCAAGGGCACACCATTGAAATGCACTGGTGGAATCCCAGAATCAGGCAGCTACTTACCTCTGGTGTGTGTGTGCCCTGAAGAGATAGTTCACCAGTTTACTTGAAATGTTAAGGATTGCAAAGTGTGTATTTAAAAGAGCTTGTATTTTATTTTTCTATTTTATACGATCACAGACTGTTGTTATTTGAAGATGTTTGTCAAGTTTACTTGAAATTTTATAGATTGTGTTTGTTTAAAGTGTGTATTTAAAAGAGCTTGTATTGTTTGGGACCAATAAAACTGACACTTTGTATATCTTTGCTTCTGTGTCCTTTATAAATGCTTTATAAAGCATAGATAGTCCTCACTTTAGATGGGCTCACGGAATATACTTAACTAATGAGTAGTAACCGCATTAATAAGTTATTCATTGAGGATGAATATGTGTTTGTAAATCATATACTAACACAGTTGCTAACCCTTTATAAAGTATTAACATCTGAGATTATCAATGAGCAACAAAACATTTTTAACCGGATTTATTAAGTGCTTAGTAATGCATAATAAATGTCATACAGATCATGAATTCATGATTAATTATGCACGTATAACTAATTAGTTACAAATGATGAGTTAACGATGAATTAAGCACTTTACTAATGTTTAACTAATGCTTAATAATGTGTTGGTTGAACATTTAAAACTGTCTTTACTAATGCTTTGTAATGCATTACTAATGGTGAATTCATGATGAGTTCATGAGGATTTAAGGATTAACTAATGCTGAAATTATGCTTAACCAATGCTTAACTAATGCTTAATAGTGTATAGTTATTATAAAGTGCTACCAGCGAGAATTTTAGACGCATTTCTATATTACAAATCTTTGAATTTGCTGCAATGAATAAAAAATAAATTAAATATGAATAAATGTCTTGTAATCTCACAGAAAAAATGTCATCAACATAGGAAAGAAAAAAAGGCAAAAGGTGGAGACTGGAATTGAGTACTTCACTCCGCATTAAACCCCCTCCTTCCCCTTCATCCATCCCTCTGTCAGGCCAAATTGCTTTTTGCTTTTCCCTGTTGTCTCCTGGCGTAATCCTCCCTGATGTCTTAATATCAAGTGGAGAGAGAGTGAGATAATGGAGCAACAGGAGGAGAAGAGGAGGAGGCAGCATGGCCCTGAAGACCATCCTCCAAGGAAATAACCCTCCCTTGTGTCAAACACAGGACAAAATCCAACCCCTTCCCCATCAAACACATTTACTTCCTGTACATAATAGTTCTCATATACATAACAAAAGGCGGCACTGAGGAGGAAAATTCCAAATGCTTGTGTAATGGATGTGCAGTGAGGTGTTACATGGCACTGAATCTACCCTCCACTGCACATTTAACAAAAGGCAGCACTCTGACCATACCTCTGACTGATGCTGTTGTTAAAGCATGTGTCTTTGTTGTCATTGTTCTGATTGCTGGTTGTGTGAAATGTAAAGTGCTTAAATGATGGCAACAGCGTCAGCCCCGATATTAGGTTGCTCTATTGGGGATTGTTTGTGGTACTTTTTCAGCTACATCACTGTTGGTTTGAGCTGCTGGGGAGAGACACACACATACAGGTAACAACCATGGCTGGATTAACCAGAGGGACCAGAAAAAAATGGTGGTCTTAACCCTCAAGCGACTGAGTGGGGTCATTTGGGATCAATTTTATTTGCCGTTTTTATATCATTTGTCCAAAAAATGTTTCCTACCATGAATTTGTCAATCTATTTGTCCTACAGCCGCTCATAGTTTTTTGTAGAGATCGGCCAACTGGTGTGACAAGGATAAGGGAAACTTGTCTGGGGTCACTTATGACCCCAGAAAGATGTATAAGTTTTTCACTATTGTAGGCTTTGGTTTCATTTATTTATTTCTACCTCTAATCACTATATTTCAGTGTTTTGCAGTGCACTATGGCTGGCAGACCTACATTTTTTAGCCACAACTGCCCTGGGCTGACTGGCTGCCAATCGACGCCTACAACCCCTCCGACCACCACCAACATTACACATTCATACACCAGTGTAAATGGCAGCGCTGGAAGCAAGGTGTGTAAAGTGTCTTGCCCAAGGACAGAGTGGGAATCGAACCGCCGACCTTTTGATCATTGGATGAACCGCTCTACCACCTGATCCACAGCCACCCCTAATTTAAATACTTCTCTGCATGTTACATTGCACACATACAGACAAGATGTTTGTGTAGATTTTGTTTTTATGTACTTTTGATTTACTATTGAGGAAACAAAAGGAAAAAAGTTTTAAAAGAAGTGGCAGACAAAGCATGTCCAAATAAACGTTATTGCATTCTTACAGTGCATCATATTGTTCATATGGTTTTACTTTAGTCAGAAATGATTAAAATCCATGAGTAATTACAGAAGGTTATTTTAGAATATCCATCTTAAAATGCAGTGGAGTGGAATAGGTAAGAAAGCACGAAAAGAGGTACTAAAGTAGACGTATTCCTGTGTAAAATATAGTGGGGTCATAAATGACCCCAGTAGGTCATTTTAGTCGCTAAAACAGCCTGGTCGCTTGAGGGTTAAGGATCCTCACAATACATGGCATTTGAATTATTTCCACGGACTAGAAGCTGACCAATTGTGTAGAGCTGGAATAACTGAGTTTTAAGTCAGTTTATTTTCACGATAAACTGAACAATCAAATAAATTCTGAAAAAGAAAATTACTCTTGGATTCATTATTCAGTCCCTTCCAGAATTCGCGATGTTGCGATCGCACCAATTCACACGAATTCAACCAATCTCCGTGAATTCTGCGCGACCTAGCAATTTTGTCTAATCACTGCAACTTTTTCACAGTTTTGGCCAACCTCCCATGAGTTCCACTAATCATAGCAGTCCCCAGTGCAAAAGCAATGTTTGTATATCACTGAATTCACTTCCTTGTTTTTGGTTTGAAGATCCAGATGCGCGATTCTAATGTCTCTCATTTACCAGAAAAAATTACTGCTGAAGACTGTGAAAAACCATTCCCTGATTCTTCACGAAAATGGAGGTAAACTGTTTTGCACCCTGTGCAGCATTGTGGTGGAATACAAAGAAAAAAACAATCATCACTTGACAAACACTTTTCTGCCGTGAAACATATTAGGAGAATGGCTGAAACGAGTGGATCACAGACCAGACAAATCCCTGTGATGAAAACTGTTGCATCCAGATCCGAGTACTGAAAGAATGAAAATGAGTTAGATTAATTACTCTGCCAAAGAATGTGGTGGAATTATGTGACGATCGCCGTTCGTGAATCATTCCTCTGTTCGCAACATTACCCAAAAACAGTCTTACGGATTTGGATGAAATTTTCAGGGAAGTTCAGAAATGACACAAGGACGAAGTGATTAGATTACAGTGATGCAGCTTACAGTCTGAATCCACAAATTTTTTAAGAATTTCTCATTGAGGTAGTGTCAACAAGTGAACCCTACCTCAGCGTCCACAGTGCAGGGAAAAATTGAATAAATTGTGGGGGTGTTTCTGAGTCCCATCAATTCCTGCCACCTGTTGCATATTCATGTCACACGATGATTCGGTATCTGTACATAACATACACATGTATAACACACACCTGTGTTCAGCGCAAGGTCAGGGAATGAACAGTCTTGACGGAGTACTGCGCTTTCCGAGTGCTTTAATTGTTAATTGATGTGACAAGCTGTGTATGTGTGTAAATATGTGCGTGCCAGGAAATGAATGTTTTAAGCCAATGACAGATATGTCCAAATAAGATTCATTCAATAGTAAATGATCATTTAGTGCCTTAAATCCACCAGCACTTCAGGTTAAACCAGTATCTGGCTCTGCTAATTTTCCACCGTAGTATGCCAGCTTTTGTGTAAATGGGTTGAAGCATTGCTAAAGAATTACTTTTGGAATAAATAGACCCTTTAATGACCCACGTCACGAATGACGTCACAGCTTTAGCTGGAGGCAAAAGAGGAAGCCCGCGGCCGTGACCGAAAGGCGAAAGACTGAGGGACTAGGCTCTATCAACTTTTCTAAAATGTCATCCTACTGTGTTTTTGGATGCCAGAATAGGAGGAATGACATTGGCGAACGCAAATTAAAGTTTTATAGGATTCCACCGAACACTCGTGCTCAGAGGGAACGAAGACAGTTGTGGTTAAATGCACTGAGGCGAAAAGACTGGACAGAGACGATCAGCTGCAGTCAATTCCAGCCATTTTCAGTACAAAAAATCGCTAATATTCTATTTGTAAATAAAAAATATTCAATTCAATTCAATTCAGCTTTATTCCAGACACTGGGTCCAAATACACACACCATAAGAACAAGGACACAACAAGACACAGAAAAAAATACAATCAAAAACAATAACCCATTAAATATGACGAGAAATACAGGGAATATTGGACGCGCATCGCGAGGTGCATTTCCTTGAAAACGACCGATTCGTGGATTATATACCGACTTCAAGACATGTTTTGGACAAAATAGTTTACTGGCTTGTGTCGTCTGGATGTCCAAGGTTGGATTATGGCCGTTTTTTGTGGAATCTTTTCATCTGTGTGTAATAATGAACCCGGAAATGTGAGTCGCGCTGTGTACGTTAAAGCCGTGTACAGAGAAAGGATGGATGGATATTCGTTGTTTGTCGGACAAATGTGTTTTTCTCACCCGCTGTGGTAATCACATCTGAAAGTGGTTTATACCGGCGGATTCATGAGAATCTAAGCTTTCCATCGGCGTGTAGTGTTTATATAATCACGTTTGCAGCCTTCGGACATTCTTTAAATTCCTATGCAAATTAGTAAGTGTACCGCCGGCGGTACACTGACGTTTAATGGGTTAAAAATGCTCGAGTTTGCAGCGCAAACTCCCAGCGCAAACTATATACTCCCAGTCCCGCTTGACTTCTCGCTCCGCTTTTGCCTCCAGCATAAGTCCCGCCCACAAAAAACGTCACAATGTTTGTATACAAATAAAGTGTCTATATTGTCAATTGAAATGTTCTAAAAGCTGAAAAAAGCAACTTTTTAGCAATTGTCACTGTCTCCCGCAATTTCATCGCAACAAATACGTTTATGACATCTCAACTTACAGTACATCGCAATTTTTTTGAAAAGCTGCCGCGAATTCAGGCATTTTAGGATGCAACAATCTCGAAAAACGCCTGCGTAATCCTGGAAGGACTGATTATTGGACAGAACTGGGAGGTAGAGGACTACTCATAGTTATTATTGTAGATGCCAAACTTGATTGGTTGGTAAAGGCATGTGAACCAAGTGATCCAGTTGCTTTGTTGTTGTTAATTAATTGTAATTTATATACACTTGTACATACACTTGTAAAGACCATGTATATTATAGCAGGCCTTAGCTTGCAATGACTCCTATAACACTGAATTTTCAAATCTTTGAAATCCATGCACTTTTTCACAACAATAATTATGAATTTTGATTATTTCATAGATTTCCAATTGGTCTTCTGGAAATATGACAAAATCTGGTTGGCCTGGTTGCATAGAGCAATGCTAATATTTGACCTTGGCCATTTTCTTCTCAATTAGGTGCTCTTAGTAGCCGTCCACAAACTTCTGTCAGCTTCTGGTTGTATCTTTGACTACTCCTCTTAGCAGAACTGATGTAGCTAAAATGAATTTGTTGGCTTTCTGACAGACTTGTTTTTCGTCACAGTCCACATGTTCTTGAAGGGGTTAAGTCAGGACTTCGAGGAGACCAGTTGAAAACCTTAATTCCAGCCTGACTTAGCCATTTCTTGCCACTCTTGATGCCTGTTTCTGGTCATTGTCTTGCTAGAAGTGCATTCAAAATTCAACTTTCTGGCTGATGATTTTAGGTTTCCCTGAAGAATATGGGGGTAATCCTCCTGTTTCAATATTTCATATACTTTGTGTAAAGCACCAGTTGCACTGGCAGCAGAACAGATTGAAAGTATAATGCTACCACCACCATGATTGACAATAGGTATGGTGTTCCTTGAATTAATAGCCTTACCTTCTGTCCTCCAAACATATTTCTGGCCATTGTGGCCAAATAGCTCATTTTTTTGTTCCATCTGACCACATAACTTCCTTTCAGAAGGCCTTTTCTTTGTCCAAAGTGGTGCTGCTTCCAAAAATGCCAGGACTTTGCCAAAGATCAGGAATCTCTGCTATTGAAAATACAAGAACTAATACAGTCACTTACAATGGAACAGACCAGCCACAAGGAGGAGCATAAGCTCACATTACCTGAAGTGACCCCATCACAAGTCACAAGGAGCAGGTGGACATGCTGGATCAGTTTATAGCTCCTCTCTTACTTGTTGTAAGAGATCGACACCAAGTCCATCTCATATATTCTCACTTGGGAAATTATGATTTGATGGTGAATACTGAAATATGTCCTCCTTTACCAAGGTTCCTAATTTCTCCTTTACCAAGGTTCCTAATTTGTCTCCTCCATTTCCAAGCCACTTGCAAAATATGAAACGTCTCACATTAATTTAACAACTGTCTACCACCCTCACACAAACCCCACAGAAAAAGTAAACCATATCTTACAGACCATGATATCTTCCTTAGCTGGCTTCCTGCAATGGGATAAACATCATAGTTCAGATTTGCCTAAAACTCTGTAGAACACAAATCCACTGGAATCACCCTGCCTGAGCTCAACCTCCATTGGCCACTGAATGGACCATTGGACTGAGTGCTGCAGCATTAAGATATTGTGCCGGACTTTCTAGCCTTCCTAAAAAAATTCCAGCTCAACAATCTTATAAATCTGTAGAATCTTTCTACAGCCTAAAAGTGCCAGATGAGGAATTATGACAAACATTGCAGGGAGATCTGGCTTCGTACGCACTCATTTACAGTGAAGCTTGCACCAAAATGGCAAGGCTGCCAAAGAAGGGTTTATTTTGTTTGTCAAAAGCAACACAGTCTACCAAGCGTCAAGTTTTGTATTTTGTTGTTAATTGGTGTCAGGGCTCCCTCCTCACCCCGTCCTTCCCACCTGGCATCCCAAATACCCCATCCTATCTGTCTCCCTCCTTTTTTCTCCCCCTCTCTTGTTCTCCTCTCCCTCTTCCTCTCTTCCTATCCTCTCCCTCTCTCTCACTTGCTCTCCTCTCCCTCTGTTCTCTCCTTAGTGCTGCACCTGAGTGGAGTGTGGCTTCACAGCTGCCTTCACTCAGGTGATTAGCCACCTCTCCCAGGATCCGGACAGCTGCACCTTGTCAGTCTGATTACACCGCTGCAATAAGAACCAGCTCATCCCTCCACACCCTGCCAGATTGTTAAACTAGACTCTGCAGTCAGTTACTCTCTAGCCACACTGATTCTCTCTGCATTTTCAGAGATAAGCAATACTAACATGCCTTTCTGCTCTCTTCTCCATGAGAAGACCCAGCTGCCCGGAACCCCTTCTGATCTGCCTGCCTCCCCGAAATCCCTCCGAACACCTCCTGGACCTCGTCGGCACCAAGTCTTCCTCCTTAGACCCCTACTCGGCTCGTTTCCCGGATCCTCCAGCCATTCTCCGGCTTCGACCCACCTCTGGCCCCCCACTGGCTCCTCTTCCCCTCCGGCGTCCCTCCTCGGCGTTCTCCCCATGAGACCACGAGACGTCAGCCGCCACCTGGCCCATCCACCACCACGGCCCCCCGGATCGGCAGCGTCTGACGCCCCCCACGCCGCCTACGCCTGCCTCCCCACCGGCCCTTCACCCTTATTTGCCTCCAGCCACCAGGGATCCATCCACCACCACCCGCCGCACTCTGGTTCCTCTCACCTCCCTCCACTACACCTCCCTAAGCAATAAAAATAACTTCATTTCATCCAGCCTTGGTAGTGTGCTCTCTGCTTGGGTCTGACCTCCTAGAAACGTGACAGAACAATCTGGCTAAACATGGACCCGGAGAGCTCACTGCCAAGGCCGGATTTCCCATACCACCCGACGTCATGCAAGCTGTAGCCAGCCAAGGTAACCTCCTCGGACAACACCACCAGACCCTCAGAGAACTAACCGACACCAGACAACAGATAACTGCCAAACTCCCTGCCCTGTCAGACCAGATGAACCAAGTGGCCTCCGCCTCGACCCTGCTCGATCAGCATAGCCAGACACTCCTAGAAACATGACAATTGGGCTACCCCAAAGACATTTTTGTCACCGAAGGGGGGCGAGCACACTGTAATTAACAATGACAAAATTTGTTTTGTGTTTTTCTGTTCATTCACCTCAGCTCCATGCCTCAGTACGGCTTTCAGTCTGTGATATTGCACAGTTTTTCCCACTTCTTACAAGTCTGCTCTCTGATATCCAGAGTTCTTCATTTCAGTATGCTATGGTACACCAGTGAAGCAGTAGCTGGATGGACTACTGGGTGCACCGTTGTGCTGGCCTACTGGGCATCTCAGTCTAAAAATGATTGTTCACCACCTTTGCATTTGACCAGTAACCTGAGAAGGATCTGACCTCCAGCCTTATTCCAAAAAAATCTAGAGAAGCAAGCTTTCAACATCTCTTTGCTTTGACTTCTTCTTCTTCTTCTGATTTTTAAGTTTGCTTGGCTAAACAAAATTCTATGTGTGTGTGTGTGTGTGTGGGGGGGGGGGGGATCTTTCTTGCTTTCAGAGTGAGTACACACTACTGGAACTTTTGAGCTATTTGTGTGATCACCAGGAAAATCCAAAATGAATCATTTCAGTTAATTTGACTGAACTGCTGTTAAGGATTTACTAAGAAAACCTGAAAAGAACAAAAGTGAACTTGTTTTCTTTCTGGCTTAATTTGTTATAACTTTGAAAAATTATGTTGTGTTATCTTTCTTAATATGTTTACTTGATGGTAATTATGCTTCCTTATTTCACTGTATTAACACAGACTAGGTTTGTGTGTGAACATTAATCATTTGGGAGGTTTTACCCTAATTTTTAAGTAACTGGTTAAAGTGCTACAGAACAAAGACAGAGGCAGCTTTGGTTCTGGCCTAGATAACGTTGTTATTTTCGGGGTACATTTAAGGGATATATTGGATAAATGAATGACCATTTCCACCTCTCAAGCAATTTGCTCATTCTGTCCATGCAGATCCAGGAGGAAACACTGCACTCGTGCACTGAAGGGTTTGTCTTACATACTGTAAGCTCTAATAAGTTAAACAGTAATCGATCAGTATACAGCATGTGTCTTCCTGCTTGCTGTGGTTTGTGCATCCAAACAGATCTGTGGTCAGTGTATCAAGTTTGCATCTTGCTACGTGTTTGTGTGTTGCACACACACTCTCAACACTCAAGGGTAGTGACTGAAAATCCTGCTTAAACTGAGAGTCACTGTCTGCATACTAATAGAATAGCTTCAGGGCTCACTGTGTGGGTGTGCATGTGTTCATACTTCACATTGTAAGGGACTGCCCAAAGAGCAGAGAGAACTATTGATAGTGTGATTTAGAAGAAGTCTGTAGACACCTGTGGTCAAAGTGGCATCCAGTGTACCTCAGGGGTCCCTGAGGATGTCAGAGAGACCTAAAGATATTTCTCTTCACATTTTCTTACACATTGCCTTTTTATAAAAACAGAGCATTTGACACAAATGCAGGTCTTGGCCTGTAATTTAAAAATGACAGACAGCAACCACTTTATTTAAAGATACCTCAATTTTCCTGACGTAACATGAGTGATTCAACAATTTTACAATTCCACAGTTCTGATGAATGCTTCTGTAGTTTCTGCTGCAGACCCACAGGGTTGAAAGCAACTGGAGAAAAATTAAGTCATGCAGAGGTCTCCATCTATATCACTGTGCAAACATAACAATGACTATGTGTCCCGTCTTCTTTTGTAAAGGTTCTCAGTATAGCATTCAGAAAACCCTTGCTAATAATGATACTGCTGGCCAATATGTGAACCGCAGTCAGCATTCTGTTGCTCAATAGCATGCTCATGCTCCTTAAGCAGACACCTGAACATCAACAAAAATGATGACATGACATACATGAGACTGAATGTGACTGACAGTATCACTGTGATAAATGAGGTAACTAAAGATAAGCAGTTCCTATAGCTTCACTGTAAACTACATTAGAGTGTTTAGACAATATATTGCATATTACATGTTTTATTATATATATTTGACTCTCTGGCACTGCCATAGCACTGAAACAAACTGTTGAGATAGTAAAACTACAGTCTTACACAGCCAGGTCTCATGTTATGTTTTTCTTCTTCATGAATTAAAAGCGTTGCTGATGTGGACCCTAATTTCCCTCAGCGTTGATCACATTCTGATTTGGCCAAACTAGTTTTGTTTTAATGGGCTTTACTTGAGTATATGCAGGAGTCTGTGTTGTGCTGGGAACCAGTGGTTTGTTGATGACACCATTTCTAAGTAAGTAAGATAGCATTAAACATGACTGACTAAGATTGTCTCAATCAGATTATTCATTTCTTTAGTTTCAGGCGACATGTAATATTTAATATCTACTGATCTGACCTGATGCTATTTTCCTTGATAATACACACTTCAAGTATTGTAGATTAGCTGTAATACTTGGTTGCACCACCAGGTGAAGCCTAGTAGTGACCTGAGAAGCCATCACTCGAATTATGCACAATTGCTAACAAGCAGAGAACTTGGGGGTTTAGTTAGTAATGGGCCACCATGACGAACACTTCTGTGATGCTGAATGTACTCTGGACTCAGTTGGCATGTGTGAGACGAGTGTAGCTAAATTAAGATAATGTAATAAGACATGTAAGACAAATATAAATAAATATTGATAATCTAATCTATCCATTAAAGAAACAAAATTTAAATGGTTTTAGATTGGGGCACAATCTGTGTGCCATTATTGTCATTGTAGACACAGAGACACCTGTTGTTCCAGATCCACACACACATTACTCTCTCTCAAACATCCCACCTGACACATGCTCGTACACAGTAACTGATTTATGTTCAGCATTCTTTAGTGTAACACTACAATTCAGACTCTCAGTACCTTTTTGTATTTCCATACCATGGACAGCAGCACACATATACACTCCTCCCACAGGCATATGCTGATCTGGCTTAAAAGAGGTGCGGTCAAAAACACCCAAGACGGGCCCCAAAATGTTTTATGGAGAAGCATATAGGACCATTTCATTCAACCAGCCTCTCAGATAAAAACAGCCCTTCGAGATGCATGTGGTATGGACCATTGTACAAGAGGGGATATGATCAGATGGCTTTAGAAAATCTGGTGGTCACCATTCCTGGCACAAATGGTAAATAGACTATTACAAGAATGTACAGTGTCTACACACCATAACATAAGGAGAGCATCTTCAGCACAAATTGCACACATCCCACCACCAAACGACCCATTCCAACACGTAATGATGAACTACATAGACATGACAAGTGGTGACTGATAGATTCAGCAGATGGATAGAAGCAGTACCAACAAAAGGGTCAGACTACAGGTCAACAGCCAAGTTTTTCTGCAAAGAAGTGTAGAGCACACAGCTTGGCTTTATTTGGAATGCCAAGGAAGAGATCAAACCAGGTAACAACCCTTTTTTGTTTAGGCTGTAGACCTAGAGCCCACATAAAACTGCCACCTTGGACATTACACAGAACAGGGAACCCTCCCGTTCTCAGGAAGAGACTCCATTAATGGCAGAGGCGAATTACAGCAGGACCACTGTGATCAACCTCAAGATCTGCAGTCCTCTGGAGCAAATGGTGCTACATTCATTTCTTTTCAGCATAATTGTGAATCTCAGACCTCCTGTGGAGGGATGAAGCTTCATATAGGACATTAACACTTTGGAGGACCACAACTTAAAAGACACAGTATCTCATGCAGCTGTGACTTCTCCTACTCCATTTTCTGTTCATCCAACCCCCATATAAACATTGACACTAACACCTCTTTGCAAAGAGGGCAACTGAAAACAACCATAAAACTTTCTGCATTCCAGAAGAGGGTCTGGAAATAGATTCACATTTTTACTCTGAGACATACATGGACTCAATAACTGTTTTTTGATATCTGTTTTGTGTTTTTATGCATACCGAAGTTACCATAAGGAGTTCCTTTATCACCTATCCAAAATTCACATCTGTAGGTGATATGGGGACAAAGTTAAGATTTTACTGAAATAATCACATTTCTTGCATGGACCGACAGTGCCACTTGGCATCATCGGATAACCTAGTGATGTTGGGACAAAATCAATAATAACTGTATCATCAATTATTAAAAGTGTAAAATGTGAAGTTGGTAACATTCATAACTGTACACATTAAATGTAACGCATATCCTCACAGTAGCATACATTCTTGATATCAAAAGCAAATTCTATATCTAGTTTCTATGCCTAGAGTAGCCTACTTTATTTGTTAGATTGTATAGCCTTGATTTTTGATTCCATGTTGATGGGTCATGGTGAGAGATGGACAGATCGTGTTTGCGCACATAAAATAATATGTTTTAATTTGATTTAACAAATACAATTTTCCCTCCTTTTGAGAACAAAAGGAGAGAAGTTTTGTGACAAAAATTTCTTTCCACACCTGGTACATACCCAGAACTAACTTCCACAATAAAACCTGAACACCACCTTTGTTCACTCTCGTCTCTCTCTTCTTTTCCTTTATGTCTCAGTTATTCTTCATCTTCCTACATATAGCTCTTTAACTTTTTCTCCGAAATTTTTACTGGTCTCGGTGGTCTTCTTCTTTGGCCCTTGGCCTCATTTTTGTAGCCCTTTTATAATTTTGTGAATTTCCGTTCTCAGTTTTCACAATCCCGTTGTATTACCTGGCTAACGCCAACATAAAACATAACGAGAGCCACCATTAAACAAGTTATTTTTCATCAACCCTGAAGACCACGCACAAAACGCACTGAGCACCGGCTGCCTACTGACCCATCACCCGCAAGCTGACATCACACGTCTACTGGCAGACCTCCGACACTATGCTGAGAGCTCCAACGGCAGAACTCGTTGCCTAACGACCACATGACGCTTCAGGACAGACGGCCTGGATCCATCATGAGGAAGTTTCCGACCTCCAGGAGACTAAACAAGAAAAGCACCAGTCCAGAGAGTAGTGATTCATTAGCTTTTAGACATTAGCACACCCACAAACACCGACACGAACGAAAACACATACAATGTGTTCACATTGTGGCCACATGGTTGATGACAGTAACACAAGGGAAAGTACTAATTGGCAAAATAGTTAACCTTATGTACTCAGGATCAACACAACACAATCAAACTCCACTGTTGGGACCAGGCCACATCAAAATAAGCACCCATGTGATTCCCGTAGTGTGTGAAGGAAGGGATGACGGTGACGATAAAAGATAAATGTAGGGAAACCAAGCTTAGTTTAGGATTAACCTTTGATGAAGCAATTAAATTATTAGAATTCAAGGCTATATGACACTGTTACGGCCATAGCCATCTTCTGGCTCCTCCCCTGTGCTTTTGTGTGCGCTCCTCCTCTGTGCATGTGTGTACATGAGTGTTTGTGTGTACGTGTGTGTGTGTGCTGTCTATTTTCCCAGGCCGCTGTCAATCCGCTCCACCTGTGCTGGGTGACTGGGATCAGCTGCTGTGCCCTCGTCAGCCAATCCGGTGTGGCCCTGGTTCAGGAAAAGAACCTGGAGTGCCTGAGAATAGACGGCTTGTCGCTGTATTCCAGCCTTGCTCATGTGCCTCGTCGTTGTAGAAACTTTGTTAGCCATCCGGTCGTTCTGTCATTGTGGAGGCACTAGTCTTTTTCGTTGTCGTTGTTTACACACACTGTGTTTAGGTCTTTCGGGTACATTTAGGATTTTTCTGTTAACCGATAGCTCTAGTTTAGAGTCTCTTTTTGTTCTCGTTTGTTTGTTTTTACGTCGTGACTAGTGTTCTCCGTTTTTCTTTTATTTGTACCTCTTTTTCATTTCTTTATAATAAAAATCTTTAAAGCCAAAACCATCTGGCTCTTATGTTGCTTCCCTTACCCATTTCACAAGCCAGGGTTGTAACAGACACAAAAAGACTTCTAGGACAAAAGCAGCAGGCAGAAAAGACAAAAGTATTAGGATAGGTAAACAATCTGTTCTACCAATGGATGAAGTATTCAGATAGACAAATTAGTTTTACCTTAACAAAATATGATGAGTTGGGCCTGCTAATAACACATCTTAAGAACAATGGGAAGCTTTAACCAAAAAAACCCCCAAAACAAACAAAAAAAAAAACCAAAGATGGAAGCATAAATCACGGGCAGCACAATTACACAATCACAGACTGAGAGTGACATTGAACACATTCCCATTCGGACCAGTCCCTATCCTCCCTGATGAGCTTTGTCCCACTCCATCCCTCACTGTTTCTCCTTTCTCTGCATCTTCCCCTTTTCCTCTCTCTCTCTCCCTCCCTCTTTGTCTCCCCTCACTCTCCTCCTCGCTTCTCTCCCCCTCTGCTCTGTCCCTGTGTCCCTCCTCCCTGATCCATCTGTCTTGTTCTCTCTCCAGATCTGTTGGTCTCCTGCTCTCCCTCTGCTTCTGTCTCTCCTCCCCCCTCTCTCCCTCCCCCTCTGCCTCTGTTTTATCTGTCCTCAGCTCTGTCTTGGTTTTTGTCCTTGTCTCCCCCTGTCCTGTTTCTCTCTTCCTCCTCCTTCACCTCTTCGCCCTCCTTACAACCTATCTGTTTCTTGCTGTCCCTCTTGGTACCTCCACCCTCTTGCTACGCTTCTGGTCGCTGAGAATCTGATCGCACTGAATTACAGCTGAGGAGGAAGCGCAGCTGCATTTCATCAAGGCGCCCATAAAACCCAGCTCATCATACCAGTCTTTACCAGATCGTAGCGTCAGGTTCCCAGTCTATTTCCAACCTCCCTTCAACTCTGCCCTGCTCCGTGAGTCACCACTGTCGGCTCTACCTGCAGCCCGAAGTGGACTTAAAACCTTTGTGTGTTCCAGTAGATCTGGACCAGCCTTCCCAAAGAGGACCTATACCCCATCTACTCTGTTCGACCCAGCCGCTTGCCGAGTCTCTGGATCCCCCACTCGGATGGAGACTGGCTTCATTCTTGGCTCTCCCCTCTGGCCGCCGCCACTTCCACTGCTTGAATTGCAGTGTAGGCAGGCGTGCTCCGGATTGCTGCTCCCCCAAGTCTGCCTGCCCCATTCCTCCCTGCTTATTTTCCTTGGTCGTGAGTCAGCCGTTTTTGTTGATAATTAGCCTTAACCCCAAAGAGGAGCCCATTGTCTTGACTGTTTAAATGATTACAGTTTATTCCTCAGTTCACGGTAAATTCTTATTTTCTTGAGTGGATTTTGCTTTAGCTCAGTTGTTCTTGGTTTGCTCTGTTTAGGTTTTATCATTGGTTTGTAATAAAACTCCTTGTTAAATTGATCGATCTCTGTCTGTATCTGTGTGTCTGCGCTTGGGTTCTCCGACCCCTCCAGTATCTGCACCATTTTGTGAAATCTGAAAACTATCTACTACCATCGTTGCCCATGGAGCTCAGAATACAATCCATAGACACTGTAGCTTTGACCACTAAAAGTTATAATCTAGAACACAGGTTGATCTTTTGTCATACAAAAGTTACACTGAAATACACATATGATTAGTGAAGCTTAAAATGCAAGGACAAACTCCATTATACACCAAATGCACCATGGACATAATCGCACTACATTTGGTTGCAGATTTCTTATTTAGCACACAGATGTTTCTGCAAAAATATGGACGAGAAGGAGTAGAACAGAAGTCAAGTCATTACAAACAAACACGTGTGTGTAAACTAGGGATGGGAATTTCGACTAATTTCCAAACCGACTAGTCGCCAATAAAATTAACGACTAGTCGGTTCGGAAATTTGCGAATATTGTGTCAATATTGCGCCAAAGTCGCAATATTGACACAAGCAACATTGCTGAACATAACAAGCCATAGCTTCAAATATACTGCCTCGTGGGCCTCATGTACTGTACACCAGGAGATGGCGGACATCTGGAACTTCAATCTGAGCATCAGTTGTGGGCGTGTTTTCATGCAAAGTTTTGGAGTTTACAGAGTTTGAAAACCGAGGAGACGAGACTCGCCGTCGGAGCGTATCAGAGCGCAAGACGGCACATTTTAGAGCGAGAAAACTCACCGTACCGAGAGGTCTGGACAACGCTGACAAAGTACTTTGTCAAGTATTGGCTTACTCATATTCTAAAGAGGAATATTCACCCTCTGATGAAGATGTTCAGTCGTCCACTGAGACAGAAAGTGCCGCTGCGTCTGTGCGTAACGGCAGCGGGTCGGTGCGCCATGACAGTCCAAGCAGCACATAGTGGAGCCGATGCTTTGCTTCGGGGTGGCAGGAAGGGACGTGGTGGGTGTAGCTGGAGTGGTCAAAACACCGCTAATGATGAGGGGGATAGCGGGGGTTGAAAAAAGAGACAAGCATATGCTACTGGCAGGATCAACCAGGTAGCCCAGACGGGACGAGTGTGCGGCGTATGGCCGAGCGTAGAGCTGCATGGTGGCGCACGGTCGGGACCGGGGGCCGCGAAGCGTGGCTGTGCGGGGGGGGGGCACACTAGCGTTTAACCGACTAGTAAAATACTAACCGTTTAATAAATGAGTCGACAATTAACCGATTAAACGACTCGTCCGCACATCCCTAGTGTAAACAGGCAAATGTTTGGAGCTGGATAATGTTTATGCTTGACTATAAGAAAATAATCCATTCCAACTGAAAAAGAGGGAAAAATCAAACATCAAAAGGCAGGGCTTTGGAGGCAATAACTATGTGCCCTTTAATATTACCCACATAGATAAGCATAACTGTCAAGCGTATCCCTTAAACTTTTCCTGCGCGCCACGCTTGAAGGTATATGCTCAATCACTGTGGTCAACATCAGATTTTACTCGGACAACATCCTTTAACTTTTCCAACTTTTCAGTTTATTTTGGTTTAGTTTGAATGCCACAAGTCAGTCAGGTAAAAACCTTTAGAAAAAACACACATTGAACCCCAGTATGAATATACAATTTACAGTGAATAAAATAACCAGCAGGTAAGTGAATAAATAAATAAATAGTTAATTGATTTTAGCAGATCTCAATTCCAAATTAATTGCAACTAATCAACTCAATTGCTCATTTAAATAGTATTAATTCATTTACCTAATTACTCTAAAATGCATATGAAAAAGCCTTCACCAAACCAATTCATAATACATAGCCACTAAACAGAACAGATCATCAATTGCACAGATGCCAAATAAATATATTGCACATTGCTCAATAAATATAGCAGCAAGTATTAAACTGGAGTAAATTTCCAATTACCAATCAACAGTAATATTAACTAAGAGAGTTTTGTAGCCAACCAGAGCACAGCCCAAATCATTGCACATTTTATCCCCACACCATGTAGACACAGAATCAATACACAACTACTACACTCAGCCCGCACAGAGCATAAACAGAATGCAATTGAATGCTAAATGCTAGCGCTCAAAGTCCGAGAGCAGCGGCACAGCGCAATCCAAGATCTAAAAATAGAACAGTCACTCACCAGCTGCCTCTTCACAGGTTGAGCATATCACGCAGTTGCTTAAAGTTAGGTAGAGCGAGTTTACCGTATGCTCACCCTCCCGGTTACTCGCTTGTCAAACAGTTCATTTTTCCAGAATGAATGAATCCGACCTTTAAATGGATCCGACTGGCATGCGCGGCAGCGGACGAAAGTTCCGCCTCAGCACACAGGCAGCTGACTAGCGCAACAATGACCCAGGGAATGGGTACCAGACTGACCTGAGGCCACAGATGGGGGCCACATGCCAAACAGGGCCACATCCGCCACTGTCCATGTGTGCAAATCAACTGCCTGTCCAGCTGAGGCCACTCAACCCATGGGACCTGCTGGCTACACCCTCCAGAACTTCAGCAGGCAGGAAGCCAGGCCAGAGTAACACCATGGCAACCTGGACCCAACAACTACCATGATCCACCACCACCAGGTGTACAAGCCTTCTCAACGGGTGTGACTGAGCCAGCTCCTCTTACAATGCCAAGGCCTGAGGATCCGATGCCATCTACATCCCAAGCAGTGAGTGAGCCTAGTGGAAACCTGATGAAACCACAGAAGGCGACTGCTGATGTTGAAAATGATAAGAAGCACATAAGCAGTCAGTCACACTATGCCAACCAGTCTGCCCTAAGGAACACTTATGCAGCAATGGGACAGCCTTCTGAAGGAAAAGGACCTTACCAAGGAAGGGGTCAAGCTCCGGGTTGAACTATATCAGTTCAGTTAAAAAATGGTGGCCTGGGGCGCCCAGATAGCTCAGTGGGTTAAGCAGGTGACCCATGTACAAGGGCTGGTCCCCGATGCAGCGGACCAGGTTCAGTTCCTGATTGCGGCCCTTTGCCGCATGTCTTCCCCCCCACTCTTCTCTCTCTTATTTCCTGTCTGTCTCCACTGCACCTACCGAATAAAGCCAAAAAAGACCAAATAAATAACTTTAAAAAATGACGGCCTTGGAGATGATTGCCTGAAACTGCCGCTCTGATGGGATGCCAGCATACAATAGTTCAGGTCCTGTATCACCAAGCCTCACCCCAATGAATCCTCCAATTGAACATTCTCCCTCCTACAATCCTACAAACTCTTGAATGATGTACGATACTGCTGCCTGGATCAATTGCCATCACACTGCTAAATATGTTATGAACACTATATTCACCATGTAGTCATGTGTGCTGATTGAGTCACCTGTAGTATTCTTATCACCTTGGATTCACGTTTTGTGTGTCACCTACATTATTTTTTCACTTTGTGATGACGTGGACTTAGAATTAAAAATCATGTTTGGTTCATGATTATCACGCATATTTTGATTGCCTTAATTATACCTTGATATGACAACGTTGAATTTCATGATTACTCGTGGTTTAATGATAGTCGTATACACTCACTGTGCATCGTATTTGAAGTAGTGTAACTCAGTGACAAGGCTTAACCTTGTACCCTCTGAAAATACTGTAGTACATCTCTCCTTGTGTATATGGCTCTTTAGTGCTTAATAATGATGAATCCATGTTAATAGCAACAAGGTTGAAACCAGTCACAAACGGGGGAGTGTAGTGTAATATTTTTTGGGTATGATGTCCTAAAAGTAAAAGATGATATAATTATGGAAAAGGCTATTAGACTGAAGACTAGAGTTAAAACATATTTATAAAATACATCATGATAAATACTCTAGTAATGACTGATGTTTTGATGGTGTGGGGTGTGTCTGTGGAGGACACTCGCACATGCACAACTGGAAGATCACGAAGTATAACCTGCAACTTTGGTGTGAAGATATATGCTTTTTAGAAAATTACATGTGGAGTATTCAAAAACATAATGGTGTAAACTTAAAGCAACATAACTTGTAACCCTTTAAGCTTCAGTGTACCGCCGGCGGTACACCTACTAATTTGCATAGGAATTTCAAGAATGTCCGACGGGTGCAAACGCGATTATACAAACACTATACGCCGATGGAAAGCTTAGATTCTCATGAATCCGCCGGTATAAACCACTTTCAGATGCGATTACCACAGCGGGTGAGAAAAACACATTTGTCCGACAAAAACAAATATTCATCCATCCGTTCTCTATACACGGCTTCAACGCACACAGCGCGACTCACATTTCCGGGTTTATTATTACACACAAAAAAAAAAGATTCCACAAAAAACGGCCATAATCCAACCTTTTACATCCAGATGACACAAGCCAGTAAACTATTTTGTCCAAAACATGTCCTGAAGTCGTATAAAATCCCCGAATCGGTCGTTTTCAAGGAAATGCACCTCCCAATGCACGTCCAATATTCCCCGTATTTTTTGTAATTTTTTTATTTAAAAATAGAATATTAGCGATTTTTTGTACTGAAAACGGCTGGAAATGACTGAAGCTTAAAGGGTTAAAAGATGTGTATCAGAAACAAAACAATACATAATGGTACAATATGCATGAAATCTGTCACAAAACGATAGTCTAATAAGTATACAGGAGACTGAAGCAAAACTTTGAACATGTCTGGGCATACTCTCTGTAAAACATGACCTAACCATAACCTAATGTACATGTTCTCTGTAAAGTGAGATCTAGGGGTGGAATAGGGTAACCTGACATCATTATCTGACCAATACATTTAGAAAAGTATAATGGTGTCAAAACTATCACTCGAATCATAGGCCTGTAAGTGTGGAAAAATGACCAACTCTCAAAGCATGAAAAGATGATGCACAGCTCAGTATCATCATTTTTTTCTTGGGGTGTTAATCACTGCTAAGCACTACTCTTGGATTTTCATCGAAAATAAATCCTGCTGCCTTCTTGGATATTTTTTTTTTGAAGATTCCTAAACATTTGAACACGGACAAGTCTTAGACTGACTCATGGTTTGGGTCAGTAATTGGAATATTGAACTAGATGAGAATATTGGCCAAGGAAGAGAAAACTGGAACTCCAGCACCCATGCCGATAACTTCAGCTGCACCTCACCCCAAGGTAGTGGAAGCAAAACAACAAGCCACAGCTCTTCCCATAAAGAAAACAGTTTGATTATACCCCACACTACCAGCCGATCCTGTGGCCAGACCGCAGCCCTAGCTACACCAGGACCTGAACTTGGCCCAGACAATTCATCCCACAGGCCTCAAAAACCGGTTGTTAAGGGCCCAATGATGAAAGTGAATGGAGAAATGCTGGACCTCCCCCTCAGGATGCAATGACCAAAGAATTCCAGACAACCACTTTACACACAGTTGCAGATCTGGTGGAAGCTATGAAAGCACAAAGCAACAGCAAGACCCGAATGGAGACTCAAGGACATTATTGCAGAAGGAGTTCACAGGAACATCACTGCATCCATCACATGGACCCAAATGTGAAGAAGCATTCACAGCAGCCAAACAGGTGCTGGCACATGCTGCCCATCTTGCCACATCTGACTATGACCAACCATTACATTTGGATCTTTCTGAAAAAACAAAAATAGTGAATGGTGTCCTTTTTCGGAAAAAAAAAGAGGAAGAAAGACATGTACTGATGTACTACAGCCCAAAGCTCGACCACATGGAACTGGGACATGCAAGCTGCTCCAGGCAACTGGCAGCACTTTTCATGAATTGTGAAGTTTGTTTTATGTGTGCATATGTTGTTTTTTAAGCATGTTGCTCTTGTAGCACTTATTGATATCTAGCAATTTTTTTACATATTGTTTATTTATTTGCTTAATTTACTAATATGTGAACATGTATATGTGAGCTTTTTAATCCAAATTATTTTAACAAATGTCTCCAGGATGTTTTAATCAACGGACTCACACATCCTTTGCTGAGACCTTGGGAAAGCAGAAGAATTTGTCAGGAGATCAAGATCCTGTTGCACTAGCTGTGTACTGGCCCAATTTACTGTGCACAGATAATTTTAATGGGTCTTTTATAAACTATATTTGGTTTTTTTAAAGGAATTTTAAGATGATTAAATCCTGCAGTCCCCTTGAACCCATGCCCCTCTGTTACCTAAACCTAACCCTAAACGTAATGATCAGTTAAAAAGACCTGGATCTGTCAGGGCTGCTGTAGGTCTTGAGGAATACAGCTGTAAACTAATTTCTGGCTTTAAGCATTACTAAAATATGCAAAAAAACCCCAACCTAATTTAGAGTTTTGTACCTACACACATGTGTGCATGTGCGCGCGCGTGCATACACACACACACACACACACACACACACACACACACACACACACACACACACTGTGTTTTCCTATCCTTGTGGGGATCTACCATTGACTCCCAGTCATATCTAACCCCTAACCCTTACCCTAACCCAGACCAAAACAATGCCTAACCCTAAAGAAATGTTTTTGCACTTTTACTTTTTCAGTAACAACAACATGGCCAAGAAAACACTCTTTCCCTCATGGGGACGCAAATGAGGTCGTCACAAATGACATTTCTGTTGGTTTTCCTATGGTTGTGAGGACATTAGGTCCCCACAACAATAGCCACCACCTGATCACACACACACACACACACACACACACAGAGTATGTCCATGACAGTGGTTAGATGGCTATCCAGCCAACCAGTCAATCACAAATAGGTATGTAACCTGGAGTGTTACAAGGAGTTTTCAGATGAACTGCTACAATGCTGTAATATTCACACCAGTCAGAGTGTCATTGCCAGCATAGAATATATCTGATCCCTTAAATAAATAAAAATAAACCAAAAGACAGTCAGTCTAATAATGAACACAGCATTTACTGTTCTCATCCTGTAATTTACTATAGATGGTTCTGGGTTTCCTCTACCAGGAATTATTACGGTAATAATAATAACAATTTAAAAAATATAGGACCATCTAATTTTTAAATTAGAATTCATCGAATGGCTACTTAGGACCCAAAAGTACTTTTGAAAAATATTTTGGCTGAATTTCGATAATTTGATTTGTCTTCTGACCTTGGAATAAACCAGGGAGGCCAGTTTAAGGGTCAAAATCTCAAGAAATCTAACTTCCACAGCAACAAATTTTATTGAGAACACAAACAAAAGTATTTCTAACTGATCCAAGTGATTGAATTTGTCACGCAATCAGGACCGTACTCGAGCAGAGAACCACCACCAAGGCCAAGATGCAGTTTTAAGAAAGGTTTATTGTAGGAGGATGAGAGGGATCTGATGGCAGGGGGAGCCGGAGACTGTCAGGGAAGAATGAGGAGGGGTGCCGGGTGGGCGACGTTCTCACCGGGGAGTCGGCGGCTGTTGGTTTTGAGGAGGGGAGGCAGAGTGCGGCGCCGGTTGGTTTAAGATCCCCGGTGGCAGGAGTTGGCAAGGAGTGAGGGTTTGGCTGTAGACTAGGCAGACTGGAGAATTCAGACGCTGACAGATGAGCTTGGAGAATGACTGGGTCCAGGAGGGAGAACCAAGGAAAAGCAGCTTGCAGGAGTCCGAGCAGCGGGTTCTGGAGAAACAGGGTAACAGGATTAACAAAAACTCTTCCCAGCAGCAGAGTAAAAAGGCAGGAGGATAAACTGACATGTATGTCAAGTCTAACGATCTGAAGTGTTGATCGAAGTGTTGCTGGAAGAGCCGGAGTCTTTATGGTCGGTGTGTAATTAGGAGAATGCTTGTCAGCTGCTCAGACTCTGCCAGAGGTGACTGATTACCTGACCAGATTCAGCTGCTTCTCGTCAGCTCTGCTGACAGGAGAGGGAGAAAAGGCATGAAGAGAGTTAGAGCATTTAAAGTTGCAGTGTATGAGGGAAGGGTCCTGACAGTACCCCCCCCTTAACGGGCGCCTCCTGGCGCCCCACGGAGCCGGTCAGGATGCTCCCGGTGAAACCGCCGGATGAGGGAAGGGTCCAAGATCCGACTGCTAGGGACCCAGAGCCGCTCCTCAGGGCCATAACCCTCCCAGTCCACCAGGTATTGTAAGCCCCTACCCTGGCGGTGGACATCCAACAGTCGGGAAACAGTGTAAACGGGGTCACCATTCAGGAGCCGGGGAGGGGGTGGAACGGGAGGGTGTTCGCCAGTCTAGCCTTTTTAACCCTTGCCTCAGGTTAAAGTTGGTCCAGCTCTCCGTTTAAAGGGTTAGATTCTATCTGCCTATTAGTATTTCACCTAACAGGTTTCAGCAGAATAAATTAAGCTGGAATCGAGAGAAACTCGCCCAGGTTCTAACTGCCTTGCATCCGAATGTCTCACCCCTCTTATCTGATAAATGCTATCCCACCAAGCAGCCTTTCTAGTAGTAGAATTGATCTATCATTCACATTCGTTATTGGTCAGCTTCTCTCTAAGGACCTGCCTGCACTTGGTGCTATTCCTGGGTTCGTTTTAGAGGTTTGGAAAGAACTAACCTCAGGGGTAATGTTTACACAATCTCACTTTGGACTAAGTAACCTTTAAGAACCAATGGATTTAATGCACACAATCAACTTAACTTTTTACCACTATGCAGGTTTTCAGTGGTTTATAATAATTTCATTAGGCTTCTCTTTAAATGCAATAGAGCGTTTTATTAAGCAAATATTAGCAAGAGCACAGCATCAATTCATGATTAAAACAATTAATTATTTCTGATTATAAATGATATTAAAGCAAATAAATTGAGCGTACCTGACAATCTTCTCTAATTATTAAATTTAGGAGAGAGAGCAAACAGTATGGCCACTACCGTATCACTCGGTCTTGTCTTGCGTCTGGGAAAAGCGCTCAGTTGTCCGGAGGACTCGGTACGATGTCTTCTTTGTGGACAAAAGGATCTTATCCCTCGGCAGGGGGAAGCGGAGGAGTCCTGTAAGCCAATCGTGGTCTGGCAGTTATCTCTGGAATTGGCTGGAACGTTAGTGCTTACGCCCCGGCTGTCTTCTCTGTGGTATGGTGGTGATGGAAAACCCTCGTCTGGTCAGGCTGTAGTGGGTCACTGGGTCTCCCAGCCCCGGGGAGGGGAACAGCCCGGTGCTGTTGCCTCCTTTGCCTCTTCGGGTGTAGTCGGATCTTCCCTCTATTGGTTTCTTCTGGATAACTTCAGAACCTCTTAGGACTCTCCGTTTGGCAGAGTGTGGTCTTCGCTTGTTGAACAAAGTCAGAAAAAGACTTTGCTTCCAACGATGTCCTCAGCGATCTCTGAAGCCTAAGTCCCGCGTCGTCTTCCCGTCTCTCGGGCAAGAGAGGAAGGTGACGATTCTTCAGAACTCTGGCCAAGTTCCCTTTGCTGTTCTTCTGACGGCTCCGGCGAACAACTCCCAACAAATGTCTCTGCGCTTCCCTTTTTATACTTTCTCTCGCTCTTACAAACACATACACCGTTTTACACACAGTTCTACCTCTTGGTACGCCCATATCCTTGACTCATAGGTCTTAAGACTCAACCTTTTTCCTGTTACACACACAACAGTTGCATAGAATCATGTGTTTTACAGCAAATACATTTAACACACACTCAGTTGCTATGACAATGTTCTGCAAATAGGCCTCAGCCCATCCTGTCATCCTGTGGAAACTCCAAGTTCCTCATTTCTAAGGGGACTTCTGCCATTCTCACTTCTGCTTTCTTAAGGCCTGGACACACAAGCCTATGAGGCCTGTACGCACACACAGAGCCTAAACAAGGATTACTTCACACAGAATCACTTCTTAAATCATACTTCATTGTTAAACACATAATAAATCATCCGAATCATTACTTTAATAAAATCAACACTTCAAAAAATATATATGTATTTTAGCAAGCATAATCATATGGTTAACTTATAATGTTTCTTCTTAAGATCTTTATTTGTCTGTTTCAGAACCTTTGTTACCTTAGGGCCATAATGAGCCTGAGTCCTCTCTGAGACCTCAACATCTGCATCTCACTTGACAAGGGGCCAGCGGGCTTTCCTGAACCGGCTTTACCTGAGAGACATGGAACGTAGGATGGACCTTTAACGACGGACGTAGACGAAGACGGACTGCCGAGGGGTTAACAACCTTGATGATGTCGAACGGCCCAATGAACCGGGGGGATAATTTCTTTGGGGCGGCACGAAAGGGAAGGTCTCGGGTGCGGAGCCAGACCTTCTGTCCAGGTGCATAGATCGGCGCCTCGGACCGCCGCCGGTTGGCTTGGTTCTGAGTCCGGCGGGAAGCTCGGAGGAGGGCGGCACGGGCCTGGCGCCAAGTGCGGGCACACCGCCGGAGATGGGCTCTCACAGATCGAACAGCTATTTGATCCTCTTGGTCGGGGAAAAGCGGGGGCTGATAGCCATACAGGCATTGAAACAGGGAGAGACCAGTGGCGGCGCTGGGGAGTGTGTTGTGAGAATACTCCACCCAGGGGAGCTGAGAGCACCAGGAGCTGGGGTTCTTGGATGTTAAACACCGGAGGGTGACCTCTAGCTCTTGGTTAAGCCGCTCCGTCTGGCCGTTGGTCTGCGGGTGGAAACCGGAGGAAAGACTGACCTTGGCCCCTAGGGCTGAACAAAAGGCCCGCCACACTCGGGAGGTGAACTGAGGTCCCCTATCAGAAACAATATCTAGGGGAATGCCATGGGCCCGAAAAACATGGGTAACTAATAGATCAGCAGTGTCATGGGCAGATGGGAGCTTGGCCAGAGGAATGAGGTGGGCAAATTTGGAAAAGCGGTCAATGACAGTGAGAATGACAGACATTCCCCGTGAAGGGGGCAAACCGGTGACAAAGTCCAAAGCAATATGGGACCAAGGTCGTCTGGAGATAGGAAGGGGACCGAGGAGACCTGATAGGGGTAAGTTGGAGACCTTGTTCTGGGCACAGACGGAGCAGGCAGCAGTGAATCTGCGACAATCTATGATCATTGAAGGCCACCAAAACCTTCGGCGGAGAACTGCCAGCGTCCTAGTCTCCCCTGGGTGGCAGGACAACTGGCTGGAGTGAGCCCACCAGAGAACTTCAGACCTTACGTCCTCCGGGACGAACAATGTTCCTGGGGGACCGGCTTCTGGAAACACTTGAGTCAATTGGGCTCGGCGGACGGTGGCCTCAATATCCCAGGTAAGGCAGGCCAGGTGGCAACGAGAGAGGATGGGTTCAGGAGTATCAGGGGAGTCAACTTTGGAATTGATGCGAGACAGAGCATCGGGCTTCCCATTTCGGGTTCCTGGGCGATAAGAAAGCACAAAGTTAAAACGATCAAAGAACAGGGACCACCTGGCCTGTCTGGGGTTTAACCGCTTTGATGTTTGTAAATATTGCAAATTCTTATGATCGGTCCAAACCAGGAACGGAAGCTCGGCCCCCTCCAGCCAGTGTCGCCACTCCTCCAGCGCCAGTTTCACAGCCAGGAGTTCACGGTTGCCAACATCATAGTTCCGTTCAGCTGGGGACAGTTTACGAGAGAAGAAAGCACATGGGTGTAACTTGCCATCTCCGGTGGATTTCTGGGACAGCACCGCCCCCACTCCGGTGTCCGAGGCGTCGACCTCTACAACGAACTGGAGATTAGGATCTGGCTGAATGAGAATGGGTGCGGAGGTGAAACGTGCCTTGAGGGTTTGGAAGGCGGTACGCGCAGCAGGTGTCCAAATGAATCTGTGGGCAGAGGAAGTGAGAGCAGTTAGTGGGGCAGCAATCAGACTGTAATTTTGAATGAAGCGGCGGTAGAAGTTGGCGAAGCCCTGGAACCGCTGAAGCTGCTTGCGGTCCCCGGGCTCCGGCCAACCCTCCACCGCCGCAATCTTGGCAGGGTCCATCCTGACCTCTCCCGCAGCGATGATGTAACCAAGAAAGGGCACCGTCGACACGTGGAAGGCACACTTCTCAGCCTTCACAAAAAGGCGATTTTCTAGAAGGCGCTCCAAAACACTTCTCATGTGTCCACGGTGCTCCTCCAGGCTGCGGGAGAAGATCAGGATGTCATCAAGGTATACAAAGACAAACCGATTCAGGAAATCCCGCAGGACGTCATTGACGAGATGCTGGAAGACGGCCGGGGCATTAGTCAAACCAAAAGGCATTACCAGATACTCAAAGTGCCCCAAAGGGGTGTTAAAGGCCGTCTTCCATTCATCCCCCTCCTGAATCCGAACCAGGTGGTAAGCGTTGCGGAGGTCAAGTTTGGAAAAGATAACAGCTCCGTGAAGTGGGGTGAAGGCAGAGTCCATGAGTGGCAGGGGGTACTTATTGCGGATAGTGATTTTGTTCATGCCCCGGTAGTCCAGACAAGGTCTTAGCGATCCATCCTTCTTCCCTACGAAGAAAAACCCCGCCCGGGCCGGGGACGTGGAAGGGCGGATCAATCCAGCTGCCAGCGAGTCCCGAATATATACTTCCATTGCAGTCTGTTCGGGCTTGGATAGATTATATAATCTTCCTCGAGGCAAAGGGGCATCATTCAGGAGGTTAATTGCGCAATCATAGGGACGATGTGGAGGCAGGGACAAAGCCCGGTCCTTATCAAAGGCCGGGGCGAGGTCATGGTACTCAGGCGGCACATTAGTCAGATCTGGAGGTGGAAGCCGAGCAGGAGGTGCGGGACTACCGGGGGTCGGGGCAGAGACAAGGCAGGTAGCATGACAGGAAGGGCACCAAGTTAAAATCTTTCCGACTGCCCAGTCGATATGAGGGTTATGTAGTTTCAACCAGGGGAAACCAAGAACTAGGGGAGTGTGCAGGTTGGGCATGGAGCTGAAGGAGATAGCCTCGGTATGATTACCTGAGATACGGAGGTTAATGGGAATGGTCTGGGATCGAACCTGGGCAAGACGGCGATTATTGAGGGAGTAAGCGCAGAGGGAAGGCTGGATGGGCTCAGTGGGGATCTGGAGTTGTTTAACTAAAGCCTCATCAATAAAATTACCCTCTGCCCCTGAATCCACCAGTGCCGGGACTGAAAACTGGTGTCTCCCCCACTGAAGTGAGGTCACAACCGGGAGGTGAGTCGTCGGGGAGGAAACCAAAGTGCGGCTCACCAGGACCCCCCGGTCACTGGCGAGCCACATCTTTCCCCAGCTTGGCCGGGCAGGTGTTAGCATAATGACCAGCCTCACCACAATACAAACAGGCGTCACGACGGTGACGAGCTGCTTTCTCCTCCTCGGTGAGGCGGGCCCAGCCAAGCTGCATCGGCTCCTTCACCGGCACTGGTTGGACCAAAGCAAGAGGAGAGGGACGGGCAGAAGAAGTTGACTGAAGCGGGGAACTAAAACTACGGCTGCCGGGGTAGGAATGGGACTGAGCAGGGATGTGAGGCCGGGTTGAAGAAGAATTCCCGTTCTTCTTCTCTCATCTACGTTCTGAGTCGAATAGCGAGGTTGATGAGAGATTTGAGATCGGTGGTCTCTTCATGAGTGGTGAGCTGATCCTTTAATTCCTCATTCAAACCCTGGAGAAAAGAATAACGGAGGGCAGAATCATTCCAGGTGTAGCTGGCCGCCAGGGTCCGGAATTCCACGGCGTATTCAGCCACACTCTGCCCCCCCTGGATGAGAGCCCCCAGTCACTTCTCAGCCTCCGCTCCCTGAACTGGATGGTCAAAAACCTGTCGCATCTCCTCAGTGAAGAGGTTGTAGGATCGGCACTCCGGCCCGTTCTTCTGCCATACCGCCGATCCCCATCGTAGAGCAGCTCCAGATAACAGGCTGATTGTATAAGAAATCTTCTGTTCGTCAGTGCGGTAGGCCAAAGGCTGGAGACCAAAAACCAGCGAACACTGCATCAAGAAATCCCCACAGGCCCCTTGATCTAGCATAGCGTGCTGGATCCGGAACGTGAGGTTCCCGGAGAACTGGGGGTTGGGTTACTGGTTCAGGAGCTTGAAGTGGAGCAGGAGAGGAAGGAGCTGGAGCGGGCTGGGAAGCAGTAAGCTGGGCCATGGCAGAGGTGAGTTGACTTAACTGAGAATGTACATCCTTCATCTGTTCCTGTAAACTCCTGGCTGATGCTGCTAGCTCATGCAGAGCTTGGCTGTGCTGATTGAGGACAGCCGGGGTGGAAGACACATGTGACATCTGACCAGCCATGGAGTCTAGTTGAGCATGTAGCTGGCGACCGGCGTCCACAAGTTCTCGGAGAGACCGACTATGTTGGCCCAACAGCTGTCCATGAATGGCCACTGCTTCCAAAAGGCTAGGACCAGACGGAGGGGCTGGCCCCGGTGGCAGGTTCTCCGAGTCCATTATTTTGGCCAGATCGTTCTGTCACGCAATCAGGACCGGACTCGAGCAGAGAACCACCACCAAGGCCAAGATGCAGTTTTAAGAAAGGTTTATTGTAGGAGGATGAGAGGGATCTGATGGCAGGGGGAGCCGGAGACTGTCAGGGAAGAATGAGGAGGGGTGCCGGGTGGGCGACGTTCTCACCGGGGAGTCGGCGGCTGTTGGTTTTGAGGAGGGGAGGCAGAGTGCGGCGCCGGTTGGTTTAAGATCCCCGGTGGCAGGAGTTGGCAAGGAGTGAGGGTTTGGCTGTAGACTAGGCAGACTGGAGAATTCAGACGCTGACAGATGAGCTTGGAGAATGACTGGGTCCAGGAGGGAGAACCAAGGAAAAGCAGCTTGCAGGAGTCCGAGCAGCGGGTTCTGGAGAAACAGGGAAACAGGATTAACAAAAACTCTTCCCAGCAGCAGAGCAAAAAGGCAGGAGGATAAACTGACATGTATGTCAAGTCTAACGATCTGGTGAAGTGTTGCTGGAAGAGCCGGAGTCTTTATGGTCGGTGTGTAATTAGGAGAATGCTTGTCAGCTGCTCAGACTCTGCCGGAGGTGACTGATTACCTGACCAGATTCAGCTGCTTCTCATCAGCTCTGCTGACAGGAGAGGGAGAAAAGGCATGAAGAGAGTTAGAGCATTTAAAGTTGCAGTGTATGAGGGAAGGGTCCTGACAGAATTGCTACAGAAGAACTGCTACGGGGAACAGGAACGCATTATGGGATTTAATTCGCGAAACGGCTTTTCCCTCACTTTCGCAACACGGGTTTAGGGTTATGGTTATGGTTATGGTTAGGGATAGTGTTAGGTAAAAGTTTGTTCATGGTGACGTTTCACCTGCGAGTGTCGATATTTACTCAACCGCTAGAGGTTGCTTAACTTCAAAACACTCGGTCGTAATACGGGCGTGTACAGACGACCTATGTGGTCGTTTTTTGTTTGAGGACAGGCTCAAGAACCCAGACGCAGACACAGAGAACTGACAGACTGATTATAGAAGGGCTTCATTTTAATCAAAAGAAGTACTAAAATCAACACAGAAAATGGGAAACTGAACTAAGGGGGAAAAAAGACCAAACTCAATTCAAAAATAAACAACACTACAAAAACCTACAACATTCCCAACTAAACCCAAAAATGCAAACTACCAAAAAAACAAACAAAACAGTAAAAAAGCAAAAGTAGCTCAACCGGGTACTCACAAAATGGAGAACTGAATAAAAAGGGGGAAGGCAGGCTCAGGGAATACAAGGTCCGGGGGAGAGACTCAGGAGCTGAGCTGGCAGCAGGTAAGACAGAAATCATAAAATATTACCGCACATATTTCATTTTAAACTTTGTCTTTACACAGTTCTTAAAGTCGATGGATACTGTACAGATCATTGCAACAAACAAACAAACATTAAATAATAGTGTTAAATTTATAAAGCATCATCATCTGTTCTTCGAGAAAATTCTTTATATCTTAATAGTCCAGTAATGCAATAATGAAAACTAGTCTGAGGATGTCCCCAGTGGAAAAATAAATACAAGTCAGAATTGTGTTCGGTCATATTACACAGTTTTGCTGTAAAACCTGGAAGTTGTAAAGGACCCAGTTATGGGCAAAATTGGTCCACTGTGCTTTTTACATTATTTCAGTGCATAAAATCTGTATATATGGTGGAAACAGAACAACTGTGGTAAGACGCAACCATTTTTTTCATTGTTTCTGACCTTTTTTTGGAGCAATGGGAGCCAGTGCTACACACACACACACACACAGCAAAAGGTCACTCATGTCAGTGTCCCATGGTCATTTCCTGACACTGGGTAGCAGCACAGAGCAGTGAATCTGCAGCAGTACATCCTTTCTTCTCTCTTTGTTCCTTCTGCCATCTTCAGTGTGACTCTCTGTCCTGTCCATCCTCCTTTTTTTCTGCATACTCACTCTATTTAAAGACCAAACATACTACTGTTTGCTTTTCTTTTTGTTAAAACTGGAAGAGAAAATGAGTGAGGAAGGAGAAACACATTTCTGATGCAATATCTTGGCACTTCAGGAGTTTTTGACACTGAGATATTGAGAAATACACTATTGAGGGTTCCTTCATGGCCGGATATCAATGTAGTACTTTCAACAAATATTTTTCTTCGTCTCCATCTGAAAAGCTTTCTAAGTTGTGTTACCTTGAACTATTTTCTCTCACGGACCAAACATATATATGAATATGACTGTGAGAGTGTTTTTAGAGTGTTGTGGTAATATTTGTCAGGGTGTTTGAGGTTTTAATATTGCTGATCTGTCCTACCTGCTACTGCTGATTGAGAGGAGCTCTCTGGTGCTTTAAAGCTAAATAACTGCTTCACTAAGGGCACTGTCCATATTTTTGAAATTTTACAGAAGCATGAGTTGGAGTGTTTCACAGTCATTATTTCTGACCTTCCCAGTTTGAACCTCTCCAGGATTTAGATTGATGGAAAAGCCTCCAAGTCACAGAACACCAGGAGGCAGATTTTATGCTACAGACTGATTTCATACTTAGTGGAAATTTGATCAAAATGCTTCTGTGAATAAGCTCACTCACAAAGAGAAATGTTCTCTTGCTGCTCTGTATTGTTTCAAGTTTTATCAGTTTTTCAACTTCATTCCACTGTTTATGGTAAATCCCTTAATTTTAGGCTGTTGTATTACGGCAACGGTTGATGTAATTCACATCATAATGCCTAATACTCACTGCAATTTCTGAATTTGCCACATTGAAGATTCACTAACAATATCTAAAAAAATTAAAACCATTCCTAAATGTCTTTGTGTGTAATGATTCTAAGTGCCACTTCTTACAGCAATTAATTGTTCAGTCACACAATATCATTACATTTTGAAAAATCCATGACAGAGTATGGAAACCTGTAGTACAAGTTGCCTGTATTTGTTTGAATCCCTTGCATGAGAGCACAAGTGTAAGATATTAAATTAAAGGAAAGAAATGTTTTTACATCACTCCAACTACACATTATGACAGCAGCATTTGCAAAAAATCTATGTGTGTGCTGCATTATATTTTGAACTCAGGGCTGATACAACAACAGTGATTTGTTTTGTTAGGAGGAAGAGTGACAGAAACAAAACAAATTCTTAAACTGTGTCTACTCATCATCATTTTCCCCCACAATTAATTCATATACGAGAGTAACTAAAACTAGTGAAACTATTATTGATAATATTATTACAAATATTCATAATGCACGTCTTGAATCATATGTAATTCTAACAGATGTCTCTGATCACTATCCTGTTGTGCTCTCTATCAATCTTACCATGGGGAAAAAGGAGAAATGAGAAAAAAAAAAAAAGAAGCTCCTGAAACTTATTGAATGTAATTATGTACATAACGCTTGTATCATGTATAGTGTTGTACATAAATTAAATCCAAGATTGAGTCAACTCATTCCAATCACTACAGCCTCCCATGAACATGATACCAGAAAGAAACACCTCCTGAGAGGAAAAAAATCGCACATTAGAGTGTACCAGACTTAGTGTAGTGTATAAGGGTCCTCAGATTTGGAATGAACTTGACGACAATATTAAAAAATCTTAAAGTCTGGATTTATATAAAAAGAAATTAAAACGCATTCTACTGCAACGATATGCCTGTTGCAGGAACAGTAGTGGACAGTCATTGTAATTCTTTGCTGCGTCCTAGAAATTTGTTAGAAAATCCCTAACACAAATCTAAAAATAAATTAAAAAAGTTAAATAAATAAATTTTGATGGATTGTAATAAATTCTCTTCTGATGGGCTGTAAGTAGATGGATAATAGTGCTTTTATTGTATTATGTAGTGTTGTAAATGTATTATGTATAGAAATGCATTCTTTTGTTTTGCATCTTTTTGTTTTTTTGTTTTTCTGACTGTTGAATTTAAATTATTGTGGACTTATGGTGGGAGGGAGTGGACATTGATAAGTTCTTTGAACTTTTTCTGCTCCTTTTTTGGGCACAAACTGAATTGAACTCGCCCTATTAACTCAACAAATGTCTGCTCAAAATAAACAAATAAAATAAAATAAATAAAAATAAAATAAATAAATCTTCCACTCCAGTTTAATAATGAACCAGAAACCTAAACCTGGTTACAGCTTATTTGAAAGTCTTACTCTTAGTCTCTCAAACCCAGATTTGAAAGCTCAGAAACCAGTTCTATTTGTTGTTGGGTATTTTCCATCTGCTCCTTACTCTGAGTTTTTATCTGAATTCTCAGACTTTTTTTTATGTGATTTAGTGCTTTGTTGAGATAAAGCCATTATTGTGGGTGATTGTAACATTCATGCTGACATTGACAGTGACAGTCTTACAACTGCATTTAAGTCATTATTGGACTCAGTGGGCTTTTTTCGATGTGTAAATAAACCAACTCACAGTTTCAATCACACCCTTGACCTTGTTTTGACAAATGGCATAAAAATTGAACAGCTAAAAGTGTGTCCTCAGAACCTTCTTCTATTTGACCATTTTTGATGACGTTTGAATTTACAACAATGGATTGTACAACAGTTGAGAATGAATATCATAACAGTAGATGTATGTCTGGCAATGCTGTAACCAAATTTAAGGAAGCAATACCATCACTATTTACCTCAGCACCATTTACTGATAAAATGGAGGGTAGTTAATATAACTTTAACCGCACAGAAGTGGATTATCTTGTGGGTAATGCTGGAACTTCACAGCGTACAACATTTAATAGCGTTGCACCTTTAAAAAAATAAAGCTATGTCTCAGAGAGGACCTGCTCCTTTGTCCAAATCCCAACTGTGGACTTTAAAGCAGGCATTGTGAAAGCTGGAAAGGAAGTGGTATTCTATTAGTTTAGAGGAAGTTTATGTGGCTTGAAAAACAGTTAAGTAACTTATAAAAAAAAGCCCTCTGTAATGCCAGGACGCCATTTTATTTTTGACTAATAGAGGAAAACAAGAAGGTTTCTCTTCAGCAGTGTAGCCAGGCTGGAAAAGAGTCAGACCTCTGTTGAACCTTGTATTCTCTTAGCGCTGAGCAGTAATGACTTCATGAGCTTCTTTACAGATAAAGTTGTTATGATCAAAGAAAAAATTAATCTGGCCCTTCCTACAACTGTCACAGATTACAATAGATTACACACACAGATTACAAGATTACAACAATCGAGTACAATTGCTTTAGAACGGATGGAGGTCCTGATGGATATTTAGACTTCTTCTCTCCTATACAGTGAACCCTCGTTTATCACGGGGGTTACGTTCCAAAAAGAACCCGCGATAGGTGAAATCCGTGAAGTAGTCAGCTTTATTTTTTACAGTTATTATACAATACTGCACTTGGGGGAGCGCTGCAGCTGCAGCCAGGTGGACGCCGCAGCGGTACTCTTGCCTCAGAGAGCGGGCCGGCTGAATCAATCGGAGCAGTCGGGGGTGGGGAAGGCTCGCGCCAGTGCTCTTCTCCTGGGGAGCGCGGCTGCGGTGGCCAGAGATGGCTGAGGACCACGTCCACTGTCCGGTTGACGGCGGGGGAAAAGAAGGCTGCTCTGTCGGCTCCGTCTTTCAGGGTGTCTCACTACAAGGAGAGAAATGATCCAGCACTCCACAGCAGGCAGCGCTGGCCTGTATGGCAGAGGAGACCAGGCACGGAGACTGTTCACGTTGGTCAGTCCCTTAGCCAATCAGGATGCAGAACACAATGCGCTGTTTAAAAAAAGCATAAAAAAACTGCCCTAAAAAAATCCGTGAAACAGCGAAGCCGTGAAAGGTGAACCGCGTTATAGCGAGGGTTCACTGTACATCTCTCTGAACTAATTTCAACAGTTTCTACAGCCAAACCATCGACATGTCTTTTAGACCCTATCCCAACTAGACTGTTCAAGGAGACTTTACCTTCAATTAATTCTTAAGTGTTAGTTTTGATCAGTCTCAGGCCATGTACCACAGGCTTTTTTTTTAACAATATTTTATTAAATTTTAAATAACAAAACAAAATAAGGACAGTAAGCACACATAGCCATCACATTACATGAATTATATTATCATCAGATTATTGGCTGAAATTTTTCCCTTTCCTTTCCTAATTGGAATATCATTACATTTCTTATCGTATACTTGTAAAGACAAAGAAAGAGCATCCCTTTTGTTGTAGACCAATAAAGTCATCAGGAAGATAATTAAGAAATGGTTGCCAAATTCAATAAAAGACATGATCATTCCCCTTCAAGGAGGCACTGAGGTGTTCCATAGGGAGAACTTGGAAAGTTTCTTTGTACCATTGAGTAACTGAGGGAGGCTTCTCCTTTATCCACTGTAAAAGGACACAGCATCTTGCTAGAAACAAAAGTTTTTGCAGTAAGGTCATCTGTGTGGTGGTTAGAGGTAACTGCTTCATAGGGATATTCAGAAACAACAGGCCTGGGTCTGTCTGTATTGTTTTGAATAGTATTGAACTAAGTTCTTTTGCAACATTTATCCAGAATCTAGATATTAAAGGACACAACCATAAGCAATGATAGTAAGTTCCCACCTCTTTTTTTACACTTGGTGCACATGGCAGAGACCTGGGGGTTAATCTTGTTCAAAAGGTAAGGGGTGAACTGAAGTCTGTGTAATATTCTATTCTGGTTTTCTCTCAGTCTGTTACACAAGAATAGTTTCTTTGCAGATTCAAAAGCATCACACCATCTGCTGTAATCCAGGTCAATCCCGAGATCCTTTTCCCACAGTTCTTTAGCTCTGATGTCTCTGATATTGTCACAAGAAAACAGTTTCCCATAAAAAAGAGAAATAAACCTTTTGTTAAGTGCAGACAAGCTAAAGTCTAACAGAAAGCTTTCAAATGAATTTTTAATTGGTCGGTCGAGTGGGAGTGAGCATAAGGACTTCACAAAATGCCTGGCCTGAAGAAAACCAAAGAAATGGGAGTGTGGGATCCCGTATTTAATTTGAAGTTGTGAGAATGACATGACATTTCCATTGTCAAATAAGTTAGCCACAAATCTCAATCCCTTTGAATACCAATCATTAAAGATGCCCGCCCCATACCTGGGGGGAAGGCTTTGTTTTGAATTAATGGCTGTAATGCTAAAGAAAAGCCTTGTCGGTCAGCATGTTTGGTAATATCTCGAGAAATTTTGAGAGTAGTTTTAAGAATGAGATTGTTTTCAACTTCTCCTGGGAGCTCATTTAAGTTTATTGTTAGCAGACTCAGAGGGGAACAAGGGGCACAGCACCAGGCACCCACATGGGGTTCTTTGGGGTTAAGAAAATGTTTAAGCCAGCTATATACTATTCTGGCATGGCAAGCCCAGTTATAATACAAAAAATTGGGGAACGCTTGACCTCCCCTGTCTACAGACAGTTGTAGAGTCTTCATTTAATAGTCGTGGTCTCTTTCCATGCCACAGAAACCTAGAGATAGATCTTTGAATATCTGAGATAGCTGATTTATTGATCCTGAGTGGTAACATTTGTATTAGATATAAAATTCTAGGAAGAACATTCATTTTAATGAAGCTGATCCTACCCATCCACGACAAAGGGAGATCAAACCACCTATTCAGATCCTTCTTAATTGATTTTAAAGTTTTAATAAACTTTAAATTACATAGATCTTACGGCAGATACTCTAATCCCCAGGTAAATAAAACCAGAAAGTGAGCACTTGAAGGGAAAATCAACCAGGGTGGTATGGTCTACAAAGTTACCAAGAGGCAGAGCCTCTGATTTCTCGAGATTAATTTTATATCCTGAAATCTCACCAAATTGATTAATGACAGATATTAACAGGAAACTTTGTTTTTTTTTTCAACCTGGGGTCTGTTTACATATGTCTTTTCATACATGTGAGTGATGGAGAAATGAATTTTCGACATAGCTCCAGTATTTAGCCAGGCAGGCAGCTTAGCAGCTCAGCTAGCAGCTCAGGTAGCGAAAAGTATGGGGCAACTTGCCCCCCCGCGTCAAAGTCCGCCCCAATGTGCTTTTTTCCCACACTGACCGGCTCGGATAGTCTCAACGAGTGTCCCACAACATAATAGAGATGAGAAGTGAACGAAAACCTCCACATTACTTAGCGATCGCTATTTGTTGTGGTCTGTATCCAAATCTCAGGACGCTAGAAAGCAAATCTCATTCCGAAATCACGCAATAGCTCGCGCCAAAACCCCCTCATAAAAGCTTTTCCAGCTTCCCACAAAGTGGAAGCTGAAGTATCAGGTGTATCATTTTTGGAGATGTAAAGTTGCCATTCTGCTTCCAAGTATGACATAAAGGATGGGTTGCGAAGTAGTAACGGATTCATGCGCCACAGTCTATCTAGCCTGAGGGTCATAGTAAGGAGGCATGAGTTCAACTGTTGCAGATGAGTAATCAGAGAGGGTACATGTGTTGATAGAACAAGTTTTGATCTGATCAAGAGTTTGTCTTGAAACAAAGATATAATCAATTCTTGAGAAAGAATGATGAGGGTGAGAGAAGAATGTAAAATCTTTCTCTTGTGGATTAATGACTCTCCATGCATCGAGCAAACCAAATTCCATTGTAGCATGAGAAATTTTGGAAAGAGGAATTTTTTTGTTGTCCAAATCAGGAGCCAAACTACAATTAAAGTCACCTCAAAGTACAACATGGGGAAGGCAAACTGCAGAAATTTCAGCCAATAATCTGGAATAAAATGAGCTTTCGTAGCTATTTGGAGCGTAAACACTTCCTATCAGAATTTGTTCACCATGTAGAAAGCCAGTAATAATGACGAACCTTCCCTCTTTGCCCTGGACAATTTTATCAAGTGTGAGTGGTAGGCGCTTGTGGATAAGTATTGCTACTCCTCTACTTTTTGAATTATATGAGGCAAAGAAGACTTGGCCAACCCAGTCTCGTCTGAGCTTTAAATGTTCAAGATCAGTAAGGTGAGTTTCCTGTAACAGTGCCACATGCACTTTATCCTTTTTAAGCATAGAGAGTAATTTACGCCTCTTCACCACATGGTTAATACCTTTGACATTTAGTGTTGAGATTTTTATATAACTCATAAAGTAAGAATCCTTTAGTTAACAAATTGAGATGACTCAGTTTGGGGAATAAAATATGATGGGATAAGATGACCATAAATGCACAAATTATAATGGACTGGTAAAGGATCTGTGTAAATAAATTAAATTAACCTATCTTCAACAGCAGGAGATCAACCAGAACTATTGTCACTCCTGGAAACCAATGCAAATGTATAAATAATGAAATGTGACATTGAGAGACCCCAAAAAGAACAAAATATAAGATTGCACTAAGGCAGAAATAGGGCCACGAGCTGCTAAAAGATGTTATTGTCCCCGGAGAAAATAGCAATCCCATCCCCCACTCCCACTAAACAAGCAATATTAACATACTTATAACAACATCACTCTATAAATGCTCTCAGGATAGTGAACATAACGAACATAAGAGGCTGCATGTTACATCAATTGTACTATGATATTCCCCCTTTTATCCCACCTGAGGAGGATTCAGCCAGAGGCTTAAATGGTCTTCAGCTTAGAACAGTTTTTGAGATGAAAGTAGAGCCTTACCAAATAGTCAGTTGTAGTCACATACTCCCATGGATCGAATAATGCAAAAAAAAAGGGGGGGGGGGACTTCTTTACTTCACAAACTTGATCGGATCCTCCTCGAGCAGCCTCTAGTTCAGTGTGCTGAGAAAGTTCTCTGCAGCACTTGGTGTTACAAACTTGTGAGCCGTCTCGTTATGGTGCACAACCAGGACGGCTGGGTAACGCATGTTGAAGCGGATCCCCTTGTTGATCAAAGCCTGGCATACACCGTTGAAAGCCCGACGCCTCTCTCGGACCGCCATAGAAAAATCCTGTTGAATGTGGATTCATTGTCCTTCGTATTCCAGAGTGGATTTCTTTCATAATGCTGTCACTATCCTCAGTTTGTCCCTCGAGTTGTGGAGTTTAATAATCCCCGGGCGAGGACGCACACTTTGCGTACCCAGGCCACGGTGGGCACAGTTGATATTAATGCGGGATTTATTCCCAATGGTCGCTTCCAAGCCGTAAAAAATTATGGCAGTCTACTGTAGAATCAGAAGTTTGCAGTAAAATACTGGCAGTTCTGGTCAACAGTATTTTATTGTATTTTTACAGTGATATTACTGTAATTTGATTAAACAGCTAATTACTGTCAAAAAAATTCTGCGTTCTAATGTTGAATCTAAAGTTTATAGTAAACTGGCAATTGTGGTTGTCATTTCACTGTAAACTTTAGATTACTTTTAGATTATATTTTTGTTTTTGATAATGTCAAAAAAGAACTGTGAATTGTAAATAAACTGTAAATACCATAAATTACAATGAATCCACTGTCTAAAAAATGATCCAGAATTATTGTATAAAAATGATCTAACTCTGCTTAACATTTATAAATGCATATACTAGTAAAATGCAGAAAATAACAAAGGATAGAGGATAAGGCATTTGACATGTCTGTTGAATAAGCAACACAAATGAGAATAAATTAAATGTGTCAGAAACCAAGGAAAAACTATTTATCTTAAAGTGCAATATATATATATATATATATATATATATATATATATACTATGAAAATGGAGACCATTTACCATTTCTTCCTAACTATTCTCAGTTACAGGCAATAACTTTCAAGCTCATGCTCACCAACTCCTCAGTAGGAACACAGTAGAAAAACAAACATGTGGTCTAAAATATGCACTTTCTTGAAGTGAGACATCTAAATATGGGTTACCCAAATAGATACACTTGCAGTATATATAGGATGACTACCTCCTCACCTGCCTTTGAATCAACATGCATAGCTTGACTTCCTTTATCTAAGCTGCCATGGCTGCAGCTGTGGAATAAAAGTAATGAATAAAACATTTCTAGGAAAAACGGAAATATCAGAACAATTTGTCTACTGCCATGCCAGTTCCAAAATAAATAATTCAACAAGCATTCTTTTATTTTCAAATTGCATGTAAAGAGGCGATTGTATATAACCAATTTTGATAATTTCAAGTAGCCTTTGTAGTGTTTAGAGTTTCCACATTGTCCAACTGTTCCCTAGGCACAGAGCATTACTGCTGCCATTCATAACAACAACAATCCACCATCTTCCAGCTGCCAATTTGGTAGCTCTCATTTTAGCAAATAGAACACAGTGTACAGTACAAAGAATCCAATGTTCTCACAGCAAAAAATGCCCCATGTATGCTGCTGATTGCAGAAAAAAATCACATATTTGAAGCTTTCATGCAGCTCATTGAGGTTTATCAATGTTTTCATTTTCTTATCTATCTATCCATGGAATTCAATTTGAAGCCCAAGCTTGGACAGCGCTGCGTCTTCCACTTGGAGTAGTAGCTATTGATGTAGGCCACATGCTCCAATGGCCTCTAGCGAGCAGCCCAATTTTCTATCTATTTGCACCACAGTTATGACCCCATTGATTTCAAATAGCCCTGCTCCTATGGAGGCTCATCTTTGATGCATGCAGTGACAGCGACTGATCAACAGCGTGGGAGCAGCTGAAAGCCTCAGCGGGCTGGCTAAATGAGGCAGCTAAATGTGTGCTTTGTCTCTTGTCAATGGAGGCAGCACATCGTCAATTATGCCAGTGATAGTGTATGACTGAAGGTGGATCAAAGCTTTCTTCACTGCCCTCTGATTGCAGATACAATGTCATCACGTTGTACTCTACATTTTCTAATATGTATAAGATAAATCATGCTTGTTGCAGTGCTTGCCTTTTTTAGTCTCTGACAACAATGAAAATAAACTGAATCATTAGTCATTAGCCGCCAGACATCCGGCCACAGTAGCGGCCGCGGCCGCGGCCGCAAACGCCGATGGACAGCTTAAATCGTCATGAATCCGCCGGTATAAACCACTTTCAGATATGATCTGGCCGCTGATGTGGCTGGATGTCTGGCTGCCGCAATGGCGGCCGCGGCGGCGGCCGCAAACGCCGATGGACAGCTTAGATCGTCATGAATCCGCCGAATTTGCATAGGAATTTAAAGAATGTGCGGCGGCCGCAAACGCCGATGGACAGCTTAGATCGTCATGAATCCGCCAGTATAAACCACTTTCAGATGTGATTACCACAGCGGGTTTCGCTCGTGGTGAGCGGCACGAAAAACATGACGACATCGTGTGGGGCGCACGAAACCGAAACAAAAACTGACGTGACAGTTTCACGAATCCCCGTGAGACCGTGTTGTATATGCACATGTTCTCTTTGTTGATACTTGTGAAGCAAACTGTTGCTAATGTATGCTAACATGCTAAATGTTTGAGATGATGTAGGTTTTGTCAGTAACATCAGTCATCTGAGTGCGTTGTATATTTTGCACAGGAGAAGCATCTGATGACATCAATAATCCTGACTTTGTCCCGTCTAGCTTTTCTTATTCATCCCAGTCAGACAAGGAAGGCGATGCCAAATTGGAGCGGTAAATATTCTGATTTTCTTGTGTTGCTTCTCTGATATAACTGTATGTTACCACGTAGTGTGATCATTAGTAAAAAATAAATAGGAAGGTGACGTTTTAATATATTTGAAATAACTCTGGTTAATGAAATAACATTACTGTACTTCTTTGAATGAACCTCATGGAAACGTGTAGTCAGATTTGAAATGATAAAGTAATCCTGTGCCTAAAAGTTGCTGCCTTCTTTGCAATTGATTACTCTCTTCTGTGCATTTCAGATATAAGAGAAAAAGACAAAGAGATGAAGCCTCCAGAAGATGTCCACACAATGATCAATCTACACCTATTTCCCCAGCAAATGATAGTGGAATGGACCCTGATCAATCTACGCCCACTCCACCTGTGAATGACTGTGAAATAGAGCCAAATGCTGATCTTCGTAATGGTATGAACTCTGAATACTCTTCATAACCAAAACAGTATCATCATTAAGAAAAAAAAAGTAAATCAAAACTATGTGCCTTTCTTTTTTGTTTTTAATGTTAATATGATAATCGTTTTAGACTGGGACGGTTACTTAATAACATTTATCAGGCTGCCCTAATTGTTTATCAACATCTGAATTATCTCCAGGAAGGCAATTATGAATTAGATTTGGGGAAAAAAATAGTGACATATGTTTTCTTCTTATTAATTTTACAGAAGCTACAGTCCCAAAGGCCAACCATGAGGACCTCAAACAGAAATACCACCAACTGAATATCGAGTGTGACAACCTGTGTGCAGAAAACAAGCTTTCCTCTATGTAAAGTATAAATGGCTAGTGTAGTAAATTGTAAACAATGGCCAAAATTTTGAGAACAAATTTATTGACACATCATGCCTGATTATGTTTTTTTTAAATGAATTTTTATGGCATCTAACTTAACAGGTATATAACAAACATAGGCACTCAGTAACCAGTGAAAAGTAAAAGTACAGGCATCAAATTAAAATTTCACTGTTTTGCATACTTTCTACTTCACTACATTTACTTTGAATATTATTAATCTGGTAAGAAAGTCTTCATAAAATTTACCTAAGTGTAAGTTCTTAAAGTTTGTACTTTTTATCTGTGCTTTTACTTTACTTTCCACCTCTCCCAATAAGAATGACAGTCAGTTATTCAGATATGTTTTTATTTCTTACTGTTTTATATGTTGAACCTAAGTGCAAACTTTCAATAGTTAAACAGGAACTGGTCCTATAAATAAAGATTGTTTAAGTGCATACTCCAGCTCTTTTCACTTACACTTAGCACAATACCATTGTTTCACCTTTCTTTTTACCTTTGCACATTCATAGTGGAAATGCTTATTGCACTTTGCACAGGTAATGATCTTTCCAAATTCTGGTCTTTCACAGTGAGGGCAGACCATCGGTGCTTGTTGTTGCTGGTCCATGCTGTGCGTTAACAGCTCAGGCAGAATATTTTGTTTAAAGAACTGTTCAGCAATAGGGAGGGCTGTGGAAAGGAATGGATCATCTCTGGCAACACGAGTGATGATTAGATCTTGCTGTGTCCACATCACAAAGTCACAGTACTGTACCTCACATACAAACATGTCAAGTTGTACTTGATGGTAGTACTTGTGGTTCTTTTTGAGACAGAATGATTGGTCTAAGCAAAAATCACCGCTTCCTGTCAGACCATCACGATATCTGTATGGGCACTTGATCTCTACAGTTCCTCTACCGCAGCAACCACAGTTCAGCACTCCATCTGGTGATGCTCCAAGATGTGGATGGTCTGGATGGACAACGAGACCACAGAGTTCAACATTAAAGTTGTGATGATGTGCTTTCATTGCCTCAGCATAACATTTTCTTGCAGTGCATTCATTGTTTCTTCCCCACTTTATTGCATTTACATGAGATAAGTCTTTGTTGTCATATTGCATCATCTGTTTGAGTAAGTTGGTTTTAGCTGTTTCAGTTTTAACAGTACAAACACGATATAGGGTGGTGCTAGTAATTCGTCCTAATCTGTGTTTGCCAAGCCTGTGATTGGGCTTGTTTTTTAGTAATTGATTCAAGGTTTGCACACTTTACCTGTGTTATCTCCCTTCTAAGCCTGGAAAATATAGCCTCAGTTTTTTCTAGTAATTCAGTTGAGGAGAGGCCTCTCAGATTTGCATCATACAGAGCTGCAAGTGACTCCAATGGGTTTTCATTCTCTTTGTCCGAATCTGATGCGGTGTCTGTGTCACTGCAGTCCAGGCTAGTGAGAACAGCTGCCTTGGGTTCCAGAAGTTTCAGCTTCTTCATGTCTTCATCTGTCACCTCTGAAATCACACAGAAGTGAAGGTACACCCCAATGAAACCAAACGTTACGAGAGGAGTACTACCATATCAATAATACACTATTATTTTACAATTTTGATAATAGAAATTTGATATTTTTAACAACTATTTGAAGCCCTTATGAAAGTTCTTACTCCTGGTGATGGCTGCACTAATTTATGGCTATGATAAACTTCATACCTTTGACATTGTTGTTGATCTCATGGTGTTTTCTTCTCACAGGTAGCAGTAAGCCACTTAGGTCTTTTGACACAGATTTCACTCAGTTTGGCTGCCTTTACCTTTTTTCTGGAGGCCAGAAGCCATTGGTTGGTCCCTGATGTACAAGCCACTTCAGTCTTTCCATATCTGACCCACAACTCAACCTTAAGCATTAGAGCTGCTGCATGCCTACAGCATGACCCCAAACTGAGGAAGAAGAAACAAAGGAAAAAATTTCACACAAATTGATTAGAACAATAATAAAGAGAGAAAGCATTATGCCACTTTGCACCACTGTAGCAATGATCATAAAAATGTTTTCAATAATGAAAGAGACTGAGTAACAGAGGTGGGTTGAGTAGTAAAAATATTGACTTCAGTAAGAGTAGTGGTACTTTGAAATTATTTTACTGAAGTAGAAGTAAACAGTAGCAACCTAAAATATTATTCAAAGTATAAAAAGCCCTCAAAGGAAAATTTACATTTCACATTTGTACGGTGAGTAATGAGCCTGTGATTGAGTATACATTTTTAATTTATAAATCAGTGGGGTTAAGAGGAATGTTATGTTATGAGGAAAACAAAACATGGTATAAAATAAATAAGTAAAATATTTTATTGTGACAATAAATAACAAAAAAATACTTATTTTGAAGATTGTGGTGCAAAGAAAAACACAAACATGACCTGCCTAATCTGTCAAATTTAGCTTTAGCCACAACATATTTATTCACAGTTTAAAGCTGCTGTCCGGAGTTTGAATCGCAGCGTCTCCCAAAACACTGGTGGTCCCACCCTCCCTCCCTCTGATTTCGCCCCTTTATTTGTGCACGCGCGCAGTACATGAGAGAAGTGCCCGGAGTGCTGCAGCATCTCGCCTGTTTTGCTGTTTTCCCCTCTTCTACATTTAGTAAATAATAAAGGAATTACGTTAGAATGCTGTATTGAGTCTAACTTGTCCTAGTACCAAAATAACATGAATCTGCTAGGACGAACTAGTAAAGTTTCAATTTGTGATTACACTCGTGTATCCCTCTCGATGACATTGTTTATCAAACTTAGTGCATTTACGCGTGTATATGTGTTACATTGTTTATTTATTTCTATCTAGAGTTCAGAATTGCATGACTCCTCTGACGAAGAGTATGTCCCAGACGCCCCAACATCTTCCTCCAGAAGCCGTCAGCCGGGCTATGGAGGCCGTGGTCGGGGAGCGACGCGAGCACCCCGAGCCAAAAAACGTCCTGCAGTCTCTTGGTCTGACAAGCCGTGGGATTGGTAACTTTTCTGGAAGTTGCTGAGCCCTGATGCTCTCTCCTCCACAAGCAAAACAAATGTGCGCGCGGTTGCGTAGTGTGTAGCACGCCCACCTCTGCATGGGCTTGCTTGCTGTGCGCGTAACCGTTGATTGACAGCATGACAAAGCTGAAGCTCGAACTTGATTGGTCGGCTGCAACCGGCGCTTTTTGGAATAACATGGGGGTCTATGAGAGGAAGGCGGAGCTCAGGAATAAATTTTCATATCGCGTTATACTAACTTTATATTATAGTATCGAACTAGACTAACACATTTAAGCTTTGTTAAAAAATGATACATGAATTGAAAACAAACAGAAACTCCGGACAGCAGCTTTAAGTAAGAGTACAAACACTTCAGTGTAATATTATTGACTAGATGTAAAAAGCGCTGTATGGTAAATCAACTCTGAGTATTTTCCTCAACAATTAACCCCTTAAGCTGCGGTCAATTTTCCCCTGAAATTTCTACTGAAGATGTACAGAAAGAATGCTGTTCTTGAACTGTTTGGAGGACAACCTGCATTGTCACCCAGTGCAGTAAAAATTACTCTAGGTGCTACTGGCACAGAGTTATTTATGTTGGAACACACTGAATTAGGAGGAATTTTATTCTCGCCTAAATTTTTTCCCTAATATAACACCTGAAAATTAGTGTGGCAGCACTGTGACAGCTTGAAACACAACAAGGCAACAGCTTGGGGTCTTACATAGTTCAGGACAAAATTTCAGAGCAATACTACAAGAAATGAGTGTTTCACACATGTTTTTGTACTAATATGCCCAATTATGTCAATTTTGGACACCCTATGTACACCCTGAGAAAAAATGGTATATAGTCGTTTATTAGCGCTTTTTCACACTATTTTCACTCCAAAAACTCATAAAGAACTAAAAAAAATCACTTCAGATAAGCTTCAGTGTGGATCTTGATCTGAATCAGAGGCACAGACGGAGACAGAGAAAAGCTGCAGCTCCTGCAGAGCCGGAGGTGTCAAAACTCACACTCGGCCGCTAAAGCCCGCCTCGCGGCTATTCAGCAAGCTCATTGGCTACATGCCCTGTCAGTCAAACGTTTCCTCCGACGTGTTTTGCATCAGAATTTCAGGAAGAGATGTGAGTCAACAGATCCATCGGCCATGGCAACCATAGATATATCTATGATGGCAACGGCTGGCTGTTCCGGGTTCGGAGGCAGCGATGAGTCACTTGATTGGCTGAAACGCGGCTGGGATCGAAGACAGAGGCTCCAGTCGCCATTTTCTGACCGAGATCGTGAGGATAACAGAAGGATTCATAAAATTATGGATAAAAATGCAGTGACTTATGGAACGCGCCACGTGGACGCGCACGGAGCCGAGCGATTTGTGGATTATTTACTTATTTCTTGACATGTTTTGGGCAAAATATGATACTTGCTAGTATTGTCTGGATGACTACTCTTGGATTATGGCCGGTTTTTGTGGATTATTTTCATCGTTGATCGGTAAAAGACCATCGGAAGGTGAGTTATGCCCTTTATGTGTCCCTTTAAACTTTTGTTGTTTGTTTTAGAAATGTGTTTATATCACCCGCTGTGGTAATCACATCTGAAAGTGGTTTATACCGGCGGATTCATGAGACTCTAAGCTTTCCATGGATGTATACTGTTTCTGTCGTCCTGTTTGAAGCTAAAAATGGTTTTGCCGTTAAACTTCAGCCGGCCATCTTGGGCCCGTATTCGGGCCCGTGCAGCTTAAGGGGTCAAGTATATAGCAATTTACTAGTAGCAACTACCCACCTCTGCTCTCAAAGTGATAAAAGTTAGCAGATAATGTCTGTATTGTTATCAGAGTATTCAGTATTACCTACCCAGCCATGCAGGTGCAGTTCGCGGTTAGAATGCTGTTGTTTTTTATGTTTACAATCACCCACACCTTGTAGATCTCTGTCCTCTTTCCTTGTCTTTGACTTGGTAGCACCTCTGTTTTCAGAGCCACGAAGTTTTCTAGGTTGTAGTCATGTAATAAAATATCCTGCACATGGTTGTCCATTACATAGCTGTATGCATCCAGTGTTTGGTAGGATTTCAGGCTTTCCCGGGAATAGAGACTCGGAGTCTCGATCAGGTAAGAATGGATGTCTGGCCACTGAAGTTTGGGCCATTTTTTTTCGTCATTTATCCAGGCAGCAGCTTGCAACGCATATGGGTCGTTAAGGCGTATACCGCTTACTAATGTCAATTTAGTTGAATAACTTACTTTATCACTTGGCGATAAACTGTTATAGTATGCTGACAACATCGCTAGCTAAAATTAAAACTGCTAATGACCGCTAACGCGGCTGAAAACTGTGTTGACAGCCGACTTGACAATTTAAAGGGCTCGCCTTTCTGCAGCCGTGATGCGCACACATCCTCTCGTGTTTGTAAACAGCAAATCCCTCTATATGTTTCCCTTTACCCCTCTCCCCCTGTCACACACTCACCCCCCATCACTTTCACTCACACCCTGTGTACCTCCCATGTTTATTGTGCTTGTATGTTTTATAAGGTGTTTGTTGATAGTTTGTCAGGCAATGTTGTGCTATTATATAATGCATATATAGATCCTGACTTGCTATGTACATCGCTCTCCAACACCCACAGCTCACAGACAGCAACAAACAGCTCACAAGGACACACACAGACGATATTCTATATTGCTACTTATTCAATGATTGAACTTCTCCCTTTATGTTCAAGTTAAATATTGTAGCCTGGAATGTTCATGACATATGCTCACAAACAAAAACAGTTACAATTATAGACTATGTCTCTAAATTAAAAGCAGATCTTTTGCTCCTCCAAAAAACGCATTTAGTAGAATCAGAAGAAAAATCTCTATTACATTCGAATTATATCATCATCTTTTCATCTTGTTATAACAGCAGACAAAGAGGGGTCTCATTCTAATCCATAAGAGAGTACCATTCGCTTTAAATAGCACAGTAACAGACTCAGAGGGCAGATATATTATTATCCAGGCAACGATCTTTAATAAATTATATTCAATTGCAAATCTGTATGCCCCAAATAATGATGATCCAGCCTTCTTTCATATGGTTTTCTCCCACTTAGCAGACTTATCTGCTAACTCAACAACCATTATCATTGGCGACTTCAACATAGTATTAAACCCGTCACTAGATCGATCTAATAGTCCAATACATGCAAAACAACCACAATCAGCTAAAGTCATACAGGATTATATGAAAGATTTTGGACTAGAAGATGTCTGGAGACTCAAAAACCCAACAAAGAGGGACTATACTTTTTCTCTCAGGTGCACCAAACACTGTCAAGAATTGACTTTTTCCTCTCAAATAACTCTATCGTACACAAAGCTACTACGAAAATTCATCCAATCATTATCAGCGACCATGCACCAATATCTCTCAGCCTGCAAACAGATTCCATCCCTAAACCTCCTCAGACATGGCGCCTAAACATCTCTCTATTCGAAGACCAGGAATTTGATCGAATAATAAGAAGTGAGTGGGCAGACTTTCTAATAAACAATGACTCTAATGATGTATCTCTATCTTTACTTTGGGAAACTGGAAAAGCTGTAATCAGAGGCAAAATAATATTGTACTCCTCGTACAAGAAAAAAAAGGATCAACAACGACAGGAAGAAACTGAGGAAAAAAATTAAAGAACTTACAGAGAACTATGCAATAAATCCAAGTGATCAATTATGGTCTGAACTACAAAATGTTAAACTAAAACTCGATAATATCTTATCAAAGAAAACAGAGTTCTTACTACAACAGCTGAGATATAATGATTTTGAACACAACAATAAATCAGGAAAATTTCTTGCGAACCAACTCCAGTGCAATAAAGAAAAATCCTTCATAACAGCAATTCAGGATCCCTCAGGGAAATATACTCAGTCACCCCAGGAAATTAATCAGACTTTCTATAATTATTACCGAAGTTTATACTCATCAACAGTTAACCCAAACGAAGAAGATATTCATAACTTTCTTGACAATCTAAACTTGCCGGAATTAATGTCAGATTACAGATACACACTAGATGCTCCATTGTCTATCAAAGAATTACAGTGTGCATTAGACAGTATGCCAGCAGGCAAGGCACCTGGCCTGATGGCTTCCCTGCTGAATTTCTTAAACATTTCTGGTCAATGTTAGCACCACTTTTCTTCAGGACAGTGACAGAGATAAAAAAATAATGGTTATATAAGTTCGCACATGAATACAGCTGCAATTAAATTATTATTGAAACCAGACAAAGATCCTACACTTCCCTCCAGCTATCGACCTCTGTCACTAATCAACACTGACATCAAAGTTATCTCAAAAGCACTCGCCTCTAGGTTGGAGAAAATTATCCCATCAATAATCCACTATGATCAAACAGGTTTCATAAATGGCCGACACTCCACCAACAATATCAGAAGACTTCAAAATCTAATCTCTTTGGCGCAACACCATAACAAAGAAGCTACCGTTATGTTGCTGGATGCTGAAAAAGCATTTGACAAAGTTAATTGGTCTTTTCTCTTTGCTGTGCTCCACAAATTTGGCTTCGAAGAGTTGTTTATCCAGTGGATATCGGCTCTGTACAACTCACCCAAGGCTACAGTAACCACTAATGGGATCACTTCAGAAAGTTTCAGTTTGCAAAGGGGAACGAGACAAGGATGCCCACTCTCTCCTTTATTGTTTGCGATCTTTATTGAAACCATTAGCAACAGCTGTACGTCAGAGCACTGATATCAAAGGTATCTGCGCTTTGGAGTCTGAACACAAAATTAACCTATATGCAGATGACATTTTACTTTACCTACAAGAACCGAAAACCTCAGTGAAGGAAGTATTTAACCTCATTACAACCTTCTCATGTCTTTCAGACTACTCCATCAACTGGTCAAAATCAATCATATTACCTTTAACAGAAAACTCATGGAATCCCACAGTCCAAAATTCGAATTACTCTATTCCTACTGGCAACATCAGATATCTGGGCATAAATATTTCCTCCAAACTCTCAGAGCTAGTTCACCTGAACTACACCCCACTTTTGGACAAAGTCTGTGAAGATCTAAGGCGATGGAATAACCTCCCCATCTCCCTTTTGGGACGAATAGCTACAGTCAAAATGAAAATATTACCTAAAATCAACTATCTCTTTTCCATGATTCCGTTTAAACCCACATCAAAGTGGTTTCAATCGTTAGACTCTGCCATTGGTAAATTCTATTCAAAGAACAAAAAGGCTAAAATCAGTCAGGCCACCCTCCAGAGAAACAAACCCGAAGGGGGACTGGGAGCCCCCAACTTCATGGGTTATTATGTAGCCAACCAACTACAATATCTCACCAAATGGATTCACCCACATGAAGAATATAACTCCTGACTGGAACTAGAACAGTTAGATTGTAACCAGATCAAAATCTCTGACCTGTCCTTTATCACTTCTGCCCTTAAACATCACTCCTGCTTCAAGAACCCAATGATCGCTTCCACCTTGTCTGCTTGGTGGAAAACGTTGGAGGTCACAGGCTCCCAATTAAAACCCAGTATACTGTCCCCAATCTGGCACAATCCTGATTTTGCAAACAATAAAATAGCTCTTTATTTCAAGACATGGGCAGAGAGAGGAGTCACCCACCTCCATCACCTTTTTGATAACAACATATTTAGGACATATATAAACTTATTCCAAACATTTGAAATAAGAAATGGAAACTTCCTCCACTTCCTACAGTTAAAGAAGATGCTTACAAGTAGAATTCCATCGCTTCAGTCTACTTCACAGCCAACTGATTTACAGCCATCTGAATTTGTCAAATACATTACGAAACTGTCTCCAAGAAACAAAAAGAACCTCTCAAAAATGTATAGTTTACTTTCAAAGACAGACTCTATACACCTACCAACTCACAAATGGGAAAAAGACTTATCCAAATCCTTTGACTCCGATTTTTGGACCCAGATCTGTGAAATCACATTTAAAATGACAAAAAACACCAACTTACAACTGATCCAATTTAAGGTTCTTCATAGAACGCATATAACCCAATATAAATTATATAAAATGGGCTTTTCACACTCAGACACATGTACTCAATGCACCCAAAACATGGCTGACACATATTTTCACGCTCTTTGGCTATATACACCCATCTATCAATTCTGGGCACTAATCACACAGAAACTCTCCGATATTTTGGGCTGTGGGATTCCACATTCCCCAAACATTTGCCTAATTGGTGACCTAACGCTAACAGCCTTACCAGACATTCATATCCAACCCACACTCGCAGCTATCGCCATTGCCAAAAAAATTATTTTAGTTAACTGGAAAGATAAGAAAGCCCTCAACATCTTCCATTGGCTGAACCTCCTCACAGAACACATTTCACTGGAGAGAATATCTGCTATCCGGAAAAAACAATTGGACTCATTTAAAGAAAAATGGTCTCCATTTATTAATTCATTAAATATTAATCTATAGCTTTTGCTTGTATGTGGGCATATGCCACTGCCCTCATAAAAAAAAAATTGTGATACCTGTCCTGTCTGTGCGTATGGTTTAACTTTCCTCTGCTCTGTTTCCGTTTATTAACCCTCCAACTCTCAAAGATTGATAGCACCATGGACTTCAAGGCTGTGTGCATGCACTGGTGGTGTCCTTTCCCTATGGTTCCCGGGGTTGCTCTCTGGCTCTGCGGGGTCGGGGTGGCTCGGGCCTCTCACCCTGGGGGTGGATGTCTCCGGCATCTCCCCCTTTGAGCTCTGGGCCTGCTGGGTCTGCACGCTCTCCCAGGGCCTCGGGGGTGTCGGCGGTTGATCTCTTCTGGGGCGCCTGGCTGGTCCTGAGGTTTGGGGTGGGTCGGTCCCTCCGTTGCTCCCCTGTCCCTTCCTGCTCCGCTTTCCTCCTCCTCCCTCCTCTCCTGCCTGCCCGCTCCTCCTCGCCCCTCTCCCTCCCCTGGGGGGGGCCTGGGGCCCTCCGCGGACGGGGGGTCTGGCGTGGGGGCTGGGTGGTCTCTCTGGAGGGGTGGCTCTGGCTTATCTGGGCACAGGCCTTGATCCTGGCCTGCGTGCCGCCACTGGAGTCGAGTTTCTGCTGGCTGGAGGCCTCCGTCCGGGCCTGGTGCTGTCCTGGGGTGGGTGGGGTCTTGGGGGCGCTGCGGGGAGGGCGCCCCGCGTCCTTGTCGTGCCGGCTCCTGGGTGGGCGTGGCGCCTTGTGGCCCTTGCGGCCCTTCAGGGTGGGGTGCTGCATGCGTAGGCATAGGTAAATATCTGTAGCACGTTACCACCATCATTTTCCAGTGTTGATAACATCAATGTGTACTTAAAATAGTGTTGTACATATCAATTCCATGTTTTGCAGATTTTGTAAAGCAAAGAATTTATAAAATGCAACCTTTGTTTTTGTCTTTTTAATTGATTTGTGGTATTATAACTGTGACATACTGCACAAATGATATGTTTTGAATTCTCCTTATGTGTATACTTTTTTTCATAGAGGTGTAGGAACTAAAACATCCAGAATCTAAAGCTTACAAGATTAAATTGTCCTTTGTGGGTATTACAGTCCCTCCAGGATTTCGCGGGCATTTTTCATGATTGTTGCGGCCAAAAATGCCTGAATTCGCGGCAGCTTTTCTCAAAAAATTGTGATAAAAGTTGCGATGTTTTAAGCTTATTTATTGTGATGAAATTGCAGGAGACAGTGACAATTGCTAATAAGCTACATTTTTTTCTAGCTTGTAGAACACGTTTCAACACTGTAACTGGCAATATTTATTCTGAAATTAATTAATTAACGTTCCAACCCATTTACACAAAAGCTGGCACACCACGGTGGGAAATTAGCAGCAGCCAGATACTGGTTTAATATGAGGTGGTTGGTAGATTTAAGGCACAAAAAGATAATTTACTACTGAATTAATCATATTTGGACATATCTGTCAGTGGCTTTAAAAGTTAATTTCACTTCCTGGCACACACGTGTTCACACACATGCTCACGGCTTGTCACTCAATTAACAAGAAGAGAGAGCAGAACTCAACTAAGACTGTTCATTACCTGACCTTGCGCTGAACACAGGTGTGTGTTCTGCATGTGTACATACTGAATCGCGTGACCTAAATATGTAGCGGACGACGGGAATTGATGGGACACAGAAACACCCCCACAATTTAATCAGTTGTTCCTTGTATCATTTCCGATACGTCCACAGAGGTAGATTTGTTGTAGGATAACAATGATGTGATCGTCAGCAGGCCGCTGAGGTAGCGTTCACTTGTTGCCTTGGTTACTGTTGTGCTATCAGACTCCGTGCCGCTACCTAGGGGCATTTCTCGTCAAGTAAAGTCCGTGGATCCAAAATTTAAGATGGATCATTGCCGAAGTCTTATCATTTGGTCCTTGTGTCATTTCTGACCCTGAAAATTTTATTCAAATAGCAAATCCCTGAGTACATTTTTGAGTGATGTTGGTAACAGAGGAAGGATTCACTTGCGCTGATCGTCACATAACTCCACCATGTTCTTTGGTGGAATAATTAATCTAATTTACCTCATTCTTTCAGTGCTCCAATGGATCTGGATGCAACAGTTTCCATCATGGTGATTTGTCTGGTCTGTTGTCCGCTCATTTCAGCCGTTCTAATCTGTTTCATGTTTTTAGTTCACCGGCCCGCGGGCGGGCCGTTTTGATATCTGCATAAGCATTTTTCGAAATAGAACAACACTGCCAAAGCGATGATTCAAACACTATACACCGATAGAAAGCTTAGATTCTCATGAATCCACCGGTATAAACCACTTTCAGATGTGATTACCTCAGCGGGTAACATAAACACATTTCTCCAACAAACAACAAAAATTTAAAGGGACACATAAAGGGCATAACTCACCTTTGGACGGTCTTTTACCGGTCAATGATGAAAATAATCCACAAAAACCGGCCATAATTCAAGAGTAGTCATCCAGACAATACTAGCAAGTATAATATTTTGTCCAAAATATGTCTAGAAATAAGTAAATAATCCACAAATAGCTCGGCTCCGTGTGCGCACACGCGGCGCGTGGCGGCGCTGCACGTTTCATAATCACTGTATTTATGCCCATAATTTTATTCGGCTTGCAGATATCCATGTGCTTTTGGACTCAAAATGGCAACTGAAGTCTTTCCTTTATGTTTACACTGCGTTTCAACCAATCAAGTGACTCTGGCCTGCCTACGAGCCCTAAACGGCCAACCATAGCCGAGACTGACCGATCTGGATCTACCTCTTTTTGTCAGTAAATTCTGAGCAAATCACGTCGGAGGAAACGTTTGACTGACAGGGCTGGTAGCCAATGAGCTTGCTGAATACCAGGATATAAATAGAGCCTCTGCCAGCAGGGTTCTGTGACTCTTCACACATCGGCTCCGGCGCAGCGCAGCAGGAGCCTACCTGCCAGTCTCTCTGATCCACACTGGAGCCACTCTGAAGTGCCGTTTTTGAGTTCTTTATGAGTTTTTGGAGTGAAAGTAATGTGAAAACGGGCTGAAAATCGAACATAAATCATTTTTGCCCAGGGAGTGCAGAGGATGTACAGAGGGTGTCCAAAATTGACAGCACCGGGGCATATTAGTACAAAAACATGTGTGAAACACTCATTTCTTGTAGTATTGCTCTGAAATTTTGTCCTGAACTATGTAAGACCCCAGGCTGTTGCCTTGTTGTGTTTCAAGCTGTCACAGTGCTGCCACACCAATTTTCAGGTGTTTTATTAGGGAAAAAATTTAGGCGAGAATAAAATTCATCCTAATTCAGTGTGTTCCAACATACATAACTCTGTGCCAGTAGCACCTAGAGTAATTCTGACTGCACTGGGTGAAAATTCAGGTTGTTAGCTTTCAAAGGAGACCCCAACCATGCCTGTACTCCAAACAGTTCAAGGACAGCATTCAATTTACTTTCCGTACATCTTCAGTAGAAATTTCAGGCGGAAATTGACTGAACCTTATAGGGTTAACTAAGAGGAGGGTGAAATTATATATCAGATGCAATAATTGCTGCAAAGTTGTTTGTTCTGCATCGTGTCAGTCTGTGTGAAGACAGGCAGTGCAGTCAGCTTGTTAAAGGTATTCACACAGACTGACCTGGTGAGGTATTGGTGAGTAAAGGGCACAGGGACACTTTTGTGACACTGAATGCTATTCAAGTTCAAGCAAATAATGAGATGAAATGTGTATTTGTGTGTTGGGTGTTCCTGCTTTTAAATCGATAACATTTATAACAATGTCAGTGCTGTGAGACAAGCAGAAAAGGAAATAATATTGAGATTGACTGATGATACAGAGTGACTTCTTTTACTTGAAAACAATTACCTTCCTGAATAATTTTAGATTTACATTCACTTAATGTAAACTGCAGCAGTAATATCTTATTCTTTGGAGGTATGGGTATGTTATAATTTTTAAGTAGTCATTAGTATTGTTATTTACAGCATAAAGAATGTATTTGAAAAAATATAATCATGAATTGACTTGTCTATTTGTACAGATTTCTTTTGCCCTTGCATTATATTAAAATCCAGACTGTGGACATTTGTAGCAAGTCATCATTTCTTAAAGTCTCAATAAGGCAGTAAAAAAAATTGTGAAGTTGTAACGCCATTAGTCATGAAAAAAAGAAAAGAAAAAAAATTGAAGATGAATTTCTTGGATTACTTATTTCTCCAAAATAATAATAATAATAATAATGAAATCCACATATAGGATATTTTTCAAAGTGATGAGGAAAAAAAGGAGAGACACATACTATTGATATTTAACTGCTAACATTTTAAATATCCTTCCACACTTCTCCCATCTGCACTACAAACACAGCCTGCAGTTCAGTGTTTCACAGTTTCGCTGGATTTCTGTCTCATGACTATTGTTCACATCTGAGTGCCTGATGCTGTTGCACTCCTCGGCTTTTGTTTTGTACAGAATTGAGTTAGAGCAAACAGCTTATTTTGCCAAATTTTGAATGACAATTGCAGGATGAAGTGATTAAATATCACAATTTTAGTTGTAGTTTTAGCTTGGTTTCTTGACTGAACAGATGAGCAGCTTGTTCAAGAACTACTCATCTGTTTGGATCAAATAGATGAGTTTGAGTAGTTCAAGGACAGCAAAGAAGTTCAAAATCGTTTCTTTCATAAATGGTGTAATTTTGTTAATTTTGTCAACAACATAGCTTCATAATCCAACAGTGGGTTTTGCAGTTTTAAGGGCTAATAGGTATAGCATCATGCTGATTACAGAGGTAGTGTTCTCATTCCTATGCATCTACTTCAGGCAGATTTTCCATGGTTGCCTTTTGTTAAGATCTCACTGTAGATATTACTGACAGATCGTTTCACGAAGCAGGTTCAACAAATAGTTTATCCGTGAACTCTGAGTTGATCTACTCTGAGATAGAAAACTCCGAGTTTTTGGTTTCACAATGGCTGATTTGAGTTGGTTTAATCAACTCAGAGTAGTTTCACCCAGAGTTAAGCGCGTGCACCACAACTCTAAGAAGACAGCATCAATGGAGCCCCGATTCGAAAACTGGAATTACAAAGATTACAAAGATTGCCAAAATGAGGACGAAAACAAAAATGAATCCACAATGTTCTTCATGTCATTACAAAAACATATATTTTTTCAAATTTGACTCTCCCCAACATCCCTCTAAATTCTAACCTGATTACACCATTCTCAAGCTCACAGTTTGTCTGCTTGTGCCAGTGTACTGCATCAGTTATGCAGAATGGTGGAAAGGAAAAGTGTGCTTTTTGTGGTAGTGCATGAATGACTGCATCATACAGCTGCATACAGCTTGTTGTTTAATTCAATGATTGTTCAATCAAATTGTTGCACAATTAAAAGCATACATGTACATGCATTGTTAAAATATGTCAAAAATTTTGAATTTAGGGTTATTATCATTTTAAGTATGATTATACACATTTTTTAAACGGGAACATTTGACGTGATTAACATTCTTGTTCTTTATGTCATGTTCTACATATTATTTCCATTATCAATAATATATCCATTGTCTTTTTTGTTTACATTTACATTTGAAATTAAGTAAATGCATAAATCTCTTTGTCCTATATTGCCATTAACCAGATGTCATCCGGGGATCTGGATGGTAGCCTTACGGTTTCAGACAGGACAAACAACACTAAAAATGAGGTGACAATGGAAAAGTTAAAAGAAAACAAAAACAACTTTCAGTGTTAAAGCTTCTCGGAGCTAAAAGAGAGACAATTACAGAGAAAATGACTTATCATAGAGTGTCCATTGAGTGTGCAGGATATTCAGTTCTTTCTGCACATTAAATGACACATAGCTAGAAGTATTTTTCTTCATTACTAATGATTTGCATTTATCCAACATGAAAAAACTTAAACTAAATCTGCTTCAAACAAAAGTGGAATGTTTTACATTCATTCAGTTTTAAATTCAGGTCTCTGATGTGGCAGAGGATCAGCCTATGTCACTATTGTTCTTTGGAGACTGTCCTCCTTGAAAAAACGACCGCATAGGTCTTCTGTACACACCCGTATTACGACCGAGTGTTACATTTTGAAGTTAAGCGACCTCCAGCAGTTGAGTAAAAATCGACACTCCAGTGTCTCAGCTGAAACGTCACCATGAACAAACTTTGACCTAACACTAACCCTAACCCTAACCCTAAACCGTCTTGCGACAGTGAGGGAAAAGCCATTCCGTGAGGGAAAAGCCGTTTCGCGAATTAAATCCCGTAATGCCTTCCTGTCCCCCGTAGGGGCGCTAACATAAATACGCTCTCATGGGTCGTATTCAGGGGCACGTTACATACGACCTGTGTGGTCGTATGAGTTTGAGGGCTTGTTGGTTCTTTGTCACTTCACTGGTCTACTAATTGGCATTCCTCTCATTGCCCTAATTATTGACATGCACTTCTATGTTTTAACTAATTAGCATTTCATGTTTGTATGAACAGTCTCTGAGGACATCCAACCTCCACAGATTAGAAATCATGCAGCTCTCCAACACCACTATACTCTGTTTTATAGTCAGTTTAATTACCATCAAGACAAAAAGTGCTGCAGTGCTGACAATGAAACAGTTTCCCCTAAAGATTCTGCATTAAGAAGACAAACTGCAATAATTATTTCATTTCTTTTTCAAAAGTGGCCTCTTTAGCCTGTTTTATGCTGATATTCTAAGTGAAAAAAAATCACCATCTAATAGTAATTTGCTCCTGCAAAGCAATTAGTACAGCAGTGATAAAAACCAGTTCAAGCCCAGCAGTACTTTCCCTCCTGACTTTTGTGCATTTATTGAGACTGTATGATCTAATCATCATGACCCTATAGTAAGGTTAAGTGAGGCCAAATACTAAACTCAAATGAGACAATAATGAAAGAAATTATACCCCAGCTGACTCTAGATATTGAATTTTCATGATGTCATGACAACTGAAAGGTGTTCATGATTAACCAGTGCACACACACAGATACAGTAAAATTACTTTTTGTTATCTGGAAAAATGGGAGCTCACTCAGATCTCTGTCTTTTGTTATAAATGTAAAAATAAGGAAACAGACAAACAAAAAAACAACAAATGTAAAGGTATTCAAAATGAGAAATGCTAGACAAAAACATCAGCTTCATATGTGATCTTTTTGCTTTTTGAGAGTTGTAGTGTATAAACTGCCTGTGTTTTAAAATTCACTTTGCTGTCCATCCTGTTCGCCAGTCTAGCCTTTTTTAACCCTTGCCTCAGGTTAAAGTTGGTCCAGCTCTCCGTTTAAAGGGTTAGATTCTATCTGCCTATTAGTATTTCACCTAACAGGTTTCAGCAGAATAAATTAAGCTGGAATCGAGAGATACTCGCCCAGGTTCTAACTGCCTTGCATCCGAATGTCTCACCCCTCTTATCTGATAAATGCTATTCCACCAAGCAGCCTTTCTAGTAGTAGAATTGATCTATCATTCACATTCGTTATCGGTCAGCTTCTCTCTTAAGGACTTGCCTGCACTTGGTGCTATTCCTGGGTTCGTTTTAGAGGTTTGGAAAGAACTAACCTCAGGGGTAATGTTTAAACAATCTCACTTTGGACTAAGTAACCTTTAAGAACCATTGGATTGAATGCACACAATCAACTTAACTTTTTACCACTATGCAGATTTTCAGTGGTTTATAATAATTTCATTAGGCTTCTCTTTAAATGCAATAGAGCGTTTTATTAAGCAAATTTTAGCAAGAGCACAGCATCAATTCATGATTAAAACAATTAATTATTTCTGATTAAAAATGAGACTAAAGTAATAAATTGAGCGTACCTGACAATCTTCTCTAATTATTAAATTTAGGAGAGAGAGCGAACAGCATGGCCACTACCGTATCACTCGGTCTTGTCTTGCGTCTGGGAAAAGCACTCAGTTGTCCGGAGGACTCGGTACGATGTCTTCTTTGTGGACAAAAGGATCTTATCCCTCGGCAGGGGGGAGCGGAGGAGTCCTGTAAGCCAATCGTGGTCTGGCAGTTACCTCTGGAATTGGCTGGAACGTTAGTGCTTACGCCCCAGCTGTCTTCTCTGTGGTATGGTGGTGATGGAAAACCCTCGTCTGTTCAGGCTGTAGTGGGTCACTGGGTCTCCCAGCCCCGGGGAGGGGAACAGCCCGGTGCTGTTGCCTCCTTTGCCTCTTCGGGTGTAGTCGGTTCTTCCCTCTATTGGTTTCTTCTGGATAACTGCAGAACCTCTTAGGACTCTCCGTTTGGCAGAGTGTGGTCTTCGCTTGTTGAACAAAGTCAGAAAAAGACTTTGCTTCCAACGATGTCCTCAGCGATCTCTGGAGCCTAAGTCCCGCGTCGTCTTCCCGTCTCTCGGGCAAAAGAGGAAGGTGAAGATTCTTCAGAACTCCGGCCAAGTTCCCTTTGCAGCTCTTTTTAGCAGCTCCGGCGAACAACAACTCCCCAATAATGTCTCTGCTCTCCCATTCTTATACTCTCTCCAGACACACAAAACTGGCTAGGTACGCCCTCTGACACCGTCTAACTTATGCAATCAACTTTGTCATCACATACAGCAGTAATACAGAAGTCATGTTGTTACAGCAAATACACAGTGTCCATATTCTGTTTAACACACACACATTCCAGCCCACCCTTTTGGGTTTTTCCCAAACTTCCCTTTTTTCTGAGGAGGCTGCAATGTCATTGTGGCTGCCGAGTCATGGTGACTGTTGTTTACTGTACTTCTGCTTTCTTAAGGCCTGGACACACAAGCCTATGAGGCCTGTACGCACACACAGAGCCTAAAAAAAGGATTACTTCACACAGAATCACTTCTTAAATCATTCCTCTCAATCTGAACACATTAAATCATCTGAATTATTACTTTAATCAAATCAACACTTCAAAAATGTATATATATATTTCAGCAAGCAGAATCATATGGTTAACTTATAATGTTTCTTCTTAAGATCTTTACTCATCTGCTTCAAAACCTTTGTTACCTTAGGGCCATAATGAGCCTGAGTCCTCTCTGAGACCTCAACATCTGCATCTCACTTGACAATCCCCTCTTCATGTATTCATCATGTACAATGGGTACGGAAAGTATTCAGACCCCTTGAAATATTTCACTCTCTGTGTCATTGCAGCCATTTGTCAAAATCAAAAAAGTTCATTTTATTTCTCATTAATGTACACTCAGCACCCCATCTTGACAGAAAAAAACAGAAATGTAGAATTTTTTGCAAATTTATTAAAAAAGAAAAACTGAAATATCACAGGTGTGTGCCTTTCCTAATCAAGTCCAATCAGTTTAATTAAACACAGCTGGACTCCAATAAAGAAGCAGAACCATCTCGAGGAGGATCGGAAGAAATGGACAGCATGTGAGTTAAATATGAATGTCGCTGCAAAGGGTCTGAATACTTATGACCATGTGATATTTCAATTGACTCTGGAATTGGAAAACCTATTGTAAATTGTAAATTCAGCCACTTAGCATAAGGAAAATTAGACTTGTGTAGCCTTTCTGGAAGGGAAGGGGAGGCTGCTGCAGGATGTGTAGCTGTAATGATCTGCTGGATGAGTTGATTCAGGAACGCAGACATGGGAAGGAACTTTGTCATAGCTGCATTTGAAAAGGTGCACAAGTGAAAATAAAGAGTCAAAGCTCATATTTACAAAGAAAACACTCACTCTTTTGTATTGTAAAAGTTAACTTAAGGAACCCTAAATTTAAAACCAAATTAAGGTACAAAGAAAAATATACCAAAGGCCAAATAAAATAGTAAAAAAGAACTTGCATGAAAGCCAATGACTTTCTTTTATACAGAGTTTTGGAACCAAATTCAATTCAGCATCTAACCAATCGTGGATATGTTCCTCCCAAGGGGTGGTGTTGCTTCACTGTCCAGGAGAGGTTCAAGGCCAAATTCCTTTAGAACTTACTCTTAGTTAATTTCTTAAATGCACAAATCTAACCAAATATCTCTTGCGATTAAAGATTTGAAATTCCACTGAATATGTGATTAAAATGACTTCAAACATGATACGTTTATCTCCTACAGTTCCTGAGATAATTTTTGAAAATGTAAAATAAAAGCGTAAAATTGTAGAATTTCAGGATATATCAAAGTAAACTCTGTAATATCACTAAGTATCAGGGCCTCCTCCTCTGCCACCACCTGATTCAGCTCTCTCTCTCCCCCCTCTCTCACTCTCCCTGCTCACAGAACCACCCTCTCCAGCTGCAGCCAATCACCAATCTCTCTCCCACTGAATCCGGAGCAGCTGAGAAGCATTACCACTAATTACTCCTCCTGCATAAAAGACTAGTCATTCCACACAGCCTCTGCCAGATCGTAGACTCTGCTCCGGCAGTTAGTTGCCTTCTCGCCTCTAAAAGTTTGTTTTGAGATTGATTCTAATTAGTGATGGTGAGATGAAGCCTCATGAGGCATTGAACCACTTGAGCCAATTGGTTTGAGAAAGGGTTCATTTCTTGAAGCTTCGTGAGCACATGAAACCACCTGGTCCTGGATCGCCTGGCAAACCCAAACATCAAAGAACCAAAACCCCCTATCCGCTCTCCGCCACCCCATTGCTCCACGCCACCGTCTGTTCCACCGCTGGTCTCCAGTCTCCCCCATTCCTTCGCCAGTTTCTCCCTGTTCACTCTCAGAAACCTCTAGATTCCCAGCCACGTTTTCCCCGCCACCAAACTACTTCTGTCTGCACATTAAATCCGTAATTCAGCATCTAGTTCTGCCTCGCTGTGTGTTCTCTGCTTGGGTTCTTCCAGCCGTGCCTAACACTAACAATACAACTATATAATAAGACAAAAGAAGTCTATATGGTTAGGATACACTCTCTCTGTGTCTTGTATTGAGTGACAGAGAGAAGTGGGGTGTTTGTGTATCATGGACTTCTTCACAAACAATGCAGATTCGATGTGTTTTTTTTCAGTATTAGTCCTGATCAATCTGTTATATCTCATAAATTGAGTCCAGATGCAGGAATCATCACTCTGGTGATGCTGAATTTCCTTTATTTTCAGACATGAACTGTTCAGTTAATTCTTGTAAAGACAATTCTACAGTGCCTTGTGAAAGTATTCGGCCCCCTTGAACTTTTCAACCTTTCGCCACATTTCAGGCTTCAAACATAAAGATATAAAATTTTAATTTTTTGTCAAGAATCAACAACAATTGGGACACAATCGTGAAGTGGAACGAAATTTATTGGATATTTTAAACTTTTTTAACAAATAAAAACCTGAAAAGTGGAGCGTGCAATATTATTCGGCCCCCTTGCATTAATACTTTGTAGCTCCACCTTTTGCTGCAATTACAGCTGCAAGTCGGTTGGGGTATGTCTCTATCAGTTTTGCACATCGAGAGACTGAAATTCTTGCCCATTCTTCCTTGCAAAACGGCTCGAGTTCAGTGAGGTTATATGGAGAGCATTTGTGAACAGCAGTCTTCAGCTCTGCCCACAGATTCTCGATTGGATTCAGGTCTGGACTTTGACTTGGCCATTCTAACACCTGGATACGTTTATTTGTGAACCATTCCATTGTAGATTTGGCTCTATGTTTTGGATCATTGTCCTGTTGGAAGATAAATCTCCGTCCCAGTCTCAGGTCTTTTGCAGACTCCAACAGGTTTTCTTCCAGAATGGTCCTGTATTTGGCTCCATTCATCTTCCCATCAATTTTAACCATCTTCCCTGTCCCTGCTGAAGAAAAGCAGGCCCAAACCATGAGGCTGCCACCACCATGTTTGACAGTGGGGATGGTGTGTTCAGGGTGATGAGCTGTGTTGCTTTTACGCCAAACATATCGTTTTGCATTGTGGCCAAAAAGTTGGATTTTGGTTTCATCTGACCAGAGCACCTTCTTCCACATGTTTGGTGTGTCTCCCAGGTGGCTTGTGGCAAACTTTAAACCAGAATTTTTATGGATATATTTGAGAAATGGCTTTCTTCTTGCCACTCTCCCATAAAGGCCAGATTTGTGCAGTGTACGACTGATTGTTGTCCTATGGACAGACTCTCCCACCTCAGCTGTAGATCTCTGCAGTTCATCCAGAGTGATCATGGGCCTCTTGGCTGCATCTCTGATCAGTCTTCTCCTTGTTCGAGGTGAAAGTTTAGAGGGACGGCCGGGTCTTGGTAGATTTGCAGTGGTCTGATACTCCTTCCATTTCAATATGATTGCTTGCACAGTGCTCCTTGAGATGTTTAAAGCTTGGGAAATCTTTTTGTATCCAAATCCGGCTTTAAACTTCTCCACAACAGTATCTCGGACCTGCCTGGTGTGTTCCTTGGTCTTCATGATGCTCTCTGCACTTTAAACAGAACCCTGAGACTATCACAGAGCAGGTGCATTTATACGGAGACTTGATTACACACAGGTGGATTCTATTTATCATCATCAGTCATTTAGGACAACATTGGATCATTCAGAGATCCTCACTGAACTTCTGGAGTGAGTTTGCTGCACTGAAAGTAAAGGGGCCGAATAATATTGCACGCCCCACTTTTCAGGTTTTTATTTTTTAAAAAAGTATAAAATATCCAATAAATTTCATTCCACTTCACGATTGTGTCCCAATTGTTGTTGATTCTTGACAAAAAATTAAAATTTTATATCTTTATGTTTGAAGCCTGAAATGTGGCGAAAGGTTGAAAAGTTCAAGGGGGCCAAATACTTTCGCAAGGCACTGTGTTTATATATATATATATATATATATATATATATATATATATATATATATATATGTAAATAATATTACCCAAACCAACCCAAAAATGTATTGTCCGTGCTAAATGTACAGGTTCAAGAGTTATTGTACTGGGATTTATTGCACCGGTTCAGCTACTTTATGGCACAGGGGTAAAAACTATTTAACAGTCTGGTGGTGCAGGTCTGGTGCTGCTGGTTTTTCCGATTCTCTGATGGCTGCTTGGTACAGATTTAGTATCAGTGGTACCTATTCTTGTGTTCAAGAAATAGTAGGCAAAGTTGTGTATTTGTGAACTAGATTAGTCATGATTTAATGAAATAAAACTCCATGATGAAAATGCTAGTAATTGAATTTTAGAAGATTGTTTTTCTTTTCTTTCAGGAAACCCACAGTGTAAAAAAGGCCTTTGAAAAATACTTCTAAAAGACTAGTCATATGCTATTTAAATAATTGGTTAAATATTTTTAAAAGATGGACAGCAGATCACAGTTCCAGACATTAATGGTGAAATTCAGTCAACATTAACTTTAAAGCCTCTGCTGCCTGTGTTCACACAACACTAGAATTGTGCATGTTTGTGCTCTTATCCTTTCTAACTTTTGCTGCTTTAACAATAGTGTGTCCACAAGTAAGTAACACAGTCAGACACAATGATCTTGCATACCTATATGTGTATGAGATGACAAGCGGTGACACACAGGTAATCTCACACAAGAAAGCACGTGGGCTTAGTACATTGTGCGCTCAGTAGGCATGTGAACACAGCCATTCACACAAACACACACATGCTGTCAGTGGAACGCAAATGTTCCAATGTTATTTAAAGAAGTCCAATTAAATGTAATGCTCAACATAATATCTCTCTCTACTTTCATTAACTTGCATTTCTGTAGAAAGGAAGGCGAGATGAGCATTGACAGGGACCTCCCACGCCGCTGATAGCTCCAGCAAGTTGCTGCACAGTGCAACAGCAGCCTCTAATGGCAGAATGCAGCTCCACACATCCTGTAAATGGCCTCAACTCAACTTACAGTTTTTCACAATTGCTAAAACACTAAACCCCATTCTCTGAACCAAATTCTCAGTGGCCTAAACTCATTTTTCGAATCAAACACTCTTTTGGCGAAAACTTAAACACTGTTCAGGTCCTATGCTCAATTTGCAAAACTCATCTGGTCTTTTTTGCAAAACCTTAGACACATTCTCAGTCACTAAACACATTTCACAACATTTTTGCAAAATTGTAATCACTGGCAGCAAAATGTGAACACAACTCCAACACAGCTGTCATCTTTTACACACAACAACTCAAAATTGAACACACAGGTCTCTAATGATGTGATCAGACCAAGTGGGAAGGATAAAAGCCAGTTCAGAGTGCACAGGTAGCACATGTGCTTCCATGGACAATGGATGGAAACATACAGAGAGGCAGGAACATAATTGGTCAACGTGCCATTGTGGAAGTCCCTGGACAGCGTGGTGGCAATGTCACCCTTTGTGCAGCCATAAGTAACTGGGGGGTTCTCCACCGTCATGCAAATCTGGGACCATACAACGCTGAACATCTCCTGGCATTTCTAGGTGGTCTAAAGAATGTTATGACTGAACATGAGCAGCAGAATCAGCAAGAAGTGCGTCCTATATATGTCATAGTTTGGGACAATGTGAGGTTTCACCATGCTGTCCTGATTCGTGAGTGGTTCACTAACAACCAGCACTTCTTCAAGGTTTTCCTTCCACCCTACAGCCCCTTCCTGAATCCGTCCGTGCCTCCAATTTTGTTAGATCGGATTCTTTGGTACTGTTAATGAGGAACCCCACACGAAGCAAGGAAGACTCAGAGTCAAAAATATTCAATTAAGAATATTTAGTAAAAACTCATTGGATAGTACAGAAAATGCATGCATGCAGATCCTATCTTGCTCAAATGCTGACAGCAGATTTACTAGGCTAAGACAATATTCTTTCTGCATGCAGCGGTTTTCACAAGAGAGAATGAATCCTAAAGCTGTTACATGGGTTTTTAACAAAGAAGATGTTGTCTTCTGATTGGTCCACATTGCGGAAGGCCTTCCGGATGTCTTCAGTCTTCGTCCAGTCCGAGCCGTCTTCCTCCTGTGATGAGTGTCTCTGTATGTGTGTGTGCGTGTCAGCTCCCTGTGACTTTTGCACAGACTTAGAGCTCTCCTCTCTATGATCAGAAGTCTCTGTTCCATTTTGTGCAGAATTAAACATTTTACTGATTCAGTTTTAGTCAATGTATACTTTAATAACAATTTCAATGATTTAATTACACATATACGGCAGATCAGAATGATTCTATTCCTTAATCTGATTTAATTTAGGATCCTCATTAAATAGTATAAGATTCCTCTGCTTATCCCCATTTTATTGTTAATTTAAGACATTGCTGATTTCATTTCCTTTTAAGTATTTTTCTCATGAACATTATATTTTAATCTTAATTCCCAATATTGTTTACGGTATAATACTTTAACTTTTATTCCTGTTTAAGCAACTGACCTTTACTTAAACCTTTCTGCCCCTTTTCCGTCCCCAGTGCCTGCGTGACACTCAGCACATCTCTGAACCCACAGACCTCCTGTCCTTCAAGGTGCTCCATCCGGTTTAACGGGTGTTGTACCTTTTTTTTCTGTCAGAACCGTCAGCCTGTGTCTTATTTTTGTGTCAACTTGTCAAAATGAGGCGAGGATGGTATGCGAGTAATTTTCCCCTCAGCGCTCTTCTTAAAGGTCAGATGAAACCGCAGGCCTTTTGCTAAATAGAGCATGAAGTATTTACCTTAGGTCAACATTTTCCTTTAGGTTAGAAGTTGAAACTTAAACATTTTGCTTAGATCAACACCTCTTTTATCAGGTTACAAGCTAAAGCTCAAACATGCATTCATAAGCACTCTAGTATATTTGATTATAGGATTGATACAAGTTGCAAACACACTGATATATGATTGATTACATGATATGATTAAATGAAGATTAATAATGATTATATAAGTAATAACTAAAAGAGTAATTAAAGCATGATAGTTTAATAGATGGGTAGAATGAATATTCCCCACACAATCCGCTTTAAAAGACTTAATTGCAATGGTGCGCCAGTTGGGTATTCCAACATGGTTCTGTTCCTTTAGTTCAGCAGATCTCCGTTGGCCAAATCTCCTGAAGGCATTATTAAAAATAGAAGGCAGTACCAGGAGAGAAGAAGATCTAAATTGGGCAGAGAGATGTGATCTATTACGTCGTAATCCTGTAACTGCGGCTCGAATGTTTGACGCGCGTTGGCAGCAATTCCTAAACAAAGTCCTTAAATCTCCTGCTCATCCAATTGGCGAAATAATTGATTATTTTATTGCATAGAATTTCAGCAGCGCGGGTCGCCACATGTACACTGTTTGTTTTGGATAAAAAAACGCTCCGAAGATTGGCATAAACAAAGATGAAGAGGTAGTTGAATTTGTTGATAAATACGTTTCCTGCAAGCTACCCTCTGACCCAAATTTATTAGAAAAAGTTACTTCAGTGCAGCAACATTCCAAACGTCACTCCAAAACGTGCAGAAAAGGCAAAAAGACGTGTCGCTTTAATTTCCCACGACCTCCGTCCATGCGTACGTTTATTAAACAAACAGATGAAGGTTTAAATTCGATAATGCCAAAAGAAAAAGCTCTCGCGATCATGACTGCACTTAAAACAGCTATCTTAGATGAAGATTTACCTATTGATAGTGTGCAGTCATTGTTTAAAGGTCTTGGATTAGATCAGAGCACTTTTGAACTGGCTTATAAGGCGTTAGGCGGTCACACACACATTTAGTTCTAAAGTAGGGTATTAAAGAAGTTTGGGTTAATAATTACAATCCGAAATTGTTGGATGCTTGGAATATGGATATTCAATTTGTTGTCGATGCGTGGGCATGTATAGTTTACATTATTTCATACATATCCAAGGCAGAGAAGGAGATGGGTTTGCTCTTCGGTAATGCTCAAAAAGAAGCTTCCAAAGGTAATGTTAGTGCAAAAGAGGCATTGAAAAAGCTAGGGAGCATTTATTTACATAATCGTGATGTCTCTGCACAGGAAGCTGTTTATCGCGTCACAAACATGCACTTAAAAGAGTTTTCACGGAAAGTAGAATTTATTCCGACAGGCGATAACCTAGTTAGATTGAGCAAACCTATCGGTCAAATACAGAACGAGTCATTAGACAATATTTGGATGACTAACATTACAGAGCGTTATCAGAGTAGGCCTATTGACGGCACATTTAATGATATGTGCATCGCTAGTTTTGTATCAGAGTACCGCGTTCTTAGTCAAACAGAAAAGTGTAAAAAGTCAATTCAGTTATAAAATTCATTAGGCTCGATAGCAAAAAGAGAGCGAACACAGCCAGTGATTGTTAAATATGCGTGGTTCTCAGAAACAAAAAATCTTGAATTGCATCCTACAATTATTTTTACCGTATCGCAATGAAAACGATCTTAAGCCAGGTCAATTTGAAACATACCAACAATTTTATGAACACGGGGAGGTGCGATTTAGTAATAGGTCTGTTCATTCGGTAAAATCGATCGTTGATGGGAATAGGCGTCGTTTTGAAATAGAGGAGGAGAATTTGGACGAGATGCAAGAGAAAATGGGTTCTGAGGACATTTTAGAAGAGGCATGGGCAAATCTCTGCCCAGAGGTGGAAGTTGAAAGGTTGGAGTCGAAAGGGGAGTTTAGTGAGATGTTGCAGGAGGTCCACTCTGAGCATGATCAAGAACACATCCCTGATTTGGCTGTGAGACACAAGGAAATTGGTCATTTTGAGACAAGAAATGTGATGAGTCAAGCTGAGGGTCTCTCACTTGTGAGAAGCCTCAATGAGGAACAGCTGTCCATTTTTTTTTTTACAAAATACGGCAATGGTGCATAGAAAAGGCAGCTGGTAATAATCCTGAGCCATTTCACGTATTTATTACAGGAGGAGCAGGCACCGGTAAAAGCCACCTTGTTCGGGCCATTCAGTACGAGGTGTCGTGTTTGTTGGCCCCTATTTGTCACGATCCCGATAATATTAGCGTTTTATTAACGGCTCCAACGGGGATAGCAGCGTACAATTTACAGGCGACTACTATTATACTACATTTAGCATTCCTGCAAATCCCCCAAAACACTATAAACCCCTTAGAGAGGAGAAGCTTAATACGCTGTGCGCAAAATACATGGACATTCAAATTGTAATCATTGATGAAATATCAATAGTTGACCAAAAGGTGTTTATGCATATTGAGGGTAGATTAACTCAGATTAAACAGACACCTAATTCGGTTTTATTTGGAAACGTTTGCGTGATTGCGGTAGGAGATTTTTATCAGTTGCCTCCGGTTAAAGGTGAGGTTTTGTTAAAAGAAACTCTGGGCATTAATTTTTTTAGAGATTTGTTCAAAATAGCAGAATTAAAAAAGATCATTCAGCAACAAGATAGCGTTTTTGCAGAGCTTTTAAATCGGTTAAGAGTGTGTTCAAGAGGGGCACCCATGCTTCAAAATGATACAGATATATTGAAGCGTCGCGAAACGGGTGAAGACTCCGATGTGCTGCACATTTTTTCTAGAAGGGAGTACGTGCAGACATATAATTTAAAGAAACTTAATAGCGTGTGTTCTGACGTAAAAATCATTAATGCGCAAGATTTTGGTATCGATAAAAACACGGGAAAATTTAAAAAATTAGAAGGCCATCTGTGTCTCCACAAATCCGAAAAAGACAGTTTGGTCGAGTCACTTTTTATTGGTGTTAATGCCTGTGTTATGCTGTGTAAAAACATAGGGTAGCACTTTATAATAACTGTACAATATAAAGCATTAACTAAGCATTAGTAAATACTTTAGTCATCATGAACTCATTATTTGTAAAGCATTATTCATTATTGCTGCGCCGGGCATTATTCATACGTTACGGCGGCATGGCTCAGTGGGTAGAGTGGCCGTCTTGTAACTGGAAGGTTGCCGGTTCGATCCTTGGCCCATCGTGCTCATGTCGAGGTGTCCCTGAGCAAGACACCTAACCCCTAATTGCTCCTGGTGGGTCGTTGTTAGCGCCTTGCATGGCAGCTTCTGCCATCAGTGTGTGAATGTGTGTGTGGGTAAATGTGACATATCATGTAAAGCGCTTTGGATAAAAGCGCTATATAAATACAACCATTTACATTACTAACATTAGAAAACATAGTTATAAACGTTTAAAATACACCCTATTAAGCAGTAGTAAAGTATAAGGAGAATACTTAATTCATCATTAATGGATTGCCAGTAAAGCATTATTCATACATTACTAACCATTAGTAAACAGTTATAAATGTTTGAAATATATACTATTGGCGATTTCTTCAGCATTAGTAAATACTTAATTCATCATGAATTCATGATTTGTATAGCATTAATAATAAATTACTCAGCATTAGTAAACACGGTTTGTGGGTCGTTTGTTGTCCATCAAAAACCTAATCGATGTGCTTAATGATTGCATGTTCATACTTTGTAAACAATAGATTCCCCATTTATAAATAAATGCTAGATCAATTAAAAACCAGTTATTTATGAGTCATTAATGTTAAGAATATAATTTAGAAAGTCAATTAACGACCATATACAAACCATTTATGTTCATAGTTAGTGGGTGCGCTTATACATGTTTTATAAACAGTTTTTCATAGTTAGTGATTAAGTTACCTACTACTCATTAGTTAAGTATTTTCCGTGAGCCCATCTAAAGTGAGGATTATTTATCCCTTATAAAGCATTAATAAATGCGAAAGAAGCAGTAATATAGCAAATAACAATATTCATTGGAACAACGGCTGACAGATTATTGCATCTTATTAAAATAATACTTCGTACATGGCATGAAAAAACTTCAGTAGTATAGATGTAAATCAAAATAACAAAATAAACATTTACATTCTTGTATGAACGTTAAAAAAATGCGTTCTTACAATACAAAATGTAAACATGGCTGTATGAAGTGAAACAGTGCCAAATAAAAAATAAACATTTTATAAAATCTTTACAAAATAATTCTCTGATTCATTTCCAAAGTCTGAGTAGACAATAACATGGCCTCATGTGTTTAAGAAGTAAACTAAACTATTGCAGAGTATCTGTGAAAAACCTTCCTACAACACCAAAGCTCACTTTTTATGGATGGGCAGCAGCTTTCCAGAAGCCTTACAGACTCTGCCTTACACCTTTGTCTACCTCAATTGCAGTTTCACACTCTACCTTAAAATCAGAGAGTTTCAATGTGCGAACATTGTGCTTCTGAACCAGATCCTTGTATTTGCCCAGCGCAGAAATGAAAAGCTCTGCGACTGGAGCATTGGCCACGACCGTGTTGCGGTCCACACCGACCCGCTTAAATGCTGCAGACATGGTCGCTGCTTTATTGAAAATCTTAAGGATCTTTTTGTACCGGGCCACCACCTGGTCAGGATTTTGGGCTACATTTAGAACAGATAATGTAATTAGTTTTATCCTCACAAACATGCACACACAGAATATAAGCTGCTTTCATTATGAACAAAAAAAAGAAACTTAACTTCAGTCTTTTATACTGTACCTCCCCTTTAATAATACCAATAGGTATTGTGTTGTGTATCTTTTTTATTGTCACCTTTACAACAAGGTACAACAAGGTTTGTTTGCATGTCATTCATGGAATGAGCAGCACAGCCAAATGTGTGGGTAGCATTTTTTTGCCTTTTGCCAAAATTCATTCCACCATATCCCCCTTTTAATAATGCCAATAGGTATTGTGATATATAGGTAGAGTGTTTGATATCATTTCTATCATTGATTAGTAACCTTTACAATGAGGTACAGCTTGTAGGGCATTTCTGGAAAGACCAACACAGCCAATCATGTGGGTAGCGCTTCCCCATAAATTGTTAAAATGGCCTGGCAGGCCTGTAATACTGTTCTGTTGGTAGTCACCTTTGTAGCAGTAAAGAAAAGAAAACCTGTGTCAGGGAAACCTAAAACAAGAGTGAATGCCAGCAGAACAGTATTGCAGGCCACTTGGGCAAATTTGGGGCAGGGCGCTACTCACACGTTTAGCTGTGCTGCTCAGTCCACGAATGCCTGATGCTTACAAGCTGTACCTTGTTGTAAAGGTGACTAATCAACGATAAATATGATATAAAACACAATGCAAATGGTATTATGAAAGGCAAGATATAACAGACCGAAGTCATCTTTCCCTACTTTTTGTGCTTAGTTTATTTACCAGTAATTTATTTTTTTGTACCTCTCCGAAGTGTCTTGAGGCCTTTTTTTTCTGACTTCTTCGCACTGTTTTTCCCTCTCCCCTTCTTCTTCTTCCTCTTCTTATCCTCTGATGAGGATATGTCGAATGAGGAGTCAGAGTTACTCTCAGAGGAGGATTCCTTTGAGCTGTCGGAAGAGGAAAGTGAAGACAACATCTCCCGGACAGAGGGAGATGTTGTGACTAGGGTGGAGGTGGATGCCATGTTATCTTTTTTTAAGAGCTCTTAAAACAGATACAAATTCAAACATAAGGTTACACAGCACAGAATGGAAAAATTGTAATGGAAATGGAAATGGAAAAATACTTGCACTCATTTAGATTGACAACTCTCTCTCAATAATTGTTAAAGTGAAATAATGAGACATGATACAAAGATGGGTGAAAATCATAAGGGCTAATATTAATTGAGATTGGAATGTCTACATGACATGAGTCAATTGAGCGCTTTCATATTGTATGCTTATTCTTCCTTTCTTATGTCCCTGAGAAACAACTTCTTCCACAGAATTGAATGAACAACACAAAAACACATAAATACCACATAAAAAATGATTAAACGATAACTAAACTTAACCCATTTAGACTCGGGAAGCATCTGTGTCACTTATCACTCTCACTATTCAAAAAGAGCAGATCTACATAAGCATGACTACAAGCTATTTTTGAACAGTTTTGCAGATCTTTGAATATATCAGAGAACATTTGTAACGCAAATGGTTGCTTCTGGAGGGTCCTTAAGGTGTTCTGGTTTGAAGAAATTGCATGTACAGCATATTTGACCAAACTGTGCATTTAAACTCTGGAGCAGCATTTGAAAAAATCATGAATGCATCATTAACGTGAACGTAATGTTGACACACAAATTGCATATTCAGAATGACTTGACATGTGATCTATATGAAGGCAAATGATGTTTAAGGTGTTCTGGTTTGAAGAAATTGCATGTACAGCATATTTCACCAAACTGCGCAAAAAAGCTCAGGACCAGCATTATAAGAGCAGAAAAATCATGAAAGCTGCAGCAACGTGAACATAATGTTGACACACAAATTTCTTCTTCAGAATGACCTGAAATGTGATCTATATGAAGGCAAATGATGTTTAAGATGTTCTGGTTAGAAGAAATTTGCATGAACAGTATATTTGACCAAACAGTGCATTTAAACTCTGGAGCAGCATTCCTTCTTCGGAATGACTTGAAATATTAGCTCTATGGAGGCAAAAGATGTTTAAGATGCTCTGGTTAGAAGAAATTGCATGGACAGGATATTTGAAAAAACTGTGTAATACAGCTCAGGACCAGCATTTTAAGATCAGAAAAATCATGAAGGCTGAAGTAACGAGAACATAATGTTGACACACAAGTTTCAACATCTGAATAACCTGAAATGTGATCTATATGAAGGCAAATGATGTTTAAGGTGTTCTGGTTACAAGAAATTGCATGGACAGGATATTTGAAAAAACTGTGTATTACAGCTCAGAACCAGCATTTTAAGAGCAGAAAAATCATGAAGGCTGAAGTAACGTGAACATAATGTTGACACACAAATTTCTTCTTCAGAATGACCTGAAATGTGATCAATATTAAGGCAAGTGATGTTTAAGATGTTCTGGTTAGAAGAAATTTGCATGAACAGTATATTTGACCAAACAGTGCATTTAAACTCTGGAGCAGCATTTGAAAAAATCATGAATGCTGAATTAACGTGAACAAAATGTTGACACAAAAATTTCATATTCAGAATGACTTGAAATGTGATCAATATTAAGGTAAATGATGTTTAAGATGTTCTGATTAGAAGGAATTGCATGGAGAGCATATTTGACCAAACAGTGCATTACAGCTCAGGACCAGCATTTTCAGCGCAGAAAAATCATGAAGGCTGAAGTAATGAGAACATAATGTTGACACACAAACTTCAACATCTGAATAACCTGAAATGTGATCTATATGAAGGCAAATGATGTTGAAGATGTCCTGGTTAGAAGAAATTTGTATGAACAGTATATTTGACCAAACAGTGCATTTAAACTCTGGAGCAGAATTTGAAAAAAATTCATGAATTCTGAATTAACGTGAACAAAATGTTGACACACAAATTGCATATTCAGAATGACTTGACATGTGATCTATATGAAGGCAAATGATGTTTAAGATGTTTTGGTTAGAAGGAATTGCATTGAGAGCATATTTGACCAAACAGTGCATTACAGCTCAGGACTAGCATTTTAAGCGCAGAAAAATCATGAAGGCTGCATTAATGTAAACATGATGTTGACACACAAATTTCTTCCACAGAATGACTTGAAATGTGATTTATAAGAAGGCAGATGATGTTGAAGGTATTCTGGACAGCATGGACAGCATATTTGACCAGACTGTGCATTACAGCTCAGGACCAGCATTTTAAGCGCAGAAAAATCATGAAGGCTGGCTGTATTAACGTGAAATTCATGTTGACATTTAAATTTCTTCTTCAGAATGACATGAAATGCGATCTATATGAAGGCAAATGATGTTTAAGGTCCAAAGTGAGAGTGTTTAAACATTACCCCTGAGGTTAGTTCTTTCCAAACCTCTAAAACGAACCCAGGAATAGCACCAAGTGCAGGCAAGTCCTTAGAGAGAAGCTGACCGATAACGAATGTGAATGATAGATCAATTCTACTACTTAGAAAGGCTGCTTGGTGGGATAGCATTTATCAGATAAGAGGGGTGAGACATTCGGATGCAAGGCAGTTAGAACCTGGGCGAGTGTCTCTCGATTCCAGCTTAATTTATTCTGCTGAAACCTGTTAGGTGAAATACTAATAGGCAGATAGAATCTAACCCTTTAAACGGAGAGCTGGACCAACTTTAACCTGAGGCAAGGGTTAAAAAAGGCTAGACTGGCGAACAACAGCTCAGGACCAGCATTTTAAGAGCAGAAAAATCATGAAGGCTGAAGTAACGAGAACATGATGTTGACACACAAATTTCAACATCTGAATAACCTGAAATGTGATCAATATTAAGGCAAGTGATGTTTAAGATGTTCTGGTTAGAAGAAATTTGCATGAACAGTATATTTGACCAAACAGTGCATTTAAACTCTGGAGCAGCATTTGAAAAAATCATGAATGCTGCATTAACGTGAACATAATGTTGACACACAAATTGCATATTCAGAATGACTTGACATGTGATCTATATGAAGGCAAATGATGTTGAAGATGTTCTGGTTAGAAGGAATTGCATGTACAGCGTCTTTGATCAAATCGTGCATTACAGCTCAGGACCAGTATTTGAAGCGCAGACAAATTATGAAGGTTGCATTAATGTGAACATACTTTTGACACACAAATTTCTTCCACAGAATGACTTGAAATGTGATTTATATGAAGGCAGATGATGTTGAAGGTATTCTGGAATTGCATAGACAGCATAGTTGACCAGACTGTGCATTACAGCTCAGGACCAGCATTTTAAGCGCAGAAAAATCATGAAGGCTGGCTGTATTAATGTGAAATTCATGTTGACATTTAAATTTCTTCTTCAGAATGACATGAAATGCGATCTATATGAAGGCAAATGATGTTTAAGGTGTTCTGGTTTGAAGAAATTGCATGTACAGCATATCTGACCACACTGTGCATTTAAACTCTGGAGCAGCATTTGAAAACATCATGAATGCTGCATTAACGTAAACATGATGTTGACAAGTCATTCCTTCTTCGGAATGACTTGAAATATTAGCTCTATGGAGGCAAAAGATGTTTAAGATGCTCTGGTTAGAAGAAATTGCATGTACAGGATATTTGAAAAAACTGTGTAATACAGCTCAGGACCAGCATTTTAAGAGCAGAAAAATCATGAAGGCTGAAGTAACGAGAACATAATGTTGACACACAAATTGCATATTCAGAATGACTTGACATGTGATCTATATGAAGGCAAATGATGTTGAAGATGTTCTGGTTAGAAGGAATTGCATGTACAGCGTCTTTGATCAAATCGTGCATTACAGCTCAGGACCAGTATTTGAAGCGCAGAAAAATTATGAAGGTTGCATTCATGTGAACATACTTTTGACACACAAATTTCTTCCACAGAATGACTTGAAATGTGATTTATATGAAGGCAGATGATGTTGAATTGCATGGACAGCATAGTTGACCAGACTGTGCATTACAGCTCAGGACCAGCATTTTAAGAGCAGAAAAATCATGAAGGCTGGCTGTATTAACGTGAAATTCATGTTGACATTTAAATTTCTTCTTCAGAATGACATGAAATGCGATCTATATGAAGGCAAATGATGTTTAAGGTGTTCTGGTTTGAAGAAATTGCATGTACAGCATATTTCACCAAATTGCGCAAAAAAGCTCAGGACCAGCATTATAAGAGCAGAAAAATCATGAAAGCTGCAGCAACGTGAACATAATGTTGACACACAAATTTCTTCTTCAGAATGACTTGAAATGTGATCTATATGAAGGCAAATGATGTTTAAGATGTTCTGGTTAGAAGAAATTGCATGTACAGCATATTTGACCACACTGTGCATTTAAACTCTGGAGCAGCATTTGAAAACATCATGAATGCTGCATTAACGTAAACATGATGTTGACAAGTCATTCCTTCTTCGGAATGACTTGAAATATTAGCTCTATGGAGGCAAAAGATGTTTAAGATGCTCTGGTCAGAAGAAATTGCATGGACAGGATATTTGAAAAAACTGTGTAATACAGCTCAGGACCAGCATTTTAAGAGCAGAAAAATCATGAAGGATGAAGTAACGTGAACATAATGTTGACACATAAATTTCTTCTTCAGAATGACCTGAAATGTGATCAATATTAAGGCAAGTGATGTTTAAGATGTTCTGGTTAGAAGGAATTGCATGGAGAGCATATTTGACCAGACTGTGCATTACAGCTCAGGACCAGCATTTTAAGCGCAGAAAAATCATGAAGGCTGGCTGTATTAACGTGAAATTCATGTTGACATTTAAATTTCTTCTTCAGAATGACATGAAATGCGATCTATATGAAGGCAAATGATGTTTAAGATGTTCTGGTTAGAAGGAATTGCATGTACAGCGTCTTTGATCAAATCGTGCATTTTACAGCTCAGGACCAGTATTTGAAGCGCAGAAAAATTATGAAGGTTGCATTAATGTGAACATACTGTTGACACACAAATTTCTTCCACAGAATGACTTGAAATGTGATTTATATGAAGGCAGATGATGTTGAAGGTATTCTGGAATTGCATGGACAGCATATTTGACCAGACTGTGCATTACAGCTCAGGACCAGCATTTTAAGCGCAGAAAAATCATGAAGGCTGGCTGTATTAACGTGAAATTCATGTTGACATTTAAATTTCTTCTTCAGAATGACATGAAATGCGATCTATATGAAGGCAAATGATGTTTAAGGTGTTCTGGTTTGAAGAAATTGCATGGACAGGATATTTCACCAAACTGCGCAAAAAAGCTCAGGACCAGCATTATAAGAGCAGAAAAATCATGAAAGCTGCAGCAACGTGAACATAATGTTGACACACAAATTTCTTCTTCAGAATGACCTGAAATGTGATCTATATTAAGGTAAGTGATGTTTAAGATGTTCTGGTTAGAAGAAATTTGCATGGACAGCATATTTGACGAATTAGTGCATTACAGCTCAGGAAGAGCATTTTAAGCGCAGAAAAATCATGAAGGCTGGCTGTATTAACGTGAAAGTCATGTTGACATTTAAATTTCTTCTTCAGAATGACATGAAATGAAGGCTATATGAAGGCACATGATGTTTAAGGTGTTCTGGTTTGAAGAAATTGCATGTACAGCATATTTGACCAAACTGTGCATTTAAACTCTGGAGCAGCATTTGAAAAAATCATGAATGCTGCATTAACGTGAACATAATGTTGACACACAAATTGCATATACAGAATGACTTGACATGTGATCTATATGAAGGCAAATGATGTTTAAGATGTTCTGGGTAGAAGGACTTGCATGTACAGCGTCTTTGATCAAATCGTGCATTTTACAGCTCAGGACCAGTATTTGAAGCGCAGAAAAATTATGAAGGTTGCATTAATGTGAACATACTGTTGACACACAAATTTCTTCCACAGAATGACTTGAAATGTGATTTATATGAAGGCAGATGATGTTGAAGGTATTCTGGAATTGCATGGACAGCATATTTGACCAGACTGTGCATTACAGCTCAGGACCAGCATTTAAGAGCAGAAAAATCATGAAGGCTGGCTGTATTAACGTGAAATTCATGTTGACATTTAAATTTCTTCTTCAGAACGACATGAAATGCGATCTATATGAAGGCAAATGATGTTTAAGACGTTCTGGTTGGAAGAAATTGAATGTACAGCATATTTGACCACACTGTGCATTTAATCTCTGGAGCAGCATTTGAAAACATCATGAATGCTGCATTAACGTAAACATGATGTTGACACAGACATTCCTTCTTCGGAATGACTTGAAATATTAGCTCTATGGAGGCAAAAGATGTTTAAGATGCTCTGGTTTGAAGCAATAGCATGGAGAGGATATTTGAAAAAACTGTGTAATACAGCTCAGGACCAGCATTTTAAGGGCAGAAAAATCATGAAGGCTGAAGTAACGAGAACATAATGTTGACACACAAATTTCAACATCTGAATAACCTGAAATGTGATCTATATGAAGGCAAATGATGTTTAAGGTGTTCTGGTTTGAAGAAATTGCATGGAAAGGATATTTTAAAAAACTGTGTATTACAGCTCAGAACCAGCATTTTAAGAGCAGAAAAATCATGAAGGCTGAAGTAACGTGAACATAATGTTGACACACAAATTTCTTCTTCAGAATGACCTGAAATGTGATCTATATGAAGTCAAATGATGTTTAAGATGTTCTGGTTAGAAGAAATTGCATGTACAGCATATTTGACCACACTGTGCATTTAAACTCTGGAGCAGCATTTGAAAACATCATGAATGCTGCATTAACGTAAACATGATGTTGACACAGACATTCCTTCTTCGGAATGACTTGAAATATTAGCTCTATGGAGGCAAAAGATGTTTAAGATGCTCTGGTTTGAAGCAATAGCATGGACAGGATATTTGAAAAAACTGTGTAATACAGCTCAGGACCAGCATTTTAAGAGCAGAAAAATCATGAAGGCTGAAGTAACGAGAACATAATGTTGACACACAAATTTCAACATCTGAATAACCTGAAATGTGATCTATATGAAGGCAAATGATGTTTAAGGTGTTCTGGTTACAAGAAATTGCATGGAAAGGATATTTTAAAAAACTGTGTATTACAGCTCAGAACCAGCATTTTAAGAGCAGAAAAATCATGAAGGCTGAAGTAACGTGAACATAATGTTGACACACAAATTTCTTCTTCAGAATGACCTGAAATGTGATCTATATGAAGGCAAATGATGTTTAAGATGTTCTGGTTAGAAGAAATTTGCATGAACAGTATATTTGACCAAACAGTGCATTTAAACTCTGGAGCAGCATTTGAAAAAATCATGAATCCTGCATTAACGTGAACAAAATGTTGACACACAAATTTCATATTCAGAATGACTTGAAATGTGATCAATATTAAGGTAAATGATGTTTAAGATGTTCTGGTTAGAAGGAATTGCATGGACAGCATATTTGACGAAACAGTGCATTACAGCTCAGGAACAGCATTTTAAGCGCAGAAAAATCATGAAGGCTGGCTGTATTAACGTGAAAGTCATGATGACATTTAAATTTCTTCTTCAGAATGACATGAAATGCGATCTATATGACGGCAAATGATGTTTAAGGTGTTCTGGTTTGAAGAAATTGCATGTACAGCATATTTCACAAAACTGCGCAAAAAAGATCAGGACCAGCATTATAAGAGCAGACAAATCATGAAAGCTGCAGCAACGTGAACATAATGTTGACACACAAATTTCTTCTTCAGAATGACCTGAAATGTGATCTATATGAAGGCAAATGATGTTCAAGGTGTTCTGGTTTGAAGGAATTGCATGGACAGGATATTTGAAAAAACTGTGTATTACAGCTCAGGACCAGCATTTAAGAGCAGAAAAATCATGAAGGCTGCCTGTATTAACGTGAAATTCATGTTGACATTTAAATTTCTTCTTCAGAATGACATGAAATGAAGGCTATATGACGGCAAATGATGTTTAAGGTGTTCTGGTTTGAAGAAATTGCATGTACAGCATATTTCACCAAACTGCGCAAAAAAGATCAGGACCAGCATTTTAAGAGCAGACAAATCACGAAAGCTGCAGCAACGTGAACATAATGTTGACACACAAACTTCTTCTTCAGAATGACCTGAAATGTGATCTATATGAAGGCAAATGATGTTCAAGGTGTTCTGGTTTGAAGGAATTGCATGGACAAGATATTTGAAAAAACTGTGTATTACAGCTCAGAACCAGCATTTTAAGAGCAGAAAAATCATGAAGGCTGAAGTAACGTGAACATAATGTTGACACACAAATTTCTTCTTCAGAATGACCTGAAATGTGATCTATATGAAGTCAAATGATGTTTAAGATGTTCTGGTTAGAAGAAATTGCATGTACAGCATATTTGACCACACTGTGCATTTAAACTCTGGAGCAGCATTTGAAAACATCATGAATGCTGCATTAACGTAAACATGATGTTGACACAGACATTCCTTCTTCGGAATGACTTGAAATATTAGCTCTATGGAGGCAAAAGATGTTTAAGATGCTCTGGTTTGAAGCAATAGCATGGACAGGATATTTGAAAAAACTGTGTAATACAGCTCAGGACCAGCATTTTAAGAGCAGAAAAATCATGAAGGCTGAAGAAACGAGAACATAATGTTGACACACAAATTTCTTCTTCAGAATGACCTGAAATGTGATCTATATGAAGGCAAATGATGTTTAAGACATTCTGGTTGGAAGAAATTGAATGTACAGCATATTTGACCACACTGTGCATTTAAACTCTGGAGCAGCATTTGAAAACATCATGAATGCTGCATTAACGTAAACATGATGTTGACACAGACATTCCTTCTTCGGAATGACTTGAAATATTAGCTCTATGGGGGCAAAAGATGTTTAAGATGCTCTGGTTTGAAGCAATAGCATGGACAGGATATTTGAAAAAACTGTAATACAGCTCAGGACCAGCATTTTAAGAGCAGAAAAATCATGAAGGCTGAAGTAAGGAGAACATAATGTTGACACACAAATTTCAACATCTGAATAACCTGAAATGTGATCTATATGAAGGCAAATGATGTTTAAGGTGTTCTGGTTACAAGAAATTGCATGGACAGGATATTTCACCAAACTGCGCAAAAAAGATCAGGACCAGCATTATAAGAGCAGAAAAATCATGAAAGCTGCAGCAACGTGAACATAATGTTGACACACAAATTTCTTCTTCAGAATGACCTGAAATGTGATCTATATGAAGGCAAATGATGTTTAAGATGTTCTGGTTAGAAGAAATTTGCATGAACAGTATATTTGACCAAACAGTGCATTTAAACTCTGGAGCAGCATTTGAAAAAATCATGAATGCTGCATTAACGTGAACAAAATGTTGACACACAAATTTCATATTCAGAATGACTTGAAATGTGATCAATATTAAGGTAAATGATGTTTAAGATGTTCTGGTTGGAAGGAATTGCATGGACAGCATATTTGACGAAACAGTGCATTACAGCTCAGGACCAGCATTTTAAGCGCAGAAAAATCATGAAGGCTGGCTGTATTAACGTGAAATTCATGTTGACATTTAAATTTCTTCTTCAGAATGACATGAAATGCGATCGATTTTGAAGGCAAATGATGTTCAAGGTGTTCTGGTTTGAAGAAATTGCATGGACAAGATATTTCACCAAACTGCGCAAAAAAGATCAGGACCAGCATTATAAGAGCAGACAAATCATGAAAGCTGCAGCAACGTGAACATAATGTTGACACACAAATTTCTTCTTCAGAATGACCTGAAATGTGATCTATATGAAGGCAAATGATGTTCAAGGTGTTCTGGTTTGAAGGAATTGCATGGACAGGATATTTGAAAAAACTGTGTATTAAGGCTCCGGACCAGCATTTAAGAGCAGAAAAATCATGAAGGCTGCCTGTATTAAGGTGAAATTCATGTTGACATTTAAATTTCTTCTTCGGAATGACTTAAAATATTAGCTCTATGGGGGCAAAAGATGTTTAAGATGCTCTGGTTTGAAGCAATAGCATGGACAGGATATTTGAAAAAACTGTGTAATACAGCTCAGGACCAGCATTTTAAGAGCAGAAAAATCATGAAGGCTGGCTGTATTAACGTGAAATTCATGTTGACATTTATATTTCTTCTTCAGAATGACATGAAATGCGATCTATATGACGGCAAATGATGTTTAAGGTTTTCTGGTTTGAAGAAATTGCATGGACAAGATATTTCACCAAACTGCGCAAAAAAGATCAGGACCAGCATTATAAGAGCAGAAAAATCATGAAAGCTGCAGCAACGTGAACATCATGTTGACACACAAATTTCTTCTTCAGAATGACCTGAAATGTGATCTATATGAAGGCAAATGATGTTCAAGGTGTTCTGGTTTGAAGGAATTGCATGGACAGGATATTTGTAAAAACTGTGTATTACAGCTCAGGACCAGCATTTAAGAGCAGAAAAATCATGGAGGCTGCCTGTATTAACGTGAAATTCATGTTGACATTTAAATTTCTTCTTCAGAATGACATGAAATGCGATCTATATGAAGGTAAATGATGTTTAAGGTGTTCTGGTTTGAAGAAATTGCATGTACAGCATATTTCACCAAACTGCGCAAAATAGCTCAGGACCAGCATTATAAGAGCAGAAACATCATGAAAGCTGCAGCAACGAGAACATAATGTTGACACACAAATTGCATATACAGAATGACTTGACATGTGATCTATATGAAGGCAAATGATGTTTAAGATGTTCTGGGTAGAAGGACTTGCATGTACAGCGTCTTTGATCAAATCGTGCATTTTACAGCTCAGGACCAGTATTTGAAGCGCAGAAAAATTATGAAGGTTGCATTAATGTGAACATACTGTTGACACACAAATTTCTTCCACAGAATGACTTGAAATGTGATTTATATGAAGGCAGATGATGTTGAAGGTATTCTGGAATTGCATGGACAGCATATTTGACCAGACTGTGCATTACAGCTCAGGACCAGCATTTAAGAGCAGAAAAATCATGAAGGCTGCCTGTATTAACGTGAAATTCATGTTGACATTTAAATTTCTTCTTCAGAATGACTTGAAATGAAGGCTATATGAAGGCAAATGATGTTTAAGGTGTTCTGGTTTGAAGAAATTGCATGTACAGCATATTTGACCAAACTGCGCAAAAAAGCTCAGGACCAGCATTATAAGAGCAGAAAAATCATGAAAGCTGCAGCAACGTGAACATAATGTTGACACACAAATTTCTTCTTCAGAATGACCTGAAATGTGATCTATATGAAGGCAAATGATGTTTAAGATGTTCTGGTTAGAAGAAATTGCATGTACAGCATATATGACCACACTGTGCATTTAAACTCTGGAGCAGCATTTGAAAACATCATGAATGCTGCATTAACGTAAACATGATGTTGACCCAGACATTCCGTCTTCGGAATGACTTGAAATATTAGCTCTATGGAGGCAAAAGATGTTTAAGATGCTCTGGTTTGAAGCAATAGCATGGACAGGATATTTGAAAAAACTGTGTAATACAGCTCAGGACCAGCATTTTAAGAGCAGAAAAATCATGAAGGCTGAAGTAACGAGAACATGATGTTGACACACAAATTTCAACATCTGAATAACCTGAAATGTGATCTATATGAAGGCAAATGATGTTTAAGGTGTTCTGGTTACAAGAAATTGCATGGACAGGATATTTCACCAAACTGCGCAAAAAATATCAGGACCAGCATTATAAGAGCAGAAAAATCATGAAAGCTGCAGCAACGTGAACATAATGTTGACACACAAATTTCTTCTTCAGAATGACCTGAAATGTGATCTATATGAAGGCAAATGATGTTCAAGGGGTTCTGGTTTGAAGGAATTGCATGGACAGGATATTTGAAAAAACTGTGTATTAAGGCTCAGGACCAGCATTTAAGAGCAGAAAAATCATGAAGGCTGCCTGTATTAACGTGAAATTCATGTTGACATTTAAATTTCTTCTTCAGAATGACTTGAAATGAAGGCTATATGAAGGCAAATGATGTTTAAGGTGTTCTGGTTTGAAGAAATTGCATGTACAGCATATTTGACCAAACTGTGCATTTAAACTCTGGAGCAGCATTTGAAAACATCATGAATGCTGCATTAACGTAAACATGATGTTGACACAGACATTCCTTCTTCGGAATGACTTGAAATATTAGCTCTATGGAGGCAAAAGATGTTTAAGATGCTCTGGTTTGAAGCAATAGCATGGACAGGATATTTGAAAAAACTGTGTAATACAGCTCAGGACCAGCATTTTAAGAGCAGAAAAATCATGAAGGCTGAAGTAACGAGAACATAATGTTGACACACAAATTTCAACATCTGAATAACCTGAAATGTGATCTATATGAAGGCAAATGATGTTTAAGGTGTTCTGGTTACAAGAAATTGCATGGAAAGGATATTTTAAAAAACTGTGTATTACAGCTCAGAACCAGCATTTTAAGAGCAGAAAAATCATGAAGGCTGAAGTAACGTGAACATAATGTTGACACACAAATTTCTTCTTCAGAATGACCTGAAATGTGATCTATATGAAGGCAAATGATGTTCAAGGTGTTCTGGTTTGAAGGAATTGCATGGACAGGATATTTGAAAAAACTGTGTATTAAGGCTCCGGACCAGCATTTAAGAGCAGAAAAATCATGAAGGCTGCCTGTATTAAGGTGAAATTCATGTTGACATTTAAATTTCTTCTTCGGAATGACTTAAAATATTAGCTCTATGGGGGCAAAAGATGTTTAAGATGCTCTGGTTTGAAGCAATAGCATGGACAGGATATTTGAAAAAACTGTGTAATACAGCTCAGGACCAGCATTTTAAGAGCAGAAAAATCATGAAGGCTGGCTGTATTAACGTGAAATTCATGTTGACATTTATATTTCTTCTTCAGAATGACATGAAATGCGATCTATATGACGGCAAATGATGTTTAAGGTTTTCTGGTTTGAAGAAATTGCATGGACAAGATATTTCACCAAACTGCGCAAAAAGATCAGGACCAGCATTATAAGAGCAGAAAAATCATGAAAGCTGCAGCAACGTGAACATCATGTTGACACACAAATTTCTTCTTCAGAATGACCTGAAATGTGATCTATATGAAGGCAAATGATGTTCAAGGTGTTCTGGTTTGAAGGAATTGCATGGACAGGATATTTGTAAAAACTGTGTATTACAGCTCAGGACCAGCATTTAAGAGCAGAAAAATCATGGAGGCTGCCTGTATTAACGTGAAATTCATGTTGACATTTAAATTTCTTCTTCAGAATGACATGAAATGCGATCTATATGAAGGTAAATGATGTTTAAGGTGTTCTGGTTTGAAGAAATTGCATGTACAGCATATTTCACCAAACTGCGCAAAATAGCTCAGGACCAGCATTATAAGAGCAGAAACATCATGAAAGCTGCAGCAACGAGAACATAATGTTGACACACAAATTGCATATACAGAATGACTTGACATGTGATCTATATGAAGGCAAATGATGTTTAAGATGTTCTGGGTAGAAGGACTTGCATGTACAGCGTCTTTGATCAAATCGTGCATTTTACAGCTCAGGACCAGTATTTGAAGCGCAGAAAAATTATGAAGGTTGCATTAATGTGAACATACTGTTGACACACAAATTTCTTCCACAGAATGACTTGAAATGTGATTTATATGAAGGCAGATGATGTTGAAGGTATTCTGGAATTGCATGGACAGCATATTTGACCAGACTGTGCATTACAGCTCAGGACCAGCATTTAAGAGCAGAAAAATCATGAAGGCTGCCTGTATTAACGTGAAATTCATGTTGACATTTAAATTTCTTCTTCAGAATGACTTGAAATGAAGGCTATATGAAGGCAAATGATGTTTAAGGTGTTCTGGTTTGAAGAAATTGCATGTACAGCATATTTGACCAAACTGCGCAAAAAAGCTCAGGACCAGCATTATAAGAGCAGAAAAATCATGAAAGCTGCAGCAACGTGAACATAATGTTGACACACAAATTTCTTCTTCAGAATGACCTGAAATGTGATCTATATGAAGGCAAATGATGTTTAAGACGTTCTGGTTAGAAGAAATTGCATGTACAGCATATTTGACCACACTGTGCATTTAAACGCTGGAGCAGCATTTGAAAACATCATGAATGCTGCATTAACGTAAACATGATGTTGACACAGACATTCCGTCTTCGGAATGACTTGAAATATTAGCTCTATGGAGGCAAAAGATGTTTAAGATGCTCTGGTTTGAAGCAATAGCATGGACAGGATATTTGAAAAAACTGTGTAATACAGCTCAGGACCAGCATTTTAAGAGCAGAAAAATCATGAAGGCTGAAGTAACGAGAACATGATGTTGACACACAAATTTCAACATCTGAATAACCTGAAATGTGATCTATATGAAGGCAAATGATGTTTAAGGTGTTCTGGTTACAAGAAATTGCATGGACAGGATATTTCACCAAACTGCGCAAAAATATCAGGACCAGCATTATAAGAGCAGAAAAATCATGAAAGCTGCAGCAACGTGAACATAATGTTGACACACAAATTTCTTCTTCAGAATGACCTGAAATGTGATCTGTATTAAGGTAAGTGATGTTTAAGATGTTCTGGTTAGAAGAAATTTGCATGAACAGTATATTTGACCAAACAGTGCATTTAAACTCTGGAGCAGCATTTGAAAAAATCATGAATGCTGCATTAACGTGAACAAAATGTTGACACACAAATTTCATATTCAGAATGACTTGAAATGTGATCAATATTAAGGTAAATGATGTTTACGATGTTCTGGTTAGAAGGAATTGCATGGACAGCATATTTGACGAAACAGTGCATTACAGCTCAGGACCAGCATTTTAAGCGCAGAAAAATCATGAAGGCTGGCTGTATTAACGTGAAATTCATGTTGACATTTAAATTTCTTCTTCAGAATGACATGAAATGCGATCGATATTGAAGGCAAATGATGTTCAAGGTGTTCTGGTTTGAAGAAATTGCATGTACAGCATATTTCACCAAACTGCGCAAAAAAGATCAGGACCAGCATTATAAGAGCAGACAAATCATGAAAGCTGCAGCAACGTGAACATAATGTTGACACACAAATTTCTTCTTCAGAATGACCTGAAATGTGATCTATATGAAGGCAAATGATGTTCAAGGGGTTCTGGTTTGAAGGAATTGCATGGACAGGATATTTGAAAAAACTGTGTATTAAGGCTCAGGACCAGCATTTAAGAGCAGAAAAATCATGAAGGCTGCCTGTATTAACGTGAAATTCATGTTGACATTTAAATTTCTTCTTCAGAATGACTTGAAATGAAGGCTATATGAAGGCAAATGATGTTTAAGGTGTTCTGGTTTGAAGAAATTGCATGTACAGCATATTTGACCAAACTGTGCATTTAAACTCTGGAGCAGCATTTGAAAACATCATGAATGCTGCATTAACGTAAACATGATGTTGACACAGACATTCCTTCTTCGGAATGACTTGAAATATTAGCTCTATGGAGGCAAAAGATGTTTAAGATGCTCTGGTTTGAAGCAATAGCATGGACAGGATATTTGAAAAAACTGTGTAATACAGCTCAGGACCAGCATTTTAAGAGCAGAAAAATCATGAAGGCTGAAGTAACGAGAACATAATGTTGACACACAAATTTCAACATCTGAATAACCTGAAATGTGATCTATATGAAGGCAAATGATGTTTAAGGTGTTCTGGTTACAAGAAATTGCATGGAAAGGATATTTTAAAAAACTGTGTATTACAGCTCAGAACCAGCATTTTAAGAGCAGAAAAATCATGAAGGCTGAAGTAACGTGAACATAATGTTGACACACAAATTTCTTCTTCAGAATGACCTGAAATGTGATCTATATGAAGTCAAATGATGTTTAAGATGTTCTGGTTAGAAAAAATTTGCATGAACAGTATATTTGACCAAACAGTGCATTTAAACTCTGGAGCAGCATTTGAAAAAATCATGAACGTGAACAAAATGTTGACACACAAATTTCATATTCAGAATGACTTGAAATGTGATCTATATTAAGGTAAATGATGTTTAAGATGTTCTGGTTAGAAGGAATTGCATGGACAGCATATTTGACGAAACAGTGCATTACAGCTCAGGAACAGGATTATAAGAGCAGAAAAATCATGAAGGCTGGCTGTATTAACGTGAAAGTCATGATGACATTTAAATTTCTTCTTGAGATTGACATGAAATGCGATCTATATGACGGCAAATGATGTTTAAGGTGTTCTGGTTTGAAGAAATTGCATGTACAGCATATTTCACCAAACTGCGCAAAATAGCTCAGGACCAGCATTATAAGAGCAGAAACATCATGAAAGCTGCAGCAACGAGAACATAATGTTGACACACAAATTTCTTCTTCAGAATGACCTGAAATGTGATCTATATGAAGGCAAATGATGTTTAAGACGTTCTGGTTAGAAGAAATTGAATGTACAGCATATTTGACCACACTGTGCATTTAAACTCTGGAGCAGCATTTGAAAAAATCATGAATGCTGCATTAACGTGAACAAAATGTTGACACACACATTTCATATTCAGAATGACTTGAAATGTGATCAATATTAAGGTAAATGATGTTTAAGATGTTCTTGTTTGAAGGAATTGCATGGACAGGATATTTGAAAAAACTGTGTATTAAGGCTCAGGACCAGCATTTTAAGAGCAGAAAAATCATGAAGGCTGAAGTAACGAGAACATAATGTTGACACACAAATTTCAACATCTGAATAACCTGAAATGTGATCTATATGAAGGCAAATGATGTTTAAGGTGTTCTGGTTACAAGAAATTGCATGGAAAGGATATTTTAAAAAACTGTGTATTACAGCTCAGAACCAGCATTTTAAGAGCAGAAAAATCATGAAGGCTGAAGTAACGTGAACATAATGTTGACACACAAATTTCTTCTTCAGAATGACCTGAAATGTGATCTATATGAAGTCAAATGATGTTTAAGATGTTCTGGTTAGAAGAAATTTGCATGAACAGTATATTTGACCAAACAGTGCATTTAAACTCTGGAGCAGCATTTGAAAAAATCATGAACGTGAACAAAATGTTGACACACAAATTTCATATTCAGAATGACTTGAAATGTGATCTATATTAAGGTAAATGATGTTTAAGATGTTCTGGTTAGAAGGAATTGCATGGACAGCATATTTGACGAAACAGTGCATTACAGCTCAGGAACAGGATTATAAGAGCAGAAAAATCATGAAGGCTGGCTGTATTAACGTGAAAGTCATGATGACATTTAAATTTCTTCTTGAGATTGACATGAAATGCGATCTATATGACGGCAAATGATGTTTAAGGTGTTCTGGTTTGAAGAAATTGCATGTACAGCATATTTCACCAAACTGCGCAAAATAGCTCAGGACCAGCATTATAAGAGCAGAAACATCATGAAAGCTGCAGCAACGAGAACATAATGTTGACACACAAATTTCTTCTTCAGAATGACCTGAAATGTGATCTATATGAAGGCAAATGATGTTTAAGACGTTCTGGTTAGAAGAAATTGAATGTACAGCATATTTGACCACACTGTGCATTTAAACTCTGGAGCAGCATTTGAAAACATCATGAATGCTGCATTAACGTAAACATGATGTTGACACAGACATTCCTTCTTCGGAATGACTTGAAATATTAGCTCTATGGAGGCAAAAGATGTTTAAGATGCTCTGGTTTGAAGCAATAGCATGGACAGGATATTTGAAAAAAACTGTGTAATACAGCTCAGGACCAGCATTTGAAGAGCAGAAAAATCATGAAGGCTGAAGTAACAAGAACATGATGTTGACACACAAATTTCAACATCTGAATAACCTGAAATGTGATCTATATGAAGGCAAATGATGTTTAAGGTGTTCTGGTTAGAAGGAATTGCATGGACAAGATATTTCACCAAACTGCGCAAAAAAGATCAGGACCAGCATTATAAGAGCAGAAAAATCATGAAAGCTGCAGCAACGTGAACATAATGTTGACACACAAATTTCTTCTTCAGAATGACCTGAAATGTGATCTATATGAAGGCAAATGATGTTCAAGGTGTTCTGTTTTGAAGAAATTGCATGTACAGCATATTTCACCAAACTGCGCAAAAAAGATCAGGACCAGCATTATAAGAGCAGACAAATCATGAAAGCTGCAGCAACGTGAACATAATGTTGACACACAAATTTCTTCTTCAGAATGACCTGAAATGTGATCTATATGAAGGCAAATGATGTTCAAGGTGTTCTGGTTTGAAGGAATTGCATGGACAGGATATTTGAAAAAACTGTGTATTAAGGCTCAAGACCAGCATTTAAGAGCAGAAAAATCATGAAGGCTGCCTGTATTAACGTGAAATTCATGTTGACATTTAAATGTCTTCTTCAGAATGACTTGAAATGAAGGCTATATGAAGGCAAATGATGTTTAAGGTGTTCTGGATTGAAGAAATTGCATGTACAGCATATTTGACCAAACTGCGCAAAAAAGCTCAGGACCAGCATTATAAGAGCAGAAAAATCATGAAAGCTGCAGCAACGTGAACATAATGTTGACACACAAATTTCTTCTTCAGAATGACCTGAAATGTGATCTATATGAAGGCAAATGATGTTTAAGATGTTCTGGTTAGAAGAAATTGCATGTACAGCATATTTTACCACACTGTGCATTTAAACTCTGGAGCAGCATTTGAAAACATCATGAATGCTGCATTAACGTAAACATGATGTTGACCCAGACATTCCGTCTTCGGAATGACTTGAAATATTAGCTGTATGGAGGCAAAAGATGTTTAAGATGCTCTGGTTTGAAGCAATAGCATGGACAGGATATTTGAAAAAACTGTGTAATACAGCTCAGGACCAGCATTTTAAGAGCAGAAAAATCATGAAGGCTGAAGTAACGAGAACATAATGTTGACACACAAATTGCATATTCAGAATGACTTGACATGTGATCTATATGAAGGCAAATGATGTTTAAGATGTTCTGGGTAGAAGGACTTGCATGTACAGCGTCTTTGATCAAATCGTGCATTTTACAGCTCAGGACCAGTATTTGAAGCGCAGAAAAATTATGAAGGTTGCATTAATGTGAACATACTGTTGACACACAAATTTCTTCCACAGAATGACTTGAAATGTGATTTATATGAAGGCAGATGATGTTGAAGGTATTCTGGAATTGCATGGACAGCATATTTGACCAGACTGTGCATTACAGCTCAGGACCAGCATTTAAGAGCAGAAAAATCATGAAGGCTGCCTGTATTAACGTGAAATTCATGTTGACATTTAAATTTCTTCTTCAGAATGACTTGAAATGAAGGCTATATGAAGGCAAATGATGTTTAAGGTGTTCTGGTTTGAAGAAATTGCATGTACAGCATATTTGACCAAACTGCGCAAAAAAGCTCAGGACCAGCATTATAAGAGCAGAAAAATCATGAAAGCTGCAGCAACGTGAACATAATGTTGACACACAAATTTCTTCTTCAGAATGACCTGAAATGTGATCTATATGAAGGCAAATGATGTTTAAGACGTTCTGGTTAGAAGAAATTGCATGTACAGCATATTTGACCACACTGTGCATTTAAACGCTGGAGCAGCATTTGAAAACATCATGAATGCTGCATTAACGTAAACATGATGTTGACACAGACATTCCGTCTTCGGAATGACTTGAAATATTAGCTCTATGAAGGCAAAAGATGTTTAAGATGCTCTGGTTTGAAGCAATAGCATGGACAGGATATTTGAAAAAACTGTGTAATACAGCTCAGGACCAGCATTTTAAGAGCAGAAAAATCATGAAGGCTGAAGTAACGACAACATAATGTTGACACACAAATTTCAACATCTGAATAACCTGAAATGTGATCTATATGAAGGCAAATGATGTTTAAGGTGTTCTGGTTACAAGAAATTGCATGGACAGGATATTTCACCAAACTGCGCAAAAAAGATCAGGACCAGCATTATAGAGCAGAAAAATCATGAAAGCTGCAGCAACGTGAACATAATGTTGACACACAAATTTCTTCTTCAGAATGACCTGAAATGTGATCTATATTAAGGTAAGTGATGTTTAAGATGTTCTGGTTAGAAGAAATTTGCATGAACAGTATATTTGACCAAACAGTGCATTTAAACTCTGGAGCAGCATTTGAAAAAATCATGAATGCTGCATTAACGTGAACAAAATGTTGACACACAAATTTCATATTCAGAATGACTTGAAATGTGATCAATATTAAGGTAAATGATGTTTAAGATGTTCTGGTTGGAAGGAATTGCATGGACAGCATATTTGACGAAACAGTGCATTACAGCTCAGGACCAGCATTTTAAGCGCAGAAAAATCATGAAGGCTGGCTGTATTAACGTGAAATTCATGTTGACATTTAAATTTCTTCTTCAGAATGACATGAAATGCGATCGATATTGAAGGTAAATGATGTTCAAGGTGTTCTGTTTTGAAGAAATTGCATATACAGCATATTTCACCAAACTGCGCAAAAAAGATCAGGACCAGCATTATAAGAGCAGAAAAATCATGAAAGCTGCAGCAACGTGAACATAATGTTGACACACAAATTTCTTCTTCAGAATGACCTGAAATGTGATCTATATGAAGGCAAATGATGTTCAAGGTGTTCTGGTTTGAAGGAATTGCATGGACAGGATATTTGAAAAAACTGTGTATTAAGGCTCAAGACCAGCATTTAAGAGCAGAAAAATCATGAAGGCTGCCTGTATTAACGTGAAATTCATGTTGACATTTAAATGTCTTCTTCAGAATGACTTGAAATGAAGGCTATATGAAGGCAAATGATGTTTAAGGTGTTCTGGATTGAAGAAATTGCATGTACAGCATATTTGACCAAACTGCGCAAAAAAGCTCAGGACCAGCATTATAAGAGCAGAAAAATCATGAAAGCTGCAGCAACGTGAACATAATGTTGACACACAAATTTCTTCTTCAGAATGACCTGAAATGTGATCTATATGAAGGCAAATGATGTTTAAGATGTTCTGGTTAGAAGAAATTGCATGTACAGCATATTTGACCACACTGTGCATTTAAACTCTGGAGCAGCATTTGAAAACATCATGAATGCTGCATTAACGTAAACATGATGTTGACCCAGACATTCCGTCTTCGGAATGACTTGAAATATTAGCTGTATGGAGGCAAAATATGTTTAAGATGCTCTGGTTTGAAGCAATAGCATGGACAGGATATTTGAAAAAACTGTGTAATACAGCTCAGGACCAGCATTTTAAGAGCAGAAAAATCATGAAGGCTGAAGTAACGAGAACATAATGTTGACACACAAATTGCATATTCAGAATGACTTGACATGTGATCTATATGAAGGCAAATGATGTTTAAGATGTTCTGGGTAGAAGGACTTGCATGTACAGCGTCTTTGATCAAATCGTGCATTTTACAGCTCAGGACCAGTATTTGAAGCGCAGAAAAATTATGAAGGTTGCATTAATGTGAACATACTGTTGACACACAAATTTCTTCCACAGAATGACTTGAAATGTGATTTATGTGAAGGCAGATGATGTTGAAGGTATTCTGGAATTGCATGGACAGCATATTTGACGAAACAGTGCATTACAGCTCAGGACCAGCATTTTAAGCGCAGAAAAATCATGAAGGCTGGCTGTATTAACGTGAAAGTCATGATGACATTTAAATTTCTTCTTGAGATTGACATGAAATGCGATCTATATGACGGCAAATGATGTTTAAGGTGTTCTGGTTTGAAGAAATTGCATGTACAGCATATTTCACCAAACTGCGCAAAATAGCTCAGGACCAGCATTATAAGAGCAGAAACATCATGAAAGCTGCAGCAACGAGAACATAATGTTGACACACAAATTTCTTCTTCAGAATGACCTGAAATGTGATCTATATGAAGGCAAATGATGTTTAAGACGTTCTGGTTAGAAGAAATTGAATGTACAGCATATTTGACCACACTGTGCATTTAAACTCTGGAGCAGCATTTGAAAAAATCATGAATGCTGCATTAACGTGAACAAAATGTTGACACACAAATTTCATATTCAGAATGACTTGAAATGTGATCAATATTAAGGTAAATGATGTTTAAGATGTTCTTGTTTGAAGGAATTGCATGGACAGGATATTTGAAAAAACTGTGTATTAAGGCTCAGGACCAGCATTTAAGAGCAGAAAAATCATGAAGGCTGCAGCAACGTGAACATAATGTTGACACACAAATTTCTTCTTCAGAATGACCTGAAATGTGATCTATATGAAGGCAAAAGATGTTTAAGATGCTCTGGTTTGAAGCAATAGCATGGACAGGATATTTGAAAAAACTGTGTAATACAGCTCAGGACCAGCATTTTAAGAGCAGAAAAATCATGAAGGCTGAAGTAACGTGAACATAATGACACACAAATTTCTTGTTCAGAATGACCTGAAATGTGATCTATATGAAGGCAAATGATGTTTAAGATGTTCTGGTTAGAAGAAATTGCATGTACAGCATATTTGACCACACTGTGCATTTAAACTCTGGAGCAGCATTTGAAAACATCATGAATGCTGCATTAACGTAAACATGATGTTGACACAGACATTCCTTCTTCGGAATGACTTGAAATATTAGCTCTATGGAGGCAAAAGATGTTTAAGATGCTGTGGTTTGAAGCAATAGCATGGACAGGATATTTGAAAAAAACTGTGTAATACAGCTCAGGACCAGCATTTAAGAGCAGAAAAATCATGAAGGCTGAAGTAACGAGAACATGATGTTGACACACAAATTTCAACATCTGAATAACCTGAAATGTGATCTATATGAAGGCAAATGATGTTTAAGGTGTTCTGGTTACAAGAAATTGCATGGACAGGATATTTCACCAAACTGCGCAAAAAAGATCAGGACCAGCATTATAAGAGCAGAAAAATCATGAAAGCTGCAGCAACGTGAACATAATGTTGACACACAAATTTCTTCTTCAGAATGACCTGAAATGTGATCTATATTAAGGTAAGTGATGTTTAAGATGTTCTGGTTAGAAGAAATTTGCATGAACAGTATATTTGACCAAACAGTGCATTTAAACTCTGGAGCAGCATTTGAAAAAATCATGAATGCTGCATTAACGTGAACAAAATGTTGACACACAAATTTCATATTCAGAATGACTTGAAATGTGATCTATATGAAGGTAAATGATGTTTAAGATGTTCTGGTTGGAAGGAATTGCATGGACAGCATATTTGACGAAACAGTGCATTACAGCTCAGGACCAGCATTTTAAGCGCAGAAAAATCATGAAGGCTGGCTGTATTAACGTGAAATTCATGTTGACATTTAAATTTCTTCTTCAGAATGACATGAAATGCGATCGATATTGAAGGCAAATGATGTTCAAGGTGTTCTGGTTTGAAGAAATTGCATGTACAGCATATTTCACCAAACTGCGCAAAAAAGATCAGGACCAGCATTATAAGAGCAGACAAATCATGAAAGCTGGCTGTATTAACGTGAAATTCATGTTGACATTTAAATTTCTTCTTCAGAATGACATGAAATGCGATCGATATTGAAGGCAAATGATGTTTAAGGTGTTCTGGTTACAAGAAATTGCATGGACAGGATATTTCACCAAACTGCGCAAAAAGATCAGGACCAGCATTATAAGAGCAGAAAAATCATGAAAGCTGCAGCAACGTGAACATAATGTTGACACACAAATTTCGTCTTCAGAATGACTTGAAATATTAGCTCTATGGAGGCAAAAGATGTTTAAGATGCTCTGGTTTGAAGCAATAGCATGGACAGGATATTTGAAAAAACTGTGTAATACAGCTCAGGACCAGCATTTTAAGAGCAGAAAAATCATGAAGGCTGAAGTAACGAGAACATGATGTTGACACACAAATTTCAACATCTGAATAACCTGAAATGTGATCTATATGAAGGCAAATGATGTTTAAGACGTTCTGGTTAGAAGAAATTGAATGTACAGCATATTTGACCACACTGTGCATTTAAACTCTGGAGCAGCATTTGAAAACATCATGAATGCTGCATTAACGTAAACATGATGTTGACACAGACATTCCTTCTTCGGAATGACTTGAAATATTAGCTCTATGGAGGCAAAAGATGTTTAAGATGCTCTGGTTTGAAGCAATAGCATGGACAGGATATTTGAAAAAAACTGTGTAATACAGCTCAGGACCAGCATTTGAAGAGCAGAAAAATCATGAAGGCTGAAGTAACAAGAACATGATGTTGACACACAAATTTCAACATCTGAATAACCTGAAATGTGATCTATATGAAGGCAAATGATGTTTAAGGTGTTCTGGTTAGAAGGAATTGCATGGACAAGATATTTCACCAAACTGCGCAAAAAAGATCAGGACCAGCATTATAAGAGCAGAAAAATCATGAAAGCTGCAGCAACGTGAACATAATGTTGACACACAAATTTCTTCTTCAGAATGACCTGAAATGTGATCTATATGAAGGCAAATGATGTTCAAGGTGTTCTGTTTTGAAGAAATTGCATGTACAGCATATTTCACCAAACTGCGCAAAAAAGATCAGGACCAGCATTATAAGAGCAGACAAATCATGAAAGCTGCAGCAACGTGAACATAATGTTGACACACAAATTTCTTCTTCAGAATGACCTGAAATGTGATCTATATGAAGGCAAATGATGTTCAAGGTGTTCTGGTTTGAAGGAATTGCATGGACAGGATATTTGAAAAAACTGTGTATTAAGGCTCAAGACCAGCATTTAAGAGCAGAAAAATCATGAAGGCTGCCTGTATTAACGTGAAATTCATGTTGACATTTAAATGTCTTCTTCAGAATGACTTGAAATGAAGGCTATATGAAGGCAAATGATGTTTAAGGTGTTCTGGATTGAAGAAATTGCATGTACAGCATATTTGACCAAACTGCGCAAAAAAGCTCAGGACCAGCATTATAAGAGCAGAAAAATCATGAAAGCTGCAGCAACGTGAACATAATGTTGACACACAAATTTCTTCTTCAGAATGACCTGAAATGTGATCTATATGAAGGCAAATGATGTTTAAGATGTTCTGGTTAGAAGAAATTGCATGTACAGCATATTTTACCACACTGTGCATTTAAACTCTGGAGCAGCATTTGAAAACATCATGAATGCTGCATTAACGTAAACATGATGTTGACCCAGACATTCCGTCTTCGGAATGACTTGAAATATTAGCTGTATGGAGGCAAAAGATGTTTAAGATGCTCTGGTTTGAAGCAATAGCATGGACAGGATATTTGAAAAAACTGTGTAATACAGCTCAGGACCAGCATTTTAAGAGCAGAAAAATCATGAAGGCTGAAGTAACGAGAACATAATGTTGACACACAAATTGCATATTCAGAATGACTTGACATGTGATCTATATGAAGGCAAATGATGTTTAAGATGTTCTGGGTAGAAGGACTTGCATGTACAGCGTCTTTGATCAAATCGTGCATTTTACAGCTCAGGACCAGTATTTGAAGCGCAGAAAAATTATGAAGGTTGCATTAATGTGAACATACTGTTGACACACAAATTTCTTCCACAGAATGACTTGAAATGTGATTTATATGAAGGCAGATGATGTTGAAGGTATTCTGGAATTGCATGGACAGCATATTTGACCAGACTGTGCATTACAGCTCAGGACCAGCATTTAAGAGCAGAAAAATCATGAAGGCTGCCTGTATTAACGTGAAATTCATGTTGACATTTAAATTTCTTCTTCAGAATGACTTGAAATGAAGGCTATATGAAGGCAAATGATGTTTAAGGTGTTCTGGTTTGAAGAAATTGCATGTACAGCATATTTGACCAAACTGCGCAAAAAAGCTCAGGACCAGCATTATAAGAGCAGAAAAATCATGAAAGCTGCAGCAACGTGAACATAATGTTGACACACAAATTTCTTCTTCAGAATGACCTGAAATGTGATCTATATGAAGGCAAATGATGTTTAAGACGTTCTGGTTAGAAGAAATTGCATGTACAGCATATTTGACCACACTGTGCATTTAAACGCTGGAGCAGCATTTGAAAACATCATGAATGCTGCATTAACGTAAACATGATGTTGACACAGACATTCCGTCTTCGGAATGACTTGAAATATTAGCTCTATGAAGGCAAAAGATGTTTAAGATGCTCTGGTTTGAAGCAATAGCATGGACAGGATATTTGAAAAAACTGTGTAATACAGCTCAGGACCAGCATTTTAAGAGCAGAAAAATCATGAAGGCTGAAGTAACGAGAACATAATGTTGACACACAAATTTCAACATCTGAATAACCTGAAATGTGATCTATATGAAGGCAAATGATGTTTAAGGTGTTCTGGTTACAAGAAATTGCATGGACAGGATATTTCACCAAACTGCGCAAAAAAGATCAGGACCAGCATTATAGAGCAGAAAAATCATGAAAGCTGCAGCAACGTGAACATAATGTTGACACACAAATTTCTTCTTCAGAATGACCTGAAATGTGATCTATATTAAGGTAAGTGATGTTTAAGATGTTCTGGTTAGAAGAAATTTGCATGAACAGTATATTTGACCAAACAGTGCATTTAAACTCTGGAGCAGCATTTGAAAAAATCATGAATGCTGCATTAACGTGAACAAAATGTTGACACACAAATTTCATATTCAGAATGACTTGAAATGTGATCAATATTAAGGTAAATGATGTTTAAGATGTTCTGGTTGGAAGGAATTGCATGGACAGCATATTTGACGAAACAGTGCATTACAGCTCAGGACCAGCATTTTAAGCGCAGAAAAATCATGAAGGCTGGCTGTATTAACGTGAAATTCATGTTGACATTTAAATTTCTTCTTCAGAATGACATGAAATGCGATCGATATTGAAGGTAAATGATGTTCAAGGTGTTCTGTTTTGAAGAAATTGCATATACAGCATATTTCACCAAACTGCGCAAAAAAGATCAGGACCAGCATTATAAGAGCAGAAAAATCATGAAAGCTGCAGCAACGTGAACATAATGTTGACACACAAATTTCTTCTTCAGAATGACCTGAAATGTGATCTATATGAAGGCAAATGATGTTCAAGGTGTTCTGGTTTGAAGGAATTGCATGGACAGGATATTTGAAAAAACTGTGTATTAAGGCTCAAGACCAGCATTTAAGAGCAGAAAAATCATGAAGGCTGCCTGTATTAACGTGAAATTCATGTTGACATTTAAATGTCTTCTTCAGAATGACTTGAAATGAAGGCTATATGAAGGCAAATGATGTTTAAGGTGTTCTGGATTGAAGAAATTGCATGTACAGCATATTTGACCAAACTGCGCAAAAAAGCTCAGGACCAGCATTATAAGAGCAGAAAAATCATGAAAGCTGCAGCAACGTGAACATAATGTTGACACACAAATTTCTTCTTCAGAATGACCTGAAATGTGATCTATATGAAGGCAAATGATGTTTAAGATGTTCTGGTTAGAAGAAATTGCATGTACAGCATATTTGACCACACTGTGCATTTAAACTCTGGAGCAGCATTTGAAAACATCATGAATGCTGCATTAACGTAAACATGATGTTGACCCAGACATTCCGTCTTCGGAATGACTTGAAATATTAGCTGTATGGAGGCAAAATATGTTTAAGATGCTCTGGTTTGAAGCAATAGCATGGACAGGATATTTGAAAAAACTGTGTAATACAGCTCAGGACCAGCATTTTAAGAGCAGAAAAATCATGAAGGCTGAAGTAACGAGAACATAATGTTGACACACAAATTGCATATTCAGAATGACTTGACATGTGATCTATATGAAGGCAAATGATGTTTAAGATGTTCTGGGTAGAAGGACTTGCATGTACAGCGTCTTTGATCAAATCGTGCATTTTACAGCTCAGGACCAGTATTTGAAGCGCAGAAAAATTATGAAGGTTGCATTAATGTGAACATACTGTTGACACACAAATTTCTTCCACAGAATGACTTGAAATGTGATTTATGTGAAGGCAGATGATGTTGAAGGTATTCTGGAATTGCATGGACAGCATATTTGACGAAACAGTGCATTACAGCTCAGGACCAGCATTTTAAGCGCAGAAAAATCATGAAGGCTGGCTGTATTAACGTGAAAGTCATGATGACATTTAAATTTCTTCTTGAGATTGACATGAAATGCGATCTATATGACGGCAAATGATGTTTAAGGTGTTCTGGTTTGAAGAAATTGCATGTACAGCATATTTCACCAAACTGCGCAAAATAGCTCAGGACCAGCATTATAAGAGCAGAAACATCATGAAAGCTGCAGCAACGAGAACATAATGTTGACACACAAATTTCTTCTTCAGAATGACCTGAAATGTGATCTATATGAAGGCAAATGATGTTTAAGACGTTCTGGTTAGAAGAAATTGAATGTACAGCATATTTGACCACACTGTGCATTTAAACTCTGGAGCAGCATTTGAAAAAATCATGAATGCTGCATTAACGTGAACAAAATGTTGACACACAAATTTCATATTCAGAATGACTTGAAATGTGATCAATATTAAGGTAAATGATGTTTAAGATGTTCTTGTTTGAAGGAATTGCATGGACAGGATATTTGAAAAAACTGTGTATTAAGGCTCAGGACCAGCATTTAAGAGCAGAAAAATCATGAAGGCTGCAGCAACGTGAACATAATGTTGACACACAAATTTCTTCTTCAGAATGACCTGAAATGTGATCTATATGAAGGCAAAAGATGTTTAAGATGCTCTGGTTTGAAGCAATAGCATGGACAGGATATTTGAAAAAACTGTGTAATACAGCTCAGGACCAGCATTTTAAGAGCAGAAAAATCATGAAGGCTGAAGTAACGTGAACATAATGACACACAAATTTCTTGTTCAGAATGACCTGAAATGTGATCTATATGAAGGCAAATGATGTTTAAGATGTTCTGGTTAGAAGAAATTGCATGTACAGCATATTTGACCACACTGTGCATTTAAACTCTGGAGCAGCATTTGAAAACATCATGAATGCTGCATTAACGTAAACATGATGTTGACACAGACATTCCTTCTTCGGAATGACTTGAAATATTAGCTCTATGGAGGCAAAAGATGTTTAAGATGCTGTGGTTTGAAGCAATAGCATGGACAGGATATTTGAAAAAAACTGTGTAATACAGCTCAGGACCAGCATTTAAGAGCAGAAAAATCATGAAGGCTGAAGTAACGAGAACATGATGTTGACACACAAATTTCAACATCTGAATAACCTGAAATGTGATCTATATGAAGGCAAATGATGTTTAAGGTGTTCTGGTTACAAGAAATTGCATGGACAGGATATTTCACCAAACTGCGCAAAAAAGATCAGGACCAGCATTATAAGAGCAGAAAAATCATGAAAGCTGCAGCAACGTGAACATAATGTTGACACACAAATTTCTTCTTCAGAATGACCTGAAATGTGATCTATATTAAGGTAAGTGATGTTTAAGATGTTCTGGTTAGAAGAAATTTGCATGAACAGTATATTTGACCAAACAGTGCATTTAAACTCTGGAGCAGCATTTGAAAAAATCATGAATGCTGCATTAACGTGAACAAAATGTTGACACACAAATTTCATATTCAGAATGACTTGAAATGTGATCTATATGAAGGTAAATGATGTTTAAGATGTTCTGGTTGGAAGGAATTGCATGGACAGCATATTTGACGAAACAGTGCATTACAGCTCAGGACCAGCATTTTAAGCGCAGAAAAATCATGAAGGCTGGCTGTATTAACGTGAAATTCATGTTGACATTTAAATTTCTTCTTCAGAATGACATGAAATGCGATCGATATTGAAGGCAAATGATGTTCAAGGTGTTCTGGTTTGAAGAAATTGCATGTACAGCATATTTCACCAAACTGCGCAAAAAAGATCAGGACCAGCATTATAAGAGCAGACAAATCATGAAAGCTGGCTGTATTAACGTGAAATTCATGTTGACATTTAAATTTCTTCTTCAGAATGACATGAAATGCGATCGATATTGAAGGCAAATGATGTTTAAGGTGTTCTGGTTACAAGAAATTGCATGGACAGGATATTTCACCAAACTGCGCAAAAAAGATCAGGACCAGCATTATAAGAGCAGAAAAATCATGAAAGCTGCAGCAACGTGAACATAATGTTGACACACAAATTTCGTCTTCAGAATGACTTGAAATATTAGCTCTATGGAGGCAAAAGATGTTTAAGATGCTCTGGTTTGAAGCAATAGCATGGACAGGATATTTGAAAAAACTGTGTAATACAGCTCAGGACCAGCATTTTAAGAGCAGAAAAATCATGAAGGCTGAAGTAACGAGAACATGATGTTGACACACAAATTTCAACATCTGAATAACCTGAAATGTGATCTATATGAAGGCAAATGATGTTTAAGGTGTTCTGGTTACAAGAAATTGCATGGACAGGATATTTCACCAAACTGCGCAAAAAAGATCAGGACCAGCATTATAAGAGCAGAAAAATCATGAAAGCTGCAGCAACGTGAACATAATGTTGACACACAAATTTCGTCTTCAGAATGACCTGAAATGTGATCTATATTGAGGTAAGTGATGTTTAAGATGTTCTGGTTAGAAGAAATTTGCATGAACAGTATATTTGACCAAACAGTGCATTTAAACTCTGGAGCAGCATTTGAAAAAATCATGAATGCTGCATTAACGTGAACAAAATGTTGACATACAAATTTCATATTCAGAATGACTTGAAATGTGATCAATATTAAGGTAAATGATGTTTAAGATGTTCTGGTTGGAAGGAATTGCATGGACAGCATATTTGACGAAACAGTGCATTACAGCTCAGGACCAGCATTTTAAGCGCAGAAAAATCATGAAGGCTGGCTGTATTAACGTGAAATTCATGTTGACATTTAAATTTCTTCTTCAGAATGACTTGAAATGAAGGCTATATGAAGGCAAATGATGTTTAAGGTGTTCTGGATTGAAGAAATTGCATGTACAGCATATTTGACCAAACTGCGCAAAAAAGCTCAGGACCAGCATTATAAGAGCAGAAAAATCATGAAAGCTGCAGCAACGTGAACATAATGTTGACACACAAATTTCTTCTTCAGAATGACCTGAAATGTGATCTATATGAAGGCAAATGATGTTTAAGACGTTCTGGTTAGAAGAAATTGCATGTACAGCATATTTGACCACACTGTGCATTTAAACTCTGGAGCAGCATTTGAAAACATCATGAATGCTGCATTAACGTAAACATGATGTTGACCCAGACATTCCGTCTTCGGAATGACTTGAAATATTAGCTCTATGGAGGCAAAAGATGTTTAAGATGCTCTGGTTTGAAGCAATAGCATGGACAGGATATTTGAAAAAACTGTGTAATACAGCTCAGGACCAGCATTTTAAGAGCAGAAAAATCATGAAGGCTGAAGTAACGAGAACATAATGTTGACACACAAATTGCATATTCAGAATGACTTGACATGTGATCTATATGAAGGCAAATGATGTTTAAGATGTTCTGGGTAGAAGGACTTGCATGTACAGCGTCTTTGATCAAATCGTGCATTTTACAGCTCAGGACCAGTATTTGAAGCGCAGAAAAATTATGAAGGTTGCATTAATGTGAACATACTGTTGACACACAAATTTCTTCCACAGAATGACTTGAAATGTGATTTATATGAAGGCAGATGATGTTGAAGGTATTCTGGAATTGCATGGACAGCATATTTGACCAGACTGTGCATTACAGCTCAGGACCAGCATTTAAGAGCAGAAAAATCATGAAGGCTGCCTGTATTAACGTGAAATTCATGTTGACATTTAAATTTCTTCTTCAGAATGACTTGAAATGAAGGCTATATGAAGGCAAATGATGTTTAAGGTGTTCTGGTTTGAAGAAATTGCATGTACAGCATATTTGACCAAACTGCGCAAAAAAGCTCAGGACCAGCATTATAAGAGCAGAAAAATCATGAAAGCTGCAGCAACGTGAACATAATGTTGACACACAAATTTCTTCTTCAGAATGACCTGAAATGTGATCTATATGAAGGCAAATGATGTTTAAGACGTTCTGGTTAGAAGAAATTGCATGTACAGCATATTTGACCACACTGTGCATTTAAACGCTGGAGCAGCATTTGAAAACATCATGAATGCTGCATTAACGTAAACATGATGTTGACACAGACATTCCGTCTTCGGAATGACTTGAAATATTAGCTCTATGGAGGCAAAAGATGTTTAAGATGCTCTGGTTTGAAGCAATAGCATGGACAGGATATTTGAAAAAACTGTGTAATACAGCTCAGGACCAGCATTTTAAGAGCAGAAAAATCATGAAGGCTGAAGTAACGAGAACATAATGTTGACACACAAATTTCAACATCTGAATAACCTGAAATGTGATCTATATGAAGGCAAATGATGTTTAAGGTGTTCTGGTTACAAGAAATTGCATGGACAGGATATTTCACCAAACTGCGCAAAAAAGATCAGGACCAGCATTATAAGAGCAGAAAAATCATGAAAGCTGCAGCAACGTGAACATAATGTTGACACACAAATTTCTTCTTCAGAATGACCTGAAATGTGATCTATATTAAGGTAAGTGATGTTTAAGATGTTCTGGTTAGAAGAAATTTGCATGAACAGTATATTTGACCAAACAGTGCATTTAAACTCTGGAGCAGCATTTGAAAAAATCATGAATGCTGCATTAACGTGAACAAAATGTTGACACACAAATTTCATATTCAGAATGACTTGAAATGTGATCAATATTAAGGTAAATGATGTTTAAGATGTTCTGGTTGGAAGGAATTGCATGGACAGCATATTTGACGAAACAGTGCATTACAGCTCAGGACCAGCATTTTAAGCGCAGAAAAATCATGAAGGCTGGCTGTATTAACGTGAAATTCATGTTGACATTTAAATTTCTTCTTCAGAATGACATGAAATGCGATCGATATTGAAGGTAAATGATGTTCAAGGTGTTCTGTTTTGAAGAAATTGCATATACAGCATATTTCACCAAACTGCGCAAAAAAGATCAGGACCAGCATTATAAGAGCAGAAAAATCATGAAAGCTGCAGCAACGTGAACATAATGTTGACACACAAATTTCTTCTTCAGAATGACCTGAAATGTGATCTATATGAAGGCAAATGATGTTCAAGGTGTTCTGGTTTGAAGGAATTGCATGGACAGGATATTTGAAAAAACTGTGTATTAAGGCTCAAGACCAGCATTTAAGAGCAGAAAAATCATGAAGGCTGCCTGTATTAACGTGAAATTCATGTTGACATTTAAATGTCTTCTTCAGAATGACTTGAAATGAAGGCTATATGAAGGCAAATGATGTTTAAGGTGTTCTGGATTGAAGAAATTGCATGTACAGCATATTTGACCAAACTGCGCAAAAAAGCTCAGGACCAGCATTATAAGAGCAGAAAAATCATGAAAGCTGCAGCAACGTGAACATAATGTTGACACACAAATTTCTTCTTCAGAATGACCTGAAATGTGATCTATATGAAGGCAAATGATGTTTAAGATGTTCTGGTTAGAAGAAATTGCATGTACAGCATATTTGACCACACTGTGCATTTAAACTCTGGAGCAGCATTTGAAAACATCATGAATGCTGCATTAACGTAAACATGATGTTGACCCAGACATTCCGTCTTCGGAATGACTTGAAATATTAGCTGTATGGAGGCAAAATATGTTTAAGATGCTCTGGTTTGAAGCAATAGCATGGACAGGATATTTGAAAAAACTGTGTAATACAGCTCAGGACCAGCATTTTAAGAGCAGAAAAATCATGAAGGCTGAAGTAACGAGAACATAATGTTGACACACAAATTGCATATTCAGAATGACTTGACATGTGATCTATATGAAGGCAAATGATGTTTAAGATGTTCTGGGTAGAAGGACTTGCATGTACAGCGTCTTTGATCAAATCGTGCATTTTACAGCTCAGGACCAGTATTTGAAGCGCAGAAAAATTATGAAGGTTGCATTAATGTGAACATACTGTTGACACACAAATTTCTTCCACAGAATGACTTGAAATGTGATTTATGTGAAGGCAGATGATGTTGAAGGTATTCTGGAATTGCATGGACAGCATATTTGACGAAACAGTGCATTACAGCTCAGGACCAGCATTTTAAGCGCAGAAAAATCATGAAGGCTGAAGTAACGTGAACATAATGTTGACACACAAATTTCTTCTTCAGAATGACCTGAAATGTGATCTATATGAAGGCAAATGATGTTTAAGACGTTCTGGTTAGAAGAAATTGAATGTACAGCATATTTCACCAAACTGCGCAAAATAGCTCAGGACCAGCATTATAAGAGCAGAAACATCATGAAAGCTGCAGCAACGAGAACATAATGTTGACACACAAATTTCTTCTTCAGAATGACCTGAAATGTGATCTATATGAAGGCAAATGATGTTTAAGACGTTCTGGTTAGAAGAAATTGAATGTACAGCATATTTGACCACACTGTGCATTTAAACTCTGGAGCAGCATTTGAAAAAATCATGAATGCTGCATTAACGTGAACAAAATGTTGACACACAAATTTCATATTCAGAATGACTTGAAATGTGATCAATATTAAGGTAAATGATGTTTAAGATGTTCTTGTTTGAAGGAATTGCATGGACAGGATATTTGAAAAACTGTGTATTAAGGCTCAGGACCAGCATTTAAGAGCAGAAAAATCATGAAGGCTGCAGCAACGTGAACATAATGTTGACACACAAATTTCTTCTTCAGAATGACCTGAAATGTGATCTATATGAAGGCAAAAGATGTTTAAGATGCTCTGGTTTGAAGCAATAGCATGGACAGGATATTTGAAAAAACTGTGTAATACAGCTCAGGACCAGCATTTTAAGAGCAGAAAAATCATGAAGGCTGAAGTAACGTGAACATAATGACACACAAATTTCTTGTTCAGAATGACCTGAAATATGATCTATATGAAGGCAAATGATGTTTAAGATGTTCTGGTTAGAAGAAATTGCATGTACAGCATATTTGACCACACTGTGCATTTAAACTCTGGAGCAGCATTTGAAAACATCATGAATGCTGCATTAACGTAAACATGATGTTGACACAGACATTCCTTCTTCGGAATGACTTGAAATATTAGCTCTATGGAGGCAAAAGATGTTTAAGATGCTGTGGTTTGAAGCAATAGCATGGACAGGATATTTGAAAAAAACTGTGTAATACAGCTCAGGACCAGCATTTAAGAGCAGAAAAATCATGAAGGCTGAAGTAACGAGAACATGATGTTGACACACAAATTTCAACATCTGAATAACCTGAAATGTGATCTATATGAAGGCAAATGATGTTTAAGGTGTTCTGGTTACAAGAAATTGCATGGACAGGATATTTCACCAAACTGCGCAAAAAAGATCAGGACCAGCATTATAAGAGCAGAAAAATCATGAAAGCTGCAGCAACGTGAACATAATGTTGACACACAAATTTCTTCTTCAGAATGACCTGAAATGTGATCTATATTAAGGTAAGTGATGTTTAAGATGTTCTGGTTAGAAGAAATTTGCATGAACAGTATATTTGACCAAACAGTGCATTTAAACTCTGGAGCAGCATTTGAAAAAATCATGAATGCTGCATTAACGTGAACAAAATGTTGACACACAAATTTCATATTCAGAATGACTTGAAATGTGATCTATATGAAGGTAAATGATGTTTAAGATGTTCTGGTTGGAAGGAATTGCATGGACAGCATATTTGACGAAACAGTGCATTACAGCTCAGGACCAGCATTTTAAGCGCAGAAAAATCATGAAGGCTGGCTGTATTAACGTGAAATTCATGTTGACATTTAAATTTCTTCTTCAGAATGACATGAAATGCGATCGATATTGAAGGCAAATGATGTTCAAGGTGTTCTGGTTTGAAGAAATTGCATGTACAGCATATTTCACCAAACTGCGCAAAAAGATCAGGACCAGCATTATAAGAGCAGACAAATCATGAAAGCTGGCTGTATTAACGTGAAATTCATGTTGACATTTAAATTTCTTCTTCAGAATGACATGAAATGCGATCGATATTGAAGGCAAATGATGTTTAAGGTGTTCTGGTTACAAGAAATTGCATGGACAGGATATTTCACCAAACTGCGCAAAAAAGATCAGGACCAGCATTATAAGAGCAGAAAATCATGAAAGCTGCAGCAACGTGAACATAATGTTGACACACAAATTTCGTCTTCAGAATGACTTGAAATATTAGCTCTATGGAGGCAAAAGATGTTTAAGATGCTCTGGTTTGAAGCAATAGCATGGACAGGATATTTGAAAAAACTGTGTAATACAGCTCAGGACCAGCATTTTAAGAGCAGAAAAATCATGAAGGCTGAAGTAACGAGAACATGATGTTGACACACAAATTTCAACATCTGAATAACCTGAAATGTGATCTATATGAAGGCAAATGATGTTTAAGGTGTTCTGGTTACAAGAAATTGCATGGACAGGATATTTCACCAAACTGCGCAAAAAAGATCAGGACCAGCATTATAAGAGCAGAAAAATCATGAAAGCTGCAGCAACGTGAACATAATGTTGACACACAAATTTCGTCTTCAGAATGACCTGAAATGTGATCTATATTGAGGTAAGTGATGTTTAAGATGTTCTGGTTAGAAGAAATTTGCATGAACAGTATATTTGACCAAACAGTGCATTTAAACTCTGGAGCAGCATTTGAAAAAATCATGAATGCTGCATTAACGTGAACAAAATGTTGACATACAAATTTCATATTCAGAATGACTTGAAATGTGATCAATATTAAGGTAAATGATGTTTAAGATGTTCTGGTTGGAAGGAATTGCATGGACAGCATATTTGACGAAACAGTGCATTACAGCTCAGGACCAGCATTTTAAGCGCAGAAAAATCATGAAGGCTGGCTGTATTAACGTGAAATTCATGTTGACATTTAAATTTCTTCTTCAGAATGACTTGAAATGAAGGCTATATGAAGGCAAATGATGTTTAAGGTGTTCTGGATTGAAGAAATTGCATGTACAGCATATTTGACCAAACTGCGCAAAAAAGCTCAGGACCAGCATTATAAGAGCAGAAAAATCATGAAAGCTGCAGCAACGTGAACATAATGTTGACACACAAATTTCTTCTTCAGAATGACCTGAAATGTGATCTATATGAAGGCAAATGATGTTTAAGATGTTCTGGTTAGAAGAAATTGCATGTACAGCATATTTGACCACACTGTGCATTTAAACTCTGGAGCAGCATTTGAAAACATCATGAATGCTGCATTAACGTAAACATGATGTTGACCCAGACATTCCGTCTTCGGAATGACTTGAAATATTAGCTGTATGGAGGCAAAAGATGTTTAAGATGCTCTGGTTTGAAGCAATAGCATGGACAGGATATTTGAAAAAACTGTGTAATACAGCTCAGGACCAGCATTTTAAGAGCAGAAAAATCATGAAGGCTGAAGTAACGAGAACATAATGTTGACACACAAATTGCATATTCAGAATGACTTGACATGTGATCTATATGAAGGCAAATGATGTTAAGATGTTCTGGGTAGAAGGACTTGCATGTACAGCGTCTTTGATCAAATCGTGCATTTTACAGCTCAGGACCAGTATTTGAAGCGCAGAAAAATTATGAAGGTTGCATTAATGTGAACATACTGTTGACACACAAATTTCTTCCACAGAATGACTTGAAATGTGATTTATATGAAGGCCAGATGATGTTGAAGGTATTCTGGAATTGCATGGACAGCATATTTGACCAGACTGTGCATTACAGCTCAGGACCAGCATTTAAGGAGCAGAAAAATCATGAAGGCTGCCTGTATTAAACGTGAAATTCATGTTGACATTTAAATTTCTTCTTCAGAATGACTTGAAATTGAAGCGCTATATGAAGGCAAATGATGTGTTAAGGTGTTCTGTTTGAAGAAATTGCATGTACAGCATATTTGACCAAACTGCGCAAAAAAGCTCAGGACCAGCATTATAAGAGCAGAAAAATCATGAAAGCTGCAGCAACGTGAACATAATGTTGACACACAAATCTTCTTCAGAATGACCTGAAATGTGATCTATATGAAGGCAAATGATGTTTAAGACGTTCTGGTTAGAAGAAATTGCATGTACAGCATATTTTGACCACACTGTGCATTTAAACGCTGGAGCAGCATTTGAAAACATCATGAATGCCCTGCATTAACGTAAACATGATGTTGACACAGACATTCCGTCCTTCGGAATGAACTTGGAATATTAGGCTCCTGAGTGGAGGCAAAAGATGTTTAAGATGCTCTGGTTTGAAGCAAAGCATGGACAGGATATTTGAAAAAACTGCTGTAATACAGCTCAGGCAGCCATTTTAAGAGCAGAAAAATCATGAAGGCGGTGAATGCTAACGAGAACAAGTAATGTTGAACACCTAAGAAATTTCCAACGATCGTGAATAACCTGAAATAAGTGATTAGTATGAAGGCAATGTGGTTAAGGTGGTTCTGGGTTACAAGAAATTGCAAATGGAACAGGATATTTCACCAAAACTGCGCAACAAAGATCAGGACCAGCATTTAAGAGCAGAAAAATCATGAAAGCTGCAGCAACGTGAACATAATGTTGACACACAAATTTCTTCTTCAGAATGACCTGAAATGTGATCTATATTAAGGTAAGTGATGTTTAAGATGTTCTGGTTAGAAGAAATTTGCATGAACAGTATATTTGACCAAACAGTGCATTTAAACTCTGGAGCAGCATTTGAAAAAATCATGAATGCTGCATTAACGTGAACAAAATGTTGACACACAAATTTCATATTCAGAATGACTTGAAATGTGATCAATATTAAGGTAAATGATGTTTAAGATGTTCTGGTTGGAAGGAATTGCATGGACAGCATATTTGACGAAACAGTGCATTACAGCTCAGGACCAGCATTTTAAGCGCAGAAAAATCATGAAGGCTGGCTGTATTAACGTGAAATTCATGTTGACATTTAAATTTCTTCTTCAGAATGACATGAAATGCGATCGATATTGAAGGCAAATGATGTTCAAGGTGTTCTGTTTTGAAGAAATTGCATGTACAGCATATTTCACCAAACTGCGCAAAAAAGATCAGGACCAGCATTATAAGAGCAGACAAATCATGAAAGCTGGCTGTATTAACGTGAAATTCATGTTGACATTTAAATTTCTTCTTCAGAATGACATGAAATGCGATCGATATGAAGGCAAATGATGTTCAAGGTGTTCTGGTTTGAAGAAATTGCATGTACAGCATATTTCACCAAACTGCGCAAAAAAGATCAGGACCAGCATTATAAGAGCAGACAAATCATGAAGCTGCAGCAACGTGAACATAATGTTGACACACAAATTTCTTCTTCAGAATGACTGAAAT